>NW_024429196.1:23034105-23496605 GCF_017639785.1 Mesocricetus auratus | reverse complement strand
TCCTGCCCTTTGGGACTTGGGTGTGCTGTCAAGAGCATGTTTATGCCTATATTCTCTCTGATCGATCATAACCCCCATGGTCAAGGGATTGAAACAGTCCAAGTGAACTATGCTTTCATGCCCTGTCCTTTAGTGTTTGGGCAAGGTTTAGTACCACGGTATCATCTTTTGTTCTGTTGCAGGGTGGATCACAGGGCAGACATACTGTTAGTTTTGGCCAGAAATGTGTGTATCATCAGCTCTTTGTAATAAGTTGACTAGCGGCTTCTGTGTGTAAGTGGCTGAACAGCAAACAGAATGTTTCCCCATAGCAAAGCCTGAAGAGGTATGGCCTTTTCTATGGGCTGAGAAAAGTTAATTTGATTGTGTTGTAAGAGACAAAAAGGGCCTCTCAATTGTGTTTGAAGATTAAGTTGGCTCTATTAATCAGGAAATGCATAATGAGATATGTGGGCCACTGAGAAAGAGAAGGACCAGTGGGTGGCAGGAGGACCAGTTTGGCTCCTACTGAGTATTTGTACGTGGAAAATAAGTGAAAATGAAGAAGAACAGAGCCAAGAGGAGAGACCTAATTCTACAGCACTGAGAACGGGCTACAGGGTGGAAAGCTATGCTGAAAAATTCTGTTCTTCTAGTAGGGTACAGGATCAGCAAACTCAGAGTAAACAAGTTCCCACAGTGCTTACTGTTCTATTGGAAGGTTCTTTGGTTAGGACAGTGTTAATGAATTTACCCATCTAATGCAAATTAGTATTTATATGGTAAGGATAGGGGACTCTGGACACTTTTGGGGGTTGGAGAGCACAGTTGAAAACCCTTGGTACCCCACTATCACTACCTCTTCTGAATTTGCGGTTTGACTACAGCTACACTGGTGTGGTTTCAAAATGACAGAGGGTTTCAGCATCAGGTCAAGACTGGACTGTCAGTGTTGTTACCTTGATAGCAAAAATGTGAATTTCTCTGAGCCTTGATTTTTTCTCATCTGTAGAATGGGCATGATGATGTTACCACGTGGAGTTGTTGGTAGAATAAAATTTGGTTGGTAACAGTATTTAGAGTAAGCTCCAATAAACATTATTGGTGATATGGTGATGCTATAATGATGAAGAAGATGATGGTGATGGTGACGGCAGTTATCTAGGTCAGAAGAGCTTCATGGTTTGTTCTTTTGCACAGTATTGTGAAGAAAAGGAATTATTCTCTATACTCTAGTCTGCCCGTGGATGAAGCTGTATCTCAGTAATCAAGCATTTGTCTAACATACATGAGGCTCTGAGTTTGATCCCTAGTAATACGCATGCACACACATGCAGATTCAGCTTCTGTATTCCAGAGGATAGACAGCCTAGCACACATCATGACTACCTTCTGTTTACAGCTTTGTTTATGAAATTAGCTCAGTGATCAAAATGTGCGCAGCAAAGACAGACAAGAAGAGAGGGATTTTTAAGGGGAAAAATAGAGAAAGTGTTTTTTTATGCACTTAAGTCGCATAAATAAGAAAAATGTTGTCTGTACATGAGCTTCCTGCATGCTAAAGTCATTTGTTCCTCTTCAAAGGGATGTTTAAAGGACACAGAACACATCCAAATGCGTCTGGCTGGAATGAGGATATTGCATATTAATATTAATCGGCTCTGTTTATTTTTCCAGCTTGTCATCATGCCCTGCATCAGTTGCACACTTTAATGTTAGGTGTTCAGAGAACACACAGTGTGGGCCCCTGCTCTCTTCCAGAGCATCATCCTGTCCACACGTCACACCTGAGTTTGACTACTTCCTGGTCAGTGGTCTTGAGACTTGTATAACTTCTTAAGGTTTATGAGTCTAGTTTCTGCATGGTGACCACGACAACAACGACAATGATGATAATTTTATATTTATTTTCTACTGTAGCTATCACAAATTAACAAAACTTAGTGGCCTTTACGATCAAAATCATCTTAGTTTTGGCCAGAAGTTCAAAACTGAATCTTGCAAAGCAAAACTCAAGACATCAGAAGGGCTTGTGCTCCTCCTTGACATTCTAGGGGAGAATCTTCTCCTTGTACTTCTAGCTGCTAGGTAGGAGTTAAGAGTTTTCCTTGACTCGTGTCTCTTCCAGCAGGGATGTCACTCTGATTTCCATTGTCAAATCACCTCTGGATATGACCTTTTGTGCCCTTCTGCTACAAGGACCCTTATGATTATATTGATTCCACCCAGGACACTTGTCATAGTAGAATATACAATCTAGTCACAACTGCCAAGTGTCAATGGGTCATGTCAGGTGGTATATTCACAGATCAAACTCTGGAGATCGTTGGTGGATCATGAGTCTCTCTGTCATAAGATTATGAAGGGTTGTGAATGCAGGTAACATGAGACACACAGACACGTGGGCATTGTTCACATCACAGACCCTGCTCCTCGCAGGTAAACCCCTCCTCCCTCTGTAGCAGTGAAGGTGTGTGGCTGGTCTGTGAACCAGGGCTGCATAACCAGTTCATAGGAGTCCTGTCTAGACAGGCTGTCTCCACAGCACAGAGGATAAACTTGGCTCTGGGATAGGGGTTGTCACAGATAGGCATTTTGTCATTGTGATATAGCTGGTTGGCTGATCCAATTAAAATATTCAGTACAGGGCTTTAATTAGCTAGTCATTTTGTATAGATCATTATTATTGATTATTCTTTCACTTTTCCCAAACATTTCTTCATTTTATTAATTTTTAATGGAGAAAGTATGGGTACATAATTAAATGAGTCAAAGTGAGTTCTCAGTGAGTTTCACTCTCACACCTCTCCCCAGAGGAGTAGTGCCACTGTTTCTTGTTCATCCTTCCCAAGATATTATTCTCTCTCTCTTTCTCTGTCTCTGTCTCTCTCTGTCTCTGTCTCTCTCTCTCTGTCTCTGTCTCTCTGTCTCTGTCTCTCTCTGTCTCTGTCTCTCTCTGTCTCTGTCTCTCTATCTCTCTGTCTCTGTCTCTGTCTCTGTCTCTGTCTCTCTCTCTCTCTTCTGAACTCACTGTGTAGCTAGCCCAGGTTATCTGGATCTCACTGTGTAGCCTAGGTTGACTTGGAACTTAGCGTGTAGCCCACAGGTTCATGCTGCTCCTCCTGCCTCACTGTGTGCTGAGGTTATAGGTATGTGCCACCGTGCCATCTCCATTATAGTGTTCCGATTGTTTAGGATCCTCCTAACTCATTTCTAACATTATTTTTTAAGCGGAATGTTGACAGCCTTTCCTTTGCATAGGTGCAGCCAGTGGTCCCATTATTGAGCTTGTAAGGACTCTGGTTTTCATGAGGGAGCCTAGAGAATCAAAGAGAACCCTGGTAAGGATCCAGTTTTCGGGAAGCCCGAGAACTTCTCTCCAAGTTCTTGTCCAGACACTGCTCTAAGCAACAATGTAAGTCTGACTTTCAGGGTGTTTGCAACAAGAGGGTCCTTCCAGGTTCTGGCGTAGGCCCTGGATCCCAGCTATGTGGGAGGCTGAGGCAGGAGGATCAAAGTCCAAGGGCTACCTTGGCTGTGGGGTAAGTTAAAGACCAGCTTGGACAACTTAATGAGAGGCTGTTTCAGCAATGAAAAATAAAGCAAGGAATGCAGCTTAGCTCAGTGGTGGAGAACTCCTCCAGCAGGCATAAGCCTGGGGCTCCATCCCTGGCACTATTTGAAAGAAAACATAAGAGGATCTGTGATGGCCATGGTAAGGACAAAACTGGTCATGTTTCCCACAAATATTCTGTTCTATCCCAGCCTCCAGCTCACATTTATACCAACAATTTGGGGTGATGCCCACAGGTCCTACTAAAGGAACTTGGGATGATACCCTCAGGCCCTGTTACTGAGAGAACACTGGATGCTTATAGTAGTTAGAGAGAAGGGCCCAAGTATCTGCCAAGTCTGTGTCCTTGTTGTATCTGAGGAAGATGTGAAGGCACTTTGAAGAGCCACCTCTGCAGAGAGATGTCTTCCTAATGACATCAGCATAAACTGCCAGGAGACATATCATCTAAGATGATACAGAAAGATGAAAATACTCCAGGAGTTCCCGATTTATCTATTCATTCCTCCAGCACCCATTGTCAGATATTCCAGCACAGGAAGTAGCCTGTCTAGATGCTTTATGGGCCTTTAAAATGGCACTAGCCTTTTAAGTTGTGGCCTTGGGAGCCTTCCTGATCCCTGAAGAGCTGAAACATTTTACTTGCAACCAACTTGAAAAACTAGGCTTTCCAGAATCCTTCCTAGTGGCACGAAAAGAAAAACACAAAATTTGCCCCCTCTGTTTGGGTCCATGTCACCCTTTGACAAGTGACATAGGGACCATACAGCTAAAATATGAGAGACTGTCAGAGAATCGAGGGGGAAAAGTTGTGCCGCTAAATGAAGCATTTTCTGAGGATAGCAGTATGCATTCAATTGGAATTTATTTGTCTGCTGTATTTGGATCAGTGACTCTATTAACAGTAAAGATTTAGTGCCACAAAAAAGCCTTTAGAAACTGAAGATGTCAAAGGCAATGAGGGTGCCAGCCATTTAATGCCTTCCCTAGTCACAAGGTTTGTCACAATGGAGACCTGCTTCAGTGGCTTGAGTCCAGAAATGCACTCGGAATAAGAATGGGTCTGGGCGACAATCAGGCTAATCGGATGAATATTTAACAATACCTCTTTGTGCTTCTTGAAGATCTCATGGAAATTTGCTTGTCATTGTGGAATTTACTAGTTGCAGAGGAAGATGTTTTTTTTTCCAGTTAAAACAAATAGGAGCTAGGGTCATAGCTCAGGTGAAGTGCTTGCTGTCTAAGCATGAAGACTTAAGTTTGGGTCCCTAGCCATCCTGTAGAAAGTAGGACTCGGCAGTGCTTATCTGTAATCCCATCACTGGGGAACAGATCCCTGAAGGTGGATCCCAGGAGCTTGCTGGGCAGCAGTTCTAGCAAAATTGGTTCTTGAGAAAGCTTGTCTTAAAAAGTAAGGAGTAACCAGTATATATAACAATCATATATAACATATATGAATATAAAACATAGCATCCATTCATATATAACATTCATATTTACTGACACATAGCCTTCTAGGTAATTGCCAAGTAGAGGGCTTTGCAAGATACACCATAGTGAATAGATGCTTTGTCTAAATTGGATACCAGTTTTTGTGCAGTTCTCATATTCATGAGGACAGGAAATCGAGACCCCTTTGATGTGCTTGCTTGGCAGGGTTTGACTTTTACACTGGATGTGTTTGGGGCCTTTTGGTCAGTATGCTGAGTCAGCACCACAGAATGGCACTCATGGCATGGGCAAGTGTGGAAGAGCTAGCATTTCTCAGGGTGCTTGGTTTCTGTCCAGGGAGTTGCTGAGATATGGAAACCACCTTTGCCTAGTGGTATTACGGTCCATTCACTTTGTCTACTCAGTAAGAGGACTGTTGGGGTTGGCATGTGGGTTTTTTCCCCATTTTATGAATTGGCTGTTCAGAAACAATAGCCCTAAATGGTGCCTGTCTAGGTCCTAGATTGTCTCAAGACAAATGTCACCAACCTCATTGACTTTCCCTGATTGAGTTCTTTTCCTGTTTTTTAAAAAATACATGTTGTCCTGGCCCAACAACAGGGAAAATGGTATGCTTAGTGGGACAGAACATTTTGATTGATGGTGGGAGGTCTGGGGTAATGTCAGGGGGCCCAGTTGCAGGGTGCGATGGTGGTAGCAGGCTAAAGGCAATGGATGCCATTAATAAAGTTAATAACACAGTCAATCTGATTCGTATGTAGAACAACTAAAAAGCATGAAAAGGCAGTGAGCCAATAATAGCTGACTCTCAGCTAATAGGGCCGATCATTCCAGCATCTATTATTTCTTGGTCTAATTTGGGATGAATATAATTTTACCAAATGGTTGTTTAAGTGTACTTTATGAATCAAAAAGACAGCTCTTATCCTTTCTGAAAGTCATTCCTTCTAAGGAGTCTGCATGCACATGTGTGTGTTCATCTGTGTGTGTGTGATGTTCATCTGTGTTTGTGTTCATCTGTGTGTGTGTTCATCAGTGTGTGTGGTATTCATTTGTGTGTGTGTTGATCTGTGTGTTTGTGTTCATCTGTGTGTATGTGTTCATCTGTGTGTGATGTTCATCTGTGTGTGATGTTCATCTGTGTGTGTGTTCATCAGTGTGTGTGGTGTTCATTTGTGTGTGTGTTGATCTGTGTGTGTGTTCATCTGTGTGTTTGTGTTCATCTGTGTGTATGTGTTCATCTGTGTGTGATGTTCATCTGTGTGTGATGTTCATCTGTGTTTGTGTTCATCTGTGTGTGTGTTCATCAGTGTGTATGGTATTCATTTGTGTGTGTGTTGATCTGTGTGTGTGCGTTGATCTGTGTGTTTGTGTTCATCTGTGTGTATGTGTTCATCTGTGTGTGATGTTCATCTGTGTTTGTGTTCATCAGTGTGTTTGGTATTCATTTGTGTGTGTGTTGATCTGTGTGTGTGTTCATCTGTGTGTATGTGTTCATCTGTGTGTGATGTTCATTTGTGTGTGTGCTCATCTGTGTGTGTTCATCTCTATGTGTGTGTTCATCTCTATGTGTGTGTTCATCTGTGTGTGTGATGTTCATTTGTGTTGGTGTGTTCATCTATGTGTGCTCATCTGTGTGTGTGTTCATCTCTATGTGTGTGCTCATCTGTGTGTGTGTTCTTCTGTGTGTGAGTGCATTTGTATGTGAATGTAAGTGGAGACCAGATGGTGATTCCTGGTGGAATTTGTTAGAAGCCATGTACCTTGGTTTTTGGTAAACAAAGTCTCTCAGTAGCCTGGAACTCACCATGTAGACCATGTTGTCTGGTCAGTGAGCTCCAGGGGTCCACTTGTCTCTGCCTTCTCAGTGCTGGGATAGCAGGTGCAAACCACTACACCTAGCAGTTACATGGGTGCAGGGAATCCAAAGTCTGGTCTTCATGCTTGTGTAGCAAGCTCATTACCTACTCAACCATTTGCTCAGCCCCTTAAGATAGTGTGTTCATCAGTTCAGTTCGACCATCACTGAACACCCAGATTCTAAGAGCTACAGTAGACTGGAGGCTGAAGTCGTGTTTATTTTGTGATTAAGTTGTTCTTATATGAGAAGAGAACTTGTGTTTAAGTGATGTACATTCTGAGCAGCCAACTGTGCACTATTATTTTAGGGACTACTTGATATTTTTCTTAATTTCAGGTTAAAGGTTATTAGCAAATGGGAAAGCAGAAGCCAGAAGGTACAAGGTTCTAGTTTCTGATTGTCCTTTTTTTTTAAGTTTGTGTGTGTGTGTGTGTTACTTACTTGAAGAACAGAGCACAACCTGCACTGCAGGAATTGTTCTACCACATGGATCTCAGGATTGAAATCGGGTTTCCAGGCTTGGTAATAAGTACCCCAAGACAGGCATCTTGCTGGCCCTCTCGCTTTGTTTTTAAGAAACAGTCTGGATATGTTCCCCAGGTTGCCCCCATGCTCTTAGGTTAAAGCTGTCCTTTTGCCTCAGTTTCCTGAGGCGTTTCCATATGTGTACTGCTATGCCTACCTTCTGCTCTGATGTAACAGTGGGTAATGAGTAGGTGGTTTACTCAGGACCACCAGGATTTGCTTGCCTCTGTTCTGAACTCTCACCTCAATAAAAGATACAGAACTGGAGTTAGGATGCTCCATATTTTCACATCTGGGTAGTACATGACAGTCTTGGCATCCTCAGGGTATGTGACCTAAGCTGCCTTTTCAGAGGAGATGGGAAGATGTGGCTTTGTCCAGAGCCCAGCTCTCTTGCCCTCCTGTTGGTCACCTGGATGTTGGCTCATCACACTCAGCGTTGGCTGGGTGTGTATCTTCAGTGGACTGGGTACAACAGTCGATAGCAGGAGTCCATTTCTGAGCTTTATTAAAGCAAAACAAAAGGGCCTCTTGTAGAGCCATTCTTTATGAAGTTAAAAGCTTAAGCAATTGTCTGAAATTCTTTAGCCTCATGACATTTGCCTAGTCTTGAAACTCAGCCCTCCAAAGATGGTTTCCTCCTTGGTACCCGACTCAGAATCCCAGCAGTCTGCCTCCAGGTGACGGTTTGATTTATAGAACAGCAGGGAAGGAGTCAGCAGCTACAGTTTGTGCAGTTCTCTCCAGCTGCAGAGATCTGTGCATCTCAAGAACAACTTGTCTGACCTTTCTGGTTATTTGTCACAGACATTTGATTCCAATGAGAACTTGGGTGGTTTCTTTTGAATAATGACTTCCTCTATGGTTTAAATAAACATTTTGTCACAACTTGTAAATATGTAATTTTTCAGAACACAGGAATTTTTATTTCTCCCACAATTGTGCATTTCTAACACCTTTGTGTCTGTGTGGTACCTTACCTTCCCTTTTCTTCTATTAGTTTTTACTTAAGCCACCCTGGCGGGGGACATACCATAAACTCACAAATCTAATATTTTCACCGGTCAAAACAAAGAGTGTTATGTTAACTTTCTTGGGCAGATGTGGACAAATGTGTCCCATGCAGTGTCCCTCGAGTGGAGGTGAAGAGAGCAGTCAGGTTGCAGAGGAGGAGGGCCTGTCTTGTCCTGCAGACCCACTACCATCATAGGCTGCTGTTGGCCAGGTGGAAATGTGACTGTCCAGGACAGTGTCATGCCACTCAATCTTGAATACATTTACAACCTGCAGAGGGCAAGTGGACAGCACTCTGTGTCCCCACTTTCCTTCCTTGGCATTTAGTTTCTTGGGCTGTCTGAAGGTGGACTAGATCCTCAGACTTTTCCCTTGCTGTAGTCCTCGGTAGCACCAGCGCAGCCTCCTGAAACCGTGTTGAGTAAATTCCACTGAAAGGTTCATCCACCCATTTTATTATTGACGTTTTTAATTAGTTCCCTTGAACAAGGGAAGTGTCTTTAAGCGATCTGTTTATTGTGGGAACAATAACTATGCTAATCTTACATTGTCCAAGTCCAGGAAGCACCACCTTTGGAAAGCTCGAAGAAGGTAAATTTATGCCCGTTGTTTGGGTAAATGAGAAAAGTGGTTTGGTATCTTCTATTTTGGGTGTAAGGGTAATTCCCCTAGCAACACTTTCCGTTCCTTCTGCTGCTGTCACCTTCAGTGTTGGGGTGGCAGGCTCCCTGGTAGCAGTAAGTACCACCTCTGCAGTGTGCTGAAGAAGACCTCAGAGGGGGCTGAAGAGATGGCTCGGTTAGCAAAGTGCTTTATGGACCTGAGTGCATGTGGAAGAACGGAGAGATGTGTGGTAGCATGTGCTCGTAATTGGCTGGGAGACAGAGACAGGTGGTCCCCTGGGCTCACTGGCCAACCAGTATAGCCCACATGGCCATTTCCAGGCCAGTGAGTGAGCCTGTAGCCAAAAACAAGGTGGGTGGCACCTGAGGAATGATAATGGAAGTTGTCCTGTGGCATACACACATGTGAATGTGCACCCGCAAGCACATGCACACACACACATGCACACACACACACACACTCATAGACACACACGTTCCTACTTACAAACACACACATGTACACTCATAGACACACAGACACTCACACATACACACACACATCCATAGTCACATACACACATGTACACTCATAGACACACAGACACTCACACATACACACACACATCCATAGTCACATACACACATGTACAATCATAGACACACAAACACGCAACACTCACGCACATTCATATACATGCATGCAAGACAAAAGAAAGCACTCATGGAATTAAGGAACATGTCTGATTTCCCATTCTATCTTACACTGGGCTCAGTGCTTGATGTCCAGCTTCTTAAAGATGTTGACAGTGACTTCTTGAGTACTGTATCTTCCACAGTTGCCCAAGGACTAGATTAGTTGATACATACCAGAGAATTCTGTTGCTATCTAGCTGTGCATGCCACCTGGCACCCAGCAATTTCCCTGTAATTCCTCTCTTATTTTGGCAGATAACAAGTGAAGAGTTTGCCACCTTTTCCCACCATCTCTATGTGAAGCTATGCGGTTGAGTGGACACATAAAAGCATTATCTTGTTTTTTTTATTGTGCTAAAATGGGCATACCATAAACCTTATCATTTTAACCACTTTGGGTGTGGGGTTCTATGGCCTGAACTGTAATACATTGTTGTATAACCACCACCATCTGCTTCTGAATCCTTTTCATTTTCCAGACTCTGTCCCAATTAAATGGTCACTTCCTGTTCTCCCTTCCTCCATCCCGGTCTACTTTCCATCTATATGAACCTGATTACTCCAGGGATCTCACAGGACTGGAAACTCATAGTGTAACCTTTCCGTGACTAGTGTCTTTCATCTAGCACATGTCTTCAAGGATCATCTGTACTACACCATGTACCAGAGCCTCTGAAGGGATGAATAATGTTCCATTTTATGTATGGCATCACCTGTCTCTGCTTCCCCAGCACTAGGATTCCAAGCACATGTGTGTGTGTGTGTGTGTGTGTGTGTGTGTGTGTGTGTTCCATCTTGTTTGTCTATTTATCCATCACTTGATTTCTTTTTTAGATCTCATGGCTCATGGCTGTTGTGTGTAATGCTGCTATTATTATAGTAAGAAAAATCATCTCTCTGTCTCTCTGTGTCTGTCTCTCTCACTCTCTGTGTGTATACTGCATCTATTGTATGTGTGAACATGTATAATGTATGTGTCTGTGTGTGCATGTGTGAGTATGTGCACATGCCTGTGGAGGCTAGACGTTCATGTCAGGAGTCTTCTTGGTCTGCTCTCCACCTTATTGTTTGAGACAGTCTCTCACTGAACTCAGCTCACAGATTGGCTAGACTGCTTGGCCAATGGCTCCAGGGATCTATCCACATGTCTCCCTGCTCCAGGCACTAGGGTTACATCTGTGCGTGACCATGTCCAGCTTTTAAATGGGTGCTGGAAATCTGAACTCAAGTCTTGCTCACATGGCAGGCACCTTAGTGACTGTGGCATTTCCCCATCTCCATTTCTTTTGAGTCTGTGCTTAGGAGTATAAAATGCAGTCTTGCTTTTGTTCTGAGAGGTGGGCTATGCCCCTGGCTTTGTGATTTGACCTCCACAACTATCATGTGTCCTGGACCTGTCCTTTGTCCATCTCTAGGCACCTCATGAGTAGTCCATGTTGTCAAGCATGAGCTGCTTATTTTGTGAAACATTTTGCATATGTGTGACCTGTGGCTCTGTCCACACACAGGACCTTGGACAGATCGTTCCACTCACAGTTAGGAGCAAAGGCAGAGGACATGCTGCTGTTGGACTGCTGCCCCTCCTCTCAGTCCTCTCCCTA
The DNA here is from genome assembly GCF_017639785.1 of Mesocricetus auratus. Taxonomy (NCBI): domain Eukaryota; kingdom Metazoa; phylum Chordata; class Mammalia; order Rodentia; family Cricetidae; genus Mesocricetus; species Mesocricetus auratus. Next base: position 23,485,301 of record NW_024429196.1, on the reverse strand, counting down.
GCTTTCCAGCTCGAGCCATAATCCCCCATCCTCACCATTTTTCAGGAAGATGACCAGGGCAGCCCAAGTGACAGAGTAAAGGAAAGGCAGCCTTAAACCAGGGGCTCATAAACACCCAACAGAAGCCTTGTTAGAATTAGCTGGAGTTCCTGGTAGGGTTTAAGAGCAAATAGTGCAGAAAGGTGACATCACCTGGTTGGGTGCTTACAGCTATTCAGCAGAAGCGATTGGGGAAGCCCTGCTGTAACAGTCATGACTAAGTTCCCAGACTGAGAGCTCCAGGCATTGCTGAACTTTCTTTCTGCAGATGAGTTTCCATTTTCTGACCATGGGATCAACAGTAGCAACCTCCTTGGAAGGAGTTCACTTTCTAGCTATTTTCAAAGGCACAATGCTTTTACTCTTGGGCTATCTTGTTATTATCTTTCTACCTTGTCACAGTTAGAGGGCAGCCTGCCCCAGGAAAGGGGGTCTGGAGGACACTTGAAAACAAACATGCTAGAGTCTGAGACAAGAAAGTTCTCCTTGCTCCCAGAGTTCACTGTGAACAAGTTTAAACAGCATTTGACAATTTCCCCGTATAATGGTCATTGCAGGGAGTTGAGTGGAAGTCAAAAATGAAGGAGTAGATTCTGGTGTAAAGTTACCCCTGGTGTGGGAGGCCTAGTCTTTCCCCAGTAAGATTTCTTATTGTCAAACACAGTGCTTCCATGATGGCGGAGGGATGGGTGTCTGAGTATTCAGGTCTTCACTCTCATTCACTAAATCTGTCCTTGAACAAGAAGTGATGAGAAGCACATGTTCTGAATGGGTTTTCTTGGGTCAAACTCCTTGATCGTGAGAAGGTATCACAGGGACTGTCTGCTTCCAAAGATTATTCTGTGAAAACTCTGTTGTGAGGCTGTATGCGTTTGTATTTAATGGTGACTGTTTTAAGTAATTCAGGAAGCTTCAGGAGATAGCCTTCATAGTAAATAACTCTACTTATGAATTCTTTATAGATTTGGGCAGAATGTTCTTGTTGGAATTTCCCGTTTGGCTGTTTCACTGAATTACTATCTCCTTTCCTTAGGGTCTGTATAATTAGATTCAGACCATGAAAATGGACAGACTTCTTGCTTGATAGCTCATGTTCTAGCAGGAACATTATCCCAAGGCCCATAGTTCACTATACCAAGCAGATATGAGTTCCTGTTCCCTCTGATCCTGTCTGTGCTTAAGAATATCTTTGCTGGTGGCTAAAGGATTCAGGGTCTGTTTCTAGGCTAGGAGAGTTTCTAGGCTGTTCCAGCCTGAGCACGCCATCACTAGGATGAGACAGTGTGATTCTCTGTTGTCAAAGAGTTGAATTTGTATTTACAGAGGGGCTAGTCATCCTCACTGTGTGGTCCTTGTTTGTGCTGTTTGAAAAGGAAATAAGCTGCAGAATGAAAGATTGCCTATCCTTACCAATTAGTTAACCCAAGTGCCAGTACCTCATGTAGTACCAGATCACACTATAATTCCATCCTCACCTATCTGTGAGAATTAAACTTCTTCAGGGAATGTTCTTGCTGCCTACCAAGGGACCCTAACCTGTCCATGCTGTATAGCAGGGTGACAAGAGGCACTTCAAAGTGGCCAATGCATAGCAGCCTCCACTGCCGCTATGGGCCTGTGTTGACATCCACCGTCTCTCTGCACTAAGATGCAGCTGTCCACATGTTTTCTTCTTCCAAGGACATTCGGGAAGGAGCCCTCTCTGCTGGACACAAAGTGACAGTAGTACTTGTGGTCATGCTCCTTGTTACTGTGCTGGGGTTAGAGGGGCCTTTCTGAAACCAAAACCTCTCACCCTAACCTTTCTCTCCTCCCTCTTTGTTCACAGTGGAGCCTTTTCTGAAGTGGTTTTAGCTGAAGAAAAAGCAACTGGGAAACTCTTCGCAGTGAAGTGCATCCCCAAGAAGGCACTGAAGGGCAAAGAGAGCAGCATCGAGAATGAGATTGCGGTTCTTAGAAAGTAAGTGCTGGAGGGAAGGCTCTTCTCCCCATCTTGTCTGAGCATCCTCGGGAACAAGGATGAGGCTGGCTTCACAGAGGTTGGGGAAGCTACTAGCTGCTAGCCTGCAGAAAGAGATGGGTCCACAGTGCTCTTGCAGTGCTCTGAAAATGCCTCCCTATAGCTCCAGAGTCTTACAATGTAGCAGTCACTGGAAGGAGGCCTTTCCAAAGGGCAGGTGTATACTGACTTGATTTTGAACTGAGACCCTGCCGTTCACCACAGCTGAATGGCACTGGTTGCTTCCAGAGGCCCAGTCATTACTATAAAGTAGAACTCAGACAATTTGCATAGCATAGTGTGGTGAGAATTGCAGTTATTTTTGCCACTGGTATTGCTTTATTTTTTTATAAGGATGTCAAGCTGGAAAGATAAAGCCCTTGTCCAAACCCCCATATACGTAGTTTAGATGTGACAGAGCTCGGAATATCGATCCCTCTTGTGCTGTTTCTACAGTTTGTGATTCCTTACCCTCTTTCTCTGCCACCCACATGGCTCTAGGCACCGGGAGTTTCCAAAGAGCTTCACTTCCTCATTGAATTTTGTTTCCCTTCCCATGTGCAATAGAACTGACTCCAGATCGCATACCTTCCGGTACAGTGCCACTCGTAAGTCATTCTGATGTGATCTGACCCCTCCCCTGCCACATACATAGGTGACCCCCCTCCCAGCATCCACTGTGGTCTTCTAAGGTTGATCCTGACCACACTCCCTTTATTGTTAGTATTAAATCTTCCCACCATATGTCATGGACTTTGAGGGAACAAACCTTATATGGCACCTGCTTTTGCAAGTTTGGCATCTATCTGGAAATTTTTGAGTTGCTATTAATGAAAGATATTCAGAATATCCTTGAAATTTTTGGGGCTTAGAATCAGTACATAGCAAGAAATCCAGTACAGATAAACAAGTGGGATGGAAACAAGCCTTATCTAGGGACCTCAAAGAAACCACCACCCACCGTACACCCCTCCTGCATAATCTCTCTCTCACTTCATTCCTCCTGGGGCCTGCAGGGACCCACGGAGCAGTGCTTTGCCACCAGCCATCTAACCCAGAACTGCTGAGGTGGTCGGGACAGTCTGTCCTGTCCTGACCTTTGGGCAACTCAGAGGAGAACACAGACTTGATATCAGTGCTCCAGAACAAATGGCTCTCCATGGCGTTTAGTGTGAGGATTTGTTTTCCCTCATTTGTTGGGTTGGTTTCTGTGTTCTCTGGGTTGTCTGTTGAAATTAGAGAGTTGTGTGCTGTCCTGATGACTGCAGGGAATGGTTTGGAAGAAGAGTCTGAAAAAGCAAAATATTTGCATCAGATAGGAAAACACTATGTTAAGGAAACATTTATTGAAATGTTCTATTTTCCCATATGAAATCAGTGTTTGGGGAAGAAGTCAGTCACTGGTGACATATAGTTGTAGATGTGTTACAGACAGTTGACATTTCAGATGGAAAATCCTTCTAAAGGTTCCACTTTGGGTCCAGAGGTTGTCTGGGCTTAGAAGTAAAAGAGCCCGGGGAAGTCCTTACACAGTGTTGGAGTTACTTTCCATCCATATGGGCAGTGGGTACAGGTTCAAGCTTTATAAACTTGTCTTGGTTCATGCCTTAAATATTTTGGTTTAAGTAGGATCTCCACCCAGTGCCTCACTAGTAATTACATCTTCAGACAGGGTATTTAAAATCTGGGAGGATCGTGGATATGGAATGATTTGTTTTGATGGCTTCTCACTATCAGTTCTAGGGGGTACCTAGAGGCATGGGCTCTTCTCTACGGAGTAAAGAACAATGGAATGATTTCTCAGGAGATAAGAGGTGGTTTATCTCCTATACTAGTTTATTTTGTTAGGCTAAAAGGAACTCCACGTCATAAACAGCTAAAAAGAAAAAGTATATATACTCTACCCATTCCACATGGAGGGATGCTGTCTCTGCCTGGACACATGGGGGAGGGCCTAGGCCCTGCCCCAGATCATAAGACAGACTTTCAAGATACCCCAAGAAGGGCCTCACCCTCCTTTGAGAGTGGAGTGGGGATTGGGGGAGGGGCTGAGGGAGGCTTGAAGGGGGCAGGAGAGGAGGGGAGGGAAAGGGAGCTAGGATTGACATGTGAAGCAAATTGCTTCCGATTTAAATTAAATAAAAAATTAAGAAAATGCCCTACAGGCAGATATTGGGGAGGCATTTTTGCAGTTGAGATTCCCTTCTTTCAAATAATCCTAACTCCTGCCAAGTTGATATAAAGCTAGTCAGGGCACACCAGGAAGCAGCACTACTGGACATGGAGTCCTTGATATCTGAGATCTAGATTTTACTACTCACTAACAGGATAAAATTAGAGATGATTTGATAACAACATATCCAGGGGGCCAGGGATGGACTTGAGGACAGGCTGCATGGAGGAAGGGCAGTCATGTCAGTGTACCTTTCCAGGACAGAAAGGCAGATAGACATTCTAGTCAGAAGGAGCAACTCAAACAGAAGCCAGGAGACAAGGGCTGGCTCTGTCTTCCAATGGTAGGTTGCTGCACACAGTCCTGGGTTTGATTCCCAGCACTATGAAAAGGAAGGAAGAGGAAGAAGAGTGGAGAGAGACAGAGAGAGGGGGAAGGGAGGGGAAGGAAGGAGGGAGGAAGGGAGGGAGGAGGGAGGGAGAGAGGGAGGTAGTGGGGAAGATGTTGGAAGAAGCTAGGAGACGAGAACCAGGCTGTTATTCTCGGGAACTGGCTCAATTGATGGGGCAGAGGGTTTGAGGTGAGGCAAAGGGAGACCTAAGTTTGAAGGAAGGTAGGATGGTGGGGCATGCTCTGAAATTGGCTTTGGATCAGGGGCTCCAGGCAGTAAACATGAGGAGTGATGGGGTGATCATGAGAGAAGCTATACGATGAGGATTTATCATGAAATGTCATGTGGCAGAGCTTTGAAGGACTGATAGGAGGGAGCAGGAGCATGGAGTGAGGATATGTAAGAGGTCATGAGGTGAGTCTTGTAGAGAAATGAAGGAGGAACACATTAAAACAGGGGCTATGGGCTGCGTGGAAGAGATGGCTATGAGGATGCTAAGATACAGCTGGCTCTAAGATGTCAAGATTTGGAAGAGGCAGAGAGGCATTGAAGGACAAATAGAAGTTGGTGGTAATGCTTTGATTTCCAACAGGGGTAAGTGGGTGACTAATTTCCTCAGTAACTGAGATGAATAGTCCATGAGCAGGAAGGTAAAGGATTAGTTCTCACTTGGCCATGGTGGATTTGGAGGTCTTGGGGGATATTCAAGTATAGATGACTGATTGCCTTCCCAGGGCTAGAACTCATCCTGATCTGGGCTTTGGGAGAGAATAAACATTTCTGAAACACATACTAAAATAAATCTTGGGGAGGGTCTTGGAGAAATGACTTAGTGGTTACAAGCACTGGCTGCATTTCCACAGGATTTGTTCAATTCCCAATCTTCATGTGGTGGCTCACAATCTTCTGTAACTTCAGTACCAAGAGGATCCAACACTCTCTTCTGGTCTCTTCAGATGGTACACATAAATACATGCCGGTAGAATGCCTATATACATAAAATAAAGCAAAGGAACATTTACATATTAGATAATCGATTAATGTGCTCTTCCCTGGGGAAGACTACTTTTTTCAGCTCTCAGCACTCCTAAGTTGCCACTGGTTCTTTGTGTAGTGTTGAAACCTCCTGGTAACTCTGTCCTCATTAGGAGAACTATTGCTGTTGTCCCTGTTCAGCTCATGTTTAGGCAATTATGTTGGTGAGACTTCATGAGTGTAGCTTCTGACATTTCTAGAAGATGCAATCTCACAGCAAACTCCCTGTTTCTCTGCTTCCTCCAACCTTTCCACCCCCCTCCTCTGCAATGTTCCTTGGGCCTTTAGGTGCTAGAGTTGTATATTAAACATACACTCTGGGACTGGGCTCTACAATTCTGTATTTTGATTGCTAATGTCTTTCTATAATGGTTTCTTGCAAAGAGAAGTTTCCTTGATGAGGGGTGAGGACTACACTTACCTGTGTGTATCAGGACAAATGTTTAGAATGTAGTTTAGGGGTTATGCTGGTTTAGAAAAGTGGTGGTCCTAGTTTGTCCTCCCAGATCCATTAGCTCACTAGCTCTGGGTAGCTGGCTAGGTTTCTGGTATTAAACATCATCTACTTCTTGTTTGAGTGGGACTTCAGTTCATTTAGAGAGCTGTTGGTTACCACCAAGGTATGCACGCCACCAATATAACCTTAGGTTTATTGTGCCATGCGGGTTGTCATTGTGGTCCATAGGCATCGTGGGTTTCATACCTAGGTAGAACTCCTGGTTGCCTTCCTGAAAACACACATACAAGTAACATTATAGAGATTGAACAGGTTGTATTTATATATGTAGGAATTACACACACACACACACACACACACACACCACATGCATGTGCATGTAACAATAATTAATGGAAAAAGAGGCTTTGAATTTGAAAAAGAGAAAGGAGGGGTATAAGAGAGGGTTTGAAGAGATGAAAAGGAAGGGGAAATGATATAATTACATTATAATCTCAAAAAATAAGAGAAATTTTAAAAAGAAGTAAAAATAAATTTGTTTCAACAAAAAATAAAATAAGATAAATCCTTGCACAATATAACAAGTCAATATAGGTAGGGTATAAGATAGGCTGCCCATATCCCCTGGCTGTTAGTGTATTTCCGTGCTGTGTTTCATCCAAATGGATCCATTTAAGAGGCTGCTTGTCCTCCTACATGCTAAGTTTATTGTAGGGTGAGAGATTTATTTATTTCATTGGATAAAAGTAATGCAGCTAATACATCCTCGTGGAAGTCTTTGTACTTGCTCTGAAAATAGTTCCAAAATGAATTTTCAACTTGATAAGTAGATATTACACCAAGTTTAGAGGGGGAGAAAAAGGAAGCCTGATAAACATCATGGTAGGCTGTTGCTATGCAGCAGAGAAAGCTGCCCGCCTGACTTCAGGGTTTAGTGGGTTGGATTTATATGATTCATCGTGAGCTGTTACAGACAGAATGGGTAGCTGTGGACCCACGAACAGAACATCTTATGCAGTATGGAATATAACACCGTCAGCACCACTCACCTTAGTTGGATTATACTTTATGATTTTTGTGGTATTATTTGCTTAGAGGGCAGCCAGGCCTCCAACCTGATTTGATAGCATCACCTCTAGCATTTTGCAGGGGTGGGAAGGCAAATGCATTAACAGTCTGCAGTAAGATGAGAGATGAAGAGAGAAGGAGATGCATGCAGAAAAGCAAGGGGCAGGAAGAGAAAAAGGGATATGTCTAGAGGAACACCCCGACTAAGACTTGGGGAAACTGAGCCTTAGATTACTTAAACATGAACTTATGTTAATGACACATTGAAACAGTCCCTTTTCCAGCATGAAGTCAGAGCATAGGGAAGAAGTCAGTCACTGGTGAAGTTGTAGATGTGTTACACAGATAGTTGATGTTTTAGATGGAATTCTGGATGGATCCAGAGCCATCCACCCACCCAGATGAATGAAAGTGGTATCCATTCAGATGAATGAAAGTGGCACCCATACAGATGACTGAAACATGGCACCCATCCAGATGAATGCAGCATTGCACGCGTCCAGATGAACGAAACATGGCAGGGGACTAAGGATGCTGTTAGGATTAGTTTGCAGGCTGTAGAGATTTTCTTTAGGAAGGGGTCTGGGGAGGAACTGCTTTGAAACTGTGGGTTATCATCACCTTATTAGTGGGGAACCATGCAGCCACTGACGGTTCCTGTTGTTTGCTCTGATACACTGGCTCTTACCTCAGGCTCCCCACTGAAGTGATCTGGGTAGGTTTTAAGAATACATCAATGGGTGCTGCAGAGATGAATGAGTGTTAAGAGGGTTTATTGCAGAGGATCCCAGTTCAGTTCCCAACATTTATGTTGTCAACTCACAAATGCCCATAAGTCCATCTTGGACCTCTGTGGGCACCTGCACTCACTCACACCTACACACGCTTGTGTACACACCCACACATAAGCAGAATCAGCTGTGCCTCTTACTATGAGGCAGGGATAATCACAAGAGTCTGAGGTATGTTGATTTTTTTCCTCTGTTGCCTCTTCTCCTGTGATTTCAACTCCCTAAATATTGCACTGTGTATGGCTCATGTGGACTAGTTATAGAGTGCCTTTTCTTCTGTAACCCTAAATAAATAAGTGTTGACGTGCCTGTCTGATATTGAGCCTCTCTATCTTTAGTTGGAGAATCTAAACTCCTACATAAGCAATCCTTCATTTTGTGATCTCTGGTTTTCAAGCCCTATTTCTCATGTTTCATGCACCCTCTCTGAGAGGAGTAGGTAATTGTTTCTGTTCCCCATCCAGCTTCATTATGATATGTATGTCCTCTAGCTTGTTCCCCTGGATTGTCCTTGCCTAGGTGGGCCCTTCCCTTTAATATTTCATGTCTCCCTTGTCTCCCTGATCTGACTTCTGGTGCCTGCTTTCTGAGACTATGAATTTGCCATATCCAGCCCTGAACTTAGAGGCATGATGGTGACCATGGAAGCAAGGAGTAGGGATACTTGTTGGGGAAGTCCTGTTATTTGCCTGTGCATTTGTCAATAAAGTACTGTCTGGCCAATAGAAAACCTAGATAGGAGGGACTAGGAGTCGAGGAGGATTCTGGGTGGGAGAAACACAGGAGAGTCAACATGTAACGCCATTGGGGGTAGGAAGCCTGGAACTATTCTCCGGTAAGAGACTTACTTAGATTAACAATTATGGGGTAATTACTTAAGGCAGAGCTAGCCAGTAAGAAACAAGCAAGGCCAACAGCTTCATAATTAATATAGCCTCCTGTGTGTTTATTTGGGACTCATGCGGATCTAGAACCAGGCTGGCGCGGCAGAGCCCAGGCGACTGGCGGGGGATAAACCAAAGTGGCTAGCAAAGAAAAAGCTTCTCTTAACATAATGGTGATCAGGAGTGGGATCATAAATTTCCACGAAAAATAACAGAAGATTTAAAGGAATTTTAGAAACAGAAGAACGGAGAGAAGCACAGATTTTTGGTAGCAGCATTTTTCTCAGGTGTGCTCTGTTTTGCTAACGACAAGCCGAGATTCACGTGGCTCGCTTACGGGAGTCTTCCTGACTCGGCATAAAAAAAAAAAAACAGCAAGATTGTTTTAAGAGACTCTGCTAACGATTGAAAAGTGTGTACGTACAGCTGGAAGTGGCAGCTTTTGCTGGATGTCAGCATGGACTGAGGCAGTAAGCTGGAGTCATGCTTACGCCCGCCATCTTGAAAAAAAAAAACGGCAGTTTAAAACAGCCACGGTTTTACAGATAAGACACGTGGCCAGAAAAACATAAAGATTTACAGTAAAGTCAGACTTGGATGAACAAAACTTTTAAAGGTTTACAGTGTGTTTAAAAATATACGTGAGATTGAGAGAGAAAATGAAACGGCAAAGTGGTAAATAAATACAAAAGCCGGGTGTGGTGGCACACGCCGGTAGGATTGCTCCAGAGGCAGAGGCAGGCAGGTTTCCACAGAGAAACCCTGTCTCAGAGAAAAATAAATAAAAGGGAAAGAAATAAAGTAATATTAGATAAATAAATAAGCCACGTAAAGATGGAAAATACACAGAGAGTCTGGATACTGTACGCTATTGTGTTTTTCAGTTTTTTGATTGCTAAGGAAGGAACAAATGCTAAAGTACACTTGATTATAAATGCTGCTGAATTAATCCAACTTCTATCTTTTGAAAATGCCTTGACTTCAAAATTTAAGTACAAGGATATGTTACTCGGAAAAGGAGTTTTTATTTATGTTTCCACAGAACATAAAAAGCTGAGGATTTCTTCCAGGCTTCTGTGGTTTGACGAACCAAGACCCCCAGAAGCAGTGGACCAGGTGTTCCAACAATTGAAACAGCTAAGATGATGCAGTTTTACAGACCCCGAAAATATGGACTTATACAGGTTTCTGAGTTTTGTCATGATCCCCATGGTATGAACGGCGCCCCCTTCCAGCAGGAAGCAGTTTGGAATGAGCGACGTCCCAATTCCCATCTTGTTTATAAATCTTTGTTTTCATTTAAATGGGATTGTTTATAATTGGTTAATGATCACAGCCAATCTCTTTTTAATGGTAAAAAGGGGAATTATGGTATGGGTATTGTTTTTCATTTATTGATACAAATTCAAGGTCAATTTTGTGATGTGTATATTTTCTCCTCTTGATTAAGTATTGTGCTTATACTGATCTTTTAAAATGTAATGCATAATTGAATACAGACTATAGATAGTTACTTATAATAGAATTTATAGTTAGGTAAGTTAGGTGTTCTAGATATACAGAAATATATTTGAGATAGATAGACAGTCTTTAAACCTCTCAAAGACCTTCAGAACATGGCATTTAAAATGGTTTAGGGTTTTTCTTGACAATGAGAAATGTCTGCTCCTGGCAGCACCAATTACGTCTGAGAGGAAGATGGGCATCGAAGAAACTTGTTATGGAGTTTGCTTTCAACATGGCAAGATTAGCCATTTGGGCAAGAAACTGCTCTTGCCTAGACTGTTTGACTATTGTTGTATAATCTGGACATGCAGGACCCATAGGGATGTGACTGCTGAACTAAGTCTTACAGGGTTCCTGCTGCATGAAAGAGTCTACGGGACTTTCTGCAGGACACAGAAAAATGACTGACAGACTGCTGATGCAGATGGACAGTTTGAAATTTCCTGCTTTGCTGAGAAGTGTTCCAGATACATTGTGGCCTATGGGCTGAAGATGGATGCCCCAACGTTACAGAGGAACTTCGGGTGACTGTCCAGGCAGTAAGATGTCTCTGTCAATCCTAGTGTTTATATATTATCCTTCTGTGGTCTTTGATGGAGTTGAAGACAGATAGTTATAATTATAGTTTTCCTTAGTTATGATAAAAGATAAGCTACATATAGGACTTTGGACTCACAAGGATGGGATGGATGATATTTTCTTTAAATCTTGCTAAAATATTGTAACTATGTTCTTACTTGATAACTGTTCTGTCATATACAATTTGACTATGTTAAAATTAAGACCTTTCTTTTGTTTAAACAGAAAAGAGGAGATGTTGGGGAAGTCCTGTTATTTGCCTGTGCATTTGTCAATAAAGTACTGTCTGGCCAATAGAAAACCTAGATAGGAGGGACTAGGAGTCGAGGAGGATTCTGGGTAGGAGAAACACAGGAGAGTCAACATGTAACGCCATTGGGGGTAGGAAGCCTGGAACTATTCTCCGGTAAGAGACTTACTTAGATTAACAATTATGGGGTAATTACTTAAGGCAGAGCTAGCCAGTAAGAAACAAGCAAGGCCAACAGCTTCATAATTAATATAGCCTCCTGTGTGTTTATTTGGGACTCATGCGGATCTAGAACCAGGCTGGCGCGGCAGAGCCCAGGCGACTGGCGGGGGATAAACCAAAGTGGCTAGCAAAGAAAAAGCTTCTCTTAACAGATACTCCCAGTAAGTTTGGGATGTTAGAAATAGGGAGGATTGGAGAGTTTAGGGTAAGGAGATATTCCCATTCAATTCCAGTTCTCTCTGGCTTGGCAGACCACATTAATAAGGGATCTCTAGAGAAACAGCAATGGATTATGTGTAGGAGTACACAGAAATTTAATAGGAGGGATCGGCACATGCAATTATGGAAGCCAATTATGGAGAAGTTCACCTGTTGTCTGCAACCTGGAGACTCAGGTAATTCAGTCCACACCCAAAGATCTGGGAGTCAGATGAGTCATGGTTTATTTAACTTAGTTAAATCTGACCCAGAATGTCAATGTCCCAGGCCTGCCTATCAGTTCTGTGGTAGCTGTCAAGGAATAGACACTTTGTTGAGTATGATCTTCTAGAAACACACACACACACACACACACACACACACACACATTCAGAGAGAGAGAGAGAGAGAGAGAGAGAGAGAGAGAGAGAGAGAGAGAGAGAGAGAGAGTTTTACCCTACCAATCTGGTGAGTGTGATTTTTCAGAAACAAACCAATTTGGTGAGTATGATCTAAACACGGCCTTACCAGCTGTGCAGGCATCTCTTATCCTAGTCAAGTTGACACAGAAGGCATAATACACTGAGCATGTGGATGGCAACCACCAACCAATGCACAGTCCTCTAGAAGAGGTAGATTGGAGTTGGAGCCAATTCCCCCACAGTGACAGAGTGAACTTAAGTCACCTGAGCAGAGCTTGGCTGCTCCTGCCACCTTCTCTGCTATATATACGACTCTGTGGGTGTTAGGAGTAGTGAAGAAAGTGCTGTGCACTTCTGCGTGCTCTGCGAAGCTGTGCTACTTGTTTGCATGCTCATTCCTGCGTTAGCTCCCAGTCTCCTGATGTGTGTGACTACTTGGGGAGTTAGCTCTTGTGTGGACTAATTCTTCTTGTAACACATCTTGGCAAATATTTTCTCCCTTTTTCTGTAAACCTACTTAGCTAATGATTTATACAAATGTCATTTAAATGCTTCTGGGAAAGTATGTGTGTGTATCTTGTAGCACAGCATGCCTTTAGAATAATCAGAATAGTTTTCATTGGATAATCAATTCGATGAAAGGTTAAGTACAAAGAGTTCTTAGAGAGATAAGGATGGTAAACATAGAAATCAAAATAAATACATGCTAATGGTTCACTCTTCCTTTTTTATTCAGCTCTAGGTTGTGTCTGTTCCATCCTGCTTTGGGCATTATTTATTGGGTAGACAAATTACTTTAGTAAACTCTAAACTCAGGATCATCATTGAGTGGTTTAAATAGTTGTTTATCATTTCATTGTGTTATTATTATTTTAATTTAATTTAGTGTGTGGGTGCTTTTTGCCTACATGTATGTTTGTGTACCAAGTGTGTACCTTTTGAGGATCACAAAGGGCATCTGATCTCTTGGCACTGGAGTTATAGACAGTTGTGAGCCACCAAGTGGGTGCTGAAGATTGAACCCAGGTCCTGTAGAAAACAGTGCACTTAGCTGCTGGTCCATCTCTTCAGGCCCTTGTTCACAATTTTAGTGTTATAGGAGCAAAATATTTTTCTTAGGGTAGAAATTTATTTATTTGTTAATTTTTTGTTTGCTTGTTTATTTCTTTATCGTTTTTTTGAGACAAGGTTTCTCTGTGTAGCTTTGGAGCCTATCCTGGCACTCACTCTGTAGACCAGGCTGGCCTCGAACTCACAGAGATTTGCCTGCTTCTGCCTCCCGAGTGCTGGGATTAAAGGCATGTGCCACCAATGCCTGGCTTCCTGGGTTGAAAATTAAGGTCAGAGGTCAAAACCAGGTTTGGGGAGATGTACACTAAAAGAACTTTTTCTAAAATAATAATTGTATGTAATTTGATAAATTCTATCATATTCATTTTTAAAGCACTTGCATTTTTCTTTCACTGGCATTTGGAAAATTGTTTTGAATGTATAATAAGACAGGTGAGAGGCATCACTTGGGAATCTAAACACAGGCAAGGATATTAAATGAATGCATTGCTGTAATAGCAGCAGGGTGCTATACTTGGCTATTATTCTTGTTGAATTAACTAATGGGCTAAATTTCCATATATATAAAAACATATGTATGAAAGCAAATGCAAATATGCTGTATGTACAAGACTTATTCGTGTGTTTTAAGTGTATCTCATTTTCTTATACGGTTCTATTGAATACTGAAACATTCTTTATGCCTCACAAGTATCCTTAATTCTATTAAAAACTCTGGGGTACCTGAAGAAGATAAGGTATATGAAAAGCATCTTAAATTTTCAGATGTTAGGTATCATGCAAATATAGGTTTTCCCATTCTGTCCTCTTGGAAGAGCTAATATTTCTGTTAGTGGAAACTGCTTTGTCTGTCTGTCCCTCTTGTAGAAACTGAGGTGTCAAGTGTTCACTTCTGTTAGCAGGGCAGCCAGAAAGAGAGTGGAGCTCTCCCTTGTAGAGCTACTCTCTGTCTTTTACGGTTCCAAGCCTTCCCCGCTAGTGGGCCACCTGTGTGACTTGGACAGTCGTACAGGAACTTACAGGAAAACAGTCCCTTCTGTTTCTGGTTGACTTCTACCTAGCATCTGCCACTATGTTATCTCTTAATTAAGGAAGAGGCTACATATTGATATAGGCCCCTTGAATTGTATAATGAGATATCTCTTCCCATAACTTGTCATGTGACAGAGGAGAAATATGTAATACTGGTGAAGACCTGAGAGTTTTCCTGAATAAGTTTACATGTAGTAACACTACTTAGAAGTTACTAGACCTTGGGCAAATTGTTCCAACTCAAGTGTCCTTTGTCCATAAGGGAGATGGTGTTAGTGTTCTCTCTCATGAATGCTGTAGGATTTTCTCATGTATTTTTTGTTGGAATTGTTCATTTTGTTTGTGCAGTTCAGGGGCTCAAATCCAAGGCCTTGCACATGATAGACAGATAGTGACCCCTGTGCTTGGGTGCCAGCTCCTGAGGTAGGGATTAAAGACTCATGGATACAAGGCCTTGAGAACATTGTCTGCCTGGCACACTGGATGGACTCTGCCAGTGTTTCCTTTCTATGTTATGCTTGTATGTAGGGGAATATCTGGCTAGCCTGTGGCACTAAGAAGAAGGTGCCTTCCTAGAAGTTCAAGTTTTGTCTCCAAAGACTCCCATAGGAGCACAGACATGTCTTAATGCCACAAAAATATAGTTCCAGCAGAAATAAAGTGGCTGTCCCTCTCAAGGAGAGAAGTGTGCAGTATAGAGTTGTAGACTTGTCAAGAATGTGTTGGCCTTACTATTTTTCCTTGCTGAAAAACTCTTATGAAAACATTCTGTGTGTTATCGTCTGCTTTAATATGAGCTGCTGAGCTTTAGAACCAGGAAATAAGCTTGAAGTGTGGCTCTCCTGACTTTAGGTCAAATAAACAGTCCCAGGAAGATGGAGCAGCGTGCCCCAGGGCACAGAACAAGCTTGGGCAGATATGGAGCCCAAGTAATTTCTGGACTTTTAACTTAGAATGTCTTCCACGAAACTACAGCACTTCTCTTGTAGAACATCTTTCAGAAGAATGCAGGAAAATAACTTTTCAAAAGAAAAAAAGAAGAGAACAAGAAGGAAATAAAGAAAGACAGACAGAAAGAAAGAATATCTAGCACTAATGGCACACTCCGCTAATCCCAGCACTTGGGAGGCAGATACAAGTTGATCTCTGTGAGTTGGAAGTCTGCCTGGTCCACACAGTGAGTTCCAGGACATCCAAGGTTACATAGTGAGACACTGTCTCAGAAAGTAAAACAACTATCCCTCATCTTTAAAAGCCCCTTGGCATGCTGGCAAGGCCTCAAAAATCTATCCCAGTAGTTCGGCTGGATTCCAACAGGGGACATTGAATCTGGTTCTGAAGTTCCCCTAGCAATTTCAATTAGATGTGCTGTCCTCTCTGACCTCTGCCCTTAGTGGTGGTGCAGTATCATTGGGGCAGCTAGAGTTACTCTGCTGTCTGCTGCCTGTGGCCCTCTGCTATCCATGAGAAAGGAGATACAAGGTCAGCCCAGAGCCCAACTTAATGATTGACATGGGAAAGGCTTCCTTCAAGTCATTTCAGGTGCACATCATGGACACTACCCTCTTTTCCATTGCCTTGTCAATAGAATGAAATTCGTGAAGAATAAACCAGGTTGTGGGAATAATCTGGAAAATACGAGAAGTGTTACTCTTGTATTAGATTCTAATCCTAGAGAGCCTTCCATCAGGCTTGTGCCAAGATTTCTGCACTGTGTTAAGTTTTCACCCCTCCATCGGTTAGGCCCCCCTTCCCAGCTGCTGCTCTATCATGTGGCTTTGTGGGGAGGGATGCCCTACCAGAACTAAACTGACAACAACCCACCAGCAGGTTTTCACAGTTGGGGAATTTGGTGTAGATCTGTAGGAATACAACTCAAACTTGACCCGGGGATATATCCCTTTTTTTTCTTTCAAGCTGGGGCTCAGGAGATGGCTCAGTGGGTAAAGGTCTTTCTGCAAAAGCATGAGGACCTGAGTTAGATCTTCAACACCCACATAACAAGTCAGGCCTGGTGGTGTGTACCTACAACCCTAACACTGGGAGTTGGGGTGCAGAGAGGTGGATCTCTGGGGCTCACTGGCCTGTCAGTCTAGCAGAAACAGCCATCTCTAGGTTTAGTGAGAAACTCTCTCAACAAGTAGAGTCGAAAGTGATAGAAGTTTGCAGAAGTTGACTACTGGCTTCCACATGTACAGGTGAGCACATGTGTGTATGCGCACATGTATAAACACATGCATACACCCCCTTCTCACCCCCACACGATACTTTTGCTTCAAAATCCAATGAGGAGTCTCACTAGAATAGTTGATGCTGGAGTAAAAACTTGTTTCTGTAGTTTTACCTTTATTCCTTAAAATTTTACATGTTCATGTCTTAAAAAATTTGTCATGGAAGAAAATTCCATGGCCTCTTGAGCAGGCTTTCTAGTCCCCAGAATCACAAAGTTGTCTAGGTGACTCAGCTGCCCTTCCCCTGAATACTCCATACATATTGTATTGTATATTAAAGCTTGGAAGGCAAGCCAGAGTGGTGGCCCATGCCTGTACTCTGGAGGCTGAGGCAGGGGCATTGTTAAAGTTGGAGCCCAGTATGGTCTATGTAGTGAATTCTAAGCTATCTGGGGTTACACAGGGAAACGTATCAAACAAAATAAAACAAAATACTTGGGGGAAGATCTGTTTGCAACCTCCTCCTCCTGTTTAATTCTGCTGAAGATCATGTTTAAAAACTGTTGGTTTGGTAGCAGATGGAATCCTAGATCTCATGGATGCAAGCTTGCTCTGTACCACTGGACTATGCCATTCTCTTTGTAGAGGTCCACTGTGGTTAAATGGCCTTGTATTCTTTGGATTCAGAACTGGTCACTTTGTAGGTAAGACTGCTTTTACTGGATATTTCAAGATGTGGGTGTAATGGCTGAAACTTTGGTAAGCATGTTCTGAGTTCCCATGTGGAACTCTTGCTGTTCTTTGCCCTCCCCTCACTTTTAATTATTTTTGAGTGCTTCATTTCTTAAAATGCTGTAGAAGATTACAGACAGTGGTTAATATGCTACATTTAATGCACCAGCAATATTTATGAGAAAGTCGGTCACTGAATTTCTTAAGAGTATGGTCAACAACTTTTCCTTTCTAAAATTATCATTTAAATGATAGAATTCCAATGATAATTTAAGTGGCAGAATTTCATTATGCTGACTAGAGTACATCATTAGCTCATGACAGCAATTTGTTTGGGGAGCAATCATTAAATTATTACGTTGATTATTAGTGAGACTCAGTATATCATTCAAGGAGATACTGTGCCTCTTCAAAAGTAATCGAAAGAGTTGTTTTCTCTTGTAAGGACTACAGTGTCAATCAGAACAGAAATTTCTGAATGGAAACTGTTGTAAAGAAACAGGTTGTGAAGCCATGCTCAGGAAATAGGCTGGGATATTTCACAACATTGCTGCTGAATTGGAAGAGCAGGTGGTCAGAGTAGCAATGTTACTTTCCGGGGAACGTACCAACTTCCGAGTGCTCTCTACTGGGGGATCAGTTAATGTGTAAAGTGAATTGCCTTTCCAACATCAACACTGTTCATTTCCTCATCAAAATCATAATTATTTGTCATGAAGCAACACAGTCTCAGCATGTTACTTAGACTCTCTGCCCAAATCTTAGAGCAGACATACAGTAAGTATAATGCATTCTATGATGGCATTTTCCCACATTTCTGCCTTATCTCCCACCCCCTTTCCTCTGGGTTGTTGAGTTGGGGAGGAGGCACAGGTCACTATTGTTCCAGGCTGACTTTGATCTCAGGATCCTTCGACCACAATCCCTGAATGCTGGCATTACAGGCATGCAGTGCCATGCCTAGCCCATTGGTATCTTTCAGGATGATGTTCTGTAGATGGTAGAGCAGAGGCTTTGTTATGGCTGGACCACTGTGGAAGTGCCTGGTCTTGAAGGTTTAGCAGGGTTGACTTCATAGTACTTAGATTGTAGATCTCACTTATTATTCTGAGCTGTTCACTTAGGATTCAAATCCAATTGAAGATTTTTTTTTCTACTAATCTTAACAATTGCATGGCAAAAGTAAGTTTTATAACACCTTTACAATTACTTTTGATTGTAAAACCTACCTAGGAAAGGAAATACCGAGTTCTCGAAGTCAGTGCCTATCAGTACTTTTTCACCTGCATAGATGTGGTGACTGCACTGGGAACCATCTTTCAACAGGCTACAAGTACCTGAAGTAACACCCTCTCAACACCTTAATGAGCTAGCTCTGCATGTAAAGGCATGCGTTAACAAGACTGACAACTGGTAGGTTGTTTCCTGACCTTCACACACATAAATAAACAGAACAAATATTAAATGTAAAGTTTGGAGGCTGAAGATATGGCGTGCTTTAAGAGCAGTTGCTGCTCCTCACTGACACCCCCGTTCAGGGGGTCTTGATCAGTCCCATGTTGGATTCCCAGGCATCAGCCTGGGATTCAAGAGTTAACCCTTGTCAGCTCAGCTGTTTCTGGGGTTAAACCAGCCCAGTCTTAACTCCTTTGGTCATCAGTCCTCCCTCTCTGTTACTGGCTTTCTTGAGTTCAGCTCAATACTTAGCCGTGGGAGTCTGCCTCTTTTTCAATCAGCCACTGAATGAAGTTTCTGTTTCCCAGATTCTCTGGCCATGGGATTGTAGGCTGGCATTCCCCAGATCTATGTCTAAAATCCATATATGAGAGAGTACATGCCATGTTTCTCTTTTTGTGACTGCGTTACCTCACTCAGGATGGTTTCTTCTGGTGTCATCCATTTTGCCTGCAAATCTCAGGATTCCATTGTTTTTTTCTGCTGAATAGTACTCCATTGTGTAAATATACCACATTTTCTCTATCCACTCTTCGGTTGAGGGGCATCTAGGTTGCTTCCAAGTTCTGGCTATTACAAATAATGCTGCTATGAACATAGTGGAACAGACATCCTTGTTGTATGAATGGGCATCTTTTGGATATACGCCTAAGAGTGGAGTTGCTGGGTCTTGTGGTAGGTTTATTCCCATTTTTCTGAGGAATCTCCATACTGATTTCCAAAGTGGCTGAACCAGTTGGCACTCCCACCAGCAATGGAGGAGTGTCCCCCTTTCACCACATCCTCTCCAGCATAAATTGTCCTTGGTGTTTTTGATTTTAGCCATTCTGACAGGAGTGAGATGGTATCTCAGAGTTGTTTTGATTTGCATTTCCTGGATGGCTAAGGATGTTGAGCACTTTCTCAAGTGCCTCTCAGCCATTTTAGACTCCTCTATTGAAAATTCTCTATTTAGTTCTGCAGCCCACTTTTTAATTGGATTCTTTGGTGTTTTGGAGACTTGCTTCTTGAGTTCTTTGTAAATTTTGGAGATCAACCCTCTGTCAGATGTGGGGTTAGTGAATATTTTTTCCCATTCTGTGGGCTGTCTTTTTGTCTTGCTGACTGTGTCCTTTGCCTTACAGAAGCTTCTCAGTTTCAGGAGGTCCCATTTATTAATTGTTGATCTCACTGTCTGTGCTAGTGGTGTTATGTTCAGGAAGCTGTCTCCTGTACCAATTCGTTCAAGGGGACCACCCACTTTCTCTTTTAAGAGGTTCAGTGTGGCTGGATTTATGTTGAGATCTTTGATCCATTTGGATTTAAGTTTTGTGCATGGCGATAAACATGGATCGATCCACAGTCTTATACATGCCAGCCTCCAGTTATGCCAGCACCATTTTTTGAAGATGCTTTCTTTATTCCATTGTATATTTTTAGCTTCTTTGTCAAAGATCAGATGTTCATATGTGTATGGGTTAATATCAGGGTTTTCAATTCGATTCCATTGGTCTACCTGTCTGTTTTTGTGCCAATACCAAGCTGTTTTCAGGACTATAGCTCTATAATAGAGCTTGAAGTCAGGGATGGTAATGCCTCCCGATGTTGCCTTGTTGAACAGGGTTGTTTTGGCTATCCTGGGTCTTTTGTTTTTCCATACAAAATTGATTATTGTTCTTTCAAGGTCTGTGAAGAATTGTGCTGGGGTTTTAATGGGGATTGCATTGAATCTGTAGATTGCTTTTGGCAGGATTGCCATTTTTACTACATTGATCCTACCTATCCAAGAGCATGGGAGATCTTTCCATTTTCTGAGGGCTTCTTTAATTTCTTTCTTTAAAGATTCAAAGTTCTTGCGATATAGGTCTTTCACTTGTTTGGTTAGCGTTACCCCAAGGTATTTAGTGTTGTTTGTGGCAATTGTAAAGGGTAATGTTTCTCTGATTTCTTTCTCAGCCCTTTTATCATTTGTATATAGTAGGGCTACTGATTTTCTTGAGTTGATCTTGTAGCCTGCCACTTTGCTGAAGGTGTTAATCAGCTGTAAGAGTTCCCTGGTAGAGTTCTTTGGGTATAGATTTCAAAAATTTGTCAGAAAGCTCAAATTCTAAGTAAGTTATATTTGTCATTTAATTATTCTAAGTAAGAGTTTTTAGATCCACCTTCACATGTTAATGCTCTAATCCCCAGGGTGATAGTGTCAGGCTTCTAGAAGGTGAGGAGCTCCCAAGGGCTCCAGCCTGCTGAATGGCTAGGGAACTATGAAAAAACAACTCCAGACAGCTAACTAGATGCTTCTTCTATGTGAGAACCAGAATCCACTGGTGGTAAACCATAAAACAGGCCTGCCCTGTATCTGGGGTCTGCTGGAATCTTGGTCTCAGGCCTCCCAGTTTCTGGAAGGAAGGAAGTACATTATTCTGCCCCACAATCCCCCCAGCATATGGTACTTTCTTATAGCACCTTGAACACACCACGGTGGAAGCCATGTTACCCTCCTAATGGTGTCTTTCCAAACCCCTTCAATCCTTCACGTCTCCACCTCCACTCACCTCTCTGATTCACAAGGATGGGGGTGGGTGGTGTTGTGGATCTCCTTCCAGAAGGCTTTGCATCATTTCTTCTGAAATGCTGCTAGTCTGTCCTGATCTGGTGCCTGTGCTGGGATCTGGGCCAGATGGTCTTCTGTTCAGTCACACCAGCATCCTTTGGAAGCCTGTGAGGGATAAAGATGCAATGTCCTCCTCCCTGAGTTCAGGAATCAGAGCCTAGTTATACAAAGTTCCTCCGTCAGGCTTGTCTATCCTTTTGGCTCTGTGACAGGATTCACCTTCCAAGTTCACTATCAAGAACCACATAGCTGAACTAAGGACAACAACAATAACAACAAATTATAAGATAATCTCTTAATGTTTTAAACGAGTCTAGTTTTGTATCAGGTTGCATCCTTAGCTCTCCTTGACTTTGTGTGGTTTAGGTTGGACATACCTTCAAGGTGCTTAGGAGATCATTTACATGTTTACTCTGCTGAGAAGCCTGATCAGGAGGCATTCCTGCTGATCCCTGGGGTGGCTGAGCCGCCCCATTCCCTGAGTTCCAGCAGCTTCTGGCATTTTCCTCTGCTGTGACACTTGCCACCATGTACAGCGATGGTGCTTGATTGCTTATCTTCTCTGTTAGATTTGAAGCTCTCTGAGAAAAAGAGACAGTAAACCTGAGGTCCAAAAATATTTCTTGTACCTGACTAAGTCCTTGTCACACAGTAGGTGCTTAGTATATTTTTTTGCTGAATTATACCATCTCCCAAGAGGGAAAATTGAGGAAGTAAATATCTACTTCCTCTTCTCTGTTAAAATTAAAATGCTTTACTTTAGACCTGAGATGTTTTCTGCCTGAAATCCTAGCACCTGGGAGGATAAGGCGAAATGATGGGGAGTTGAAGGCAGCCTTAGTTATACAGCTGTAAAGTCACAAAACCCTGTACCAGACACCATTGCTACCACAAAACAAAAATAACCACCTCCCTAACTTCATTTTTTGCATGCATACAACTGACAAGTGTTTTGAAACTATACACATGTATCCTAACAAAAGTATTTTGAGAGTAGTAAATTTGTACTCTTCTCAAAGATGAAAATAGCACTGAAAAAAATGAAGGAAAGACTATTTTCAATCCAATATAACCCTGACAGCAGGCTGAGAGTGTATCTTAGCGGTGTGCATACATGTGCAACTAACTGAGCCAAGACTTTGAATTCCATTACTAGTGACACATTAAAAAAAAGGTCCTAGCAGAAGTGGGCCAGAACTTCCTGTTTTATTAGTTGATTCTTAGGTGGAACATGGAATACATACTATAAAAATTCACTTTTAAAATTTAGATCACAACTGGAGTTTTTAAAATAGCAATTAAAGACATCCCCCATGGTTGAAATTTTCTGCTTGAAATTTGTCTCTCTCTCTCCCTCTCTCTATGTCTCTGTCTCTGTCTGTGTGTGTGTGTGTGTGTGTGTGTGTGTGTGTGTGTGTGTATGTGTGTATACTCACATGTGGCGGGTAATGGGTCCTCTGGGACTAGAGTTACATGCAGTTGTGAGCCAGTATATGGGTGCTGTGTCTGAACCCACAGGGTAGGAGAGAGGAGGGCATGTTGGGAATGATTCTTCTTATCATCTGACATTGACATAGGTGAGAGAATGAATATTATAAAGGCATGTTCTAGACAGCAGTGCACAGATATGGTACAGACAGAAATCTAGGCCTATTTCATGATTATAGTCTGGGCCATATGTGTATTTTCATGTGTGTTGGAAAGCACAGGTGTGTGTGGTTGAGCATACACATTGTGCATACACATATGAATACCAGAGGACAACCTTGTGTCATTCCTCAAAAGCATTGGATATATATGTGCATACATACATACATACATACATACATACATATTTGATACTGAGTCTCATTGGCATAGGAAATCATCAAGAAGGCAAGAATGGCTGGCCAGTGTACCTTAGAAATCTTCTGTCTCTTGTAGTCTCATGTGGAACACGCACACACACACACATCTTTAAATATGGATTCTTGGAATCAAGTGTCAGGTACTCATGCCTTTGAACATTATTGACTGAGATAGCTCTCCAGCCTCTATGTTCTGGATTCTAAAGGTGGACCAAATGAAGCAAGCACTTGCTCTGACTGGCAGTATGTAGTGTTGGAGACTTGTCTTCTGAAATACTTATTTCCAGAACTAGGCTTTTTATCTCATAGATTGTGGATAACTTTAGCTACTCTCCTTGTTTTATACATCATCTATTGCTTTATTTTAACCACCAAAATTCTTGAAATCATTTTTACATCAATAGCCCAGCTTCCTCATGATAAACTCATCCACTAATCCCCTCTACATCATGACTTCCAGTCAACTACAGTACTCAAACTGTATTCCTGAAAACAATAACAAAGTTGAATGAATTTTGAGTCACCAAATGTTGTGGTCTTGTCATGGTTTAGGGTCTCCTTAGATTTTCTGAAACATCAGAGCCTGTTGACCAACACTAGACTAACTAACTCCTTAAAACTTCCAGATCCCTTATTGTGACACTAAGTACGTTTCATGTTCCTGTCATCTTTCCATCTGCTGAGTTCTCTTCTTCCTTCTGTTCCCCAGCTGGGGACATTTTTCAATGTTCAAATTCAATACCAGTCTGCTTTGATTTTCACATGGCCATCTGTGGAGATTCCCTCATTTCATGTCTTTAATTTGGAGTCCTTCTCAAGCTGTATCTCTAGTTCTAGTGTCTCACTAAAGTAGTGGTTTCTAGAGTGGGTAGACAAGATGGCCCAGAGGGAGGCAGAAGGAACATGTTAGAACTCTGTCTTATAAATTTGTTCTTAAGAGTAAGAAAGAAATTAAGACTCAAAGATACCATTTGAGGTTGAGGCAATCATGGTCCTGGGAGCAAAGATATTCTTGTTCACCTGCTTATGCCTGAAAAGACATAGGCAGTTTACATGTGACCCGCTAAGCAGATTTGTGAGGTACAGTACCTAATTTTACCCAAAACAGTCTTTACAAAAATGGACCAAAAATTTAAGATTCCTTAAAGGAAGCATGGCTTGAAGATAATGTTAAAAAAATATACTATAAGAATGGAAGAGCATGAGAGGGCTGATTTTTCTGTTGCTTATAGCTCATCATCACCCATTCTAAGGATGAAATGGATTGCATGTTCAAGCATTCCTTTGGTCACTTCAAATACTGTCATTCATAAGGTTTTCTAGTGAAATTTAAAAAATGATATTTGTATTATTCTTAGATAAAATGAAACCAATGTTGTTTCTTTGCTCTATCTTGATATAACCTTAATATTGTATAATTTTAATTATACTTGATATTCTAGGGTAGTGGCATTTCTGATTTTCTGTTATGATTTATAAATACATGTGCCAATATTAGAATTTTTACCTAATGAATATTAGAGTGAAAATGAGCTAACAGAGTTCATCATCAGTATAGACTGTAGACCACTGTTCTCAAGAAGTAGAACTGTCTGTATTTCTAGAGCTTTGTAGATATATATGCCAGTGATTGACTTGAACTTGTGCAGTTCACCCAGTCAGCACGTCTACATATCATATAACCCATAGTATAGGTATGGAACTCATAATATAGGACAGCAGAAACAAAGCCACATTTCTGCTAGTAATCTGAGACAAACCCCCAAATCCAAGCTAAGGGGAAGGAACAGAGAGAGGCCCCAGAACTCATTCAAGATATTTTTATACGCTTGTTGGCTTCTCAGAACACAATAGAAAGGCACTTATTAATTTCTATCAGCCTGGAGCAGTTGAATGAGGTGAAGGCCACTTTGATTCAGCACTGTGAAGAAGTCCATCCTCATGTGCCAAGTCAGGGAAAGCATAGGGTGTCCCCATACACGTGTGTAGGGACCCTTGCAGGCTCCCCAAGCCCTTTATCCTGATAGGATTTCAAGTCACACCTAGATCTAGACTCCAAATATTTCTTGCCTCTAGGTTTTGAGATGGGTGTTGAAATTTGATATCCCTACAGGTGAATCTCTCTTCCTTTTAAGTCTTCTAGTTTAGATACACAAAGGATATGAGGCTTAGCTGAATCCAAAGCACCAAGATATTTTGGGATATAGGACTTATATTGGTTACTTTTCTGTTGCTGTGATAAAAGCCTATGACTATGGGGGTATAGCATGTCTCACTCTGACTCTCTTTAGGATTCCACTATTCCTTTTGAGAGTGTGCCTTGGTTATGTCTCCTTTTTCCATTAAACCCCACTGTCTAAAGTTTCCTTCACTTCTCAATAGCACCACAGACTGGTGACCAAGTCTTTAACACATGACCTCTGCGGGACATTTGAGATACAAATTATATTCCTGTATCTTGTGGTATATTGTGTATTACTAAATTTAACTAATCTGCAATATACTTTGATCACTTTGCTTCTTAATTAAAGTGTAGTTCTCCATTACATATTGAATATAATCAGTTTATTTCTTTTGTAACTCCTTTAAAAGTAAATTTCACTGATGCTGCTGCTGCTGATGATGTGTGTGGGTATTCCCACATGCCTAAATGTTTGTGTGTGAAGGTCAGAGGATAACTCTGCAGGAGTTGGGGCACTGGGATGGGTCTGAGGTCAGGTCTTTAGAACTGTACTGTACAGAATACCTGGAGCCATTAGAAGCACTAAGAGCTAGAAGAGGCAAATTAAAACTGGTGCCTGGCAGGCTGGGGTGGAATGAGGGTTAAGAAACAAGGATGAGATTGTAGTGTCCATTTTCTCCATCCTGACACCTGTTTATGGGTTATTTCTATGAGTCAAACTCAGACCATCAGGCTCGTGTGATAGGTATCCATCTGGCCCTAATTCATTATTCTTGACCCTCTATATCTGCACCGGAATCTATGTTTCCTGATGGTCTTTTATGACATGTTTGTGTCTTTCTACTTAGCTGAATAACTGGAGAAGAACCCTTATCTTCTGCTTCCAAGGTTTTGTTTCTAGGATCATAGCCATCTTTTGAAATCATTTCCATTTTCCTCAGACAGGAATCTTTCTTGAGTAGCCAGTCAGAATTCCCTTTACATTGCATTAGATCCTATTTCCATCATGGGCTCCTTTGGCTGTATCACCTTGAAGGTAGAGACTAGGTCCTCTTTTTCACATCCATTCCCATCGTCCTCGCCCAATAAGTCAGGTTCAGAGTGACCTGAGTCTTTTAATGGGGACCTACAGACTTCCTTGTTGTCTTTGCTCAAGTGAAATCACTTCAAATGGTGTCTTCTTTAAGCTTTTTCTTTTATGCTTTTTCTTCCTTAGGACAATTTTTTCATTAGTAAAAAAACCTCAATGATCCCATCTTCCTTGTGGAGGGAAAGTTTGCAGTGTAGATGCACACAGAGCTTTGGGCAAAGCCTACAGTCTCCATGTTATGGTCTGGGTCTGAATGTCTACCACAGGCTCATGTGTTTGGACACCTGGTCCCAGTTAGTGGCTGTGTTTTAATGTATTATGGGACATTGCTGGTAGGTCACCGAAGATTTAGCCCGGTGTCACTTCCAGATCCATTTGTCTTCCTTGTTATACTAAATGTAACAAGCCACATTGCATCCTCAGGTCACCATAGACAGTCACCCCAGTTACCATGCTTTCCTCACCATGGTGTGTAAAGAGAAGCCTTCCCACCAGCCTGGTTCCAGAGCCACATGAGTCCCAAATAAACACACAGGAGGCTATATTAATTATGAAGCCGTTGGCCTTGCTTGTTTCTTACTGGCTAGCTCTGACTTGAATATTTATCCCATAATTGTTAATCTCAGTATTTCTCTTACCGGAGAATTTTTCCGGGCTTCTTATCCCTATGGCAGTTACATCTTGACTTCCTGTGTCTCTCCTACCCAGAGTCCTCCTGGATTCCTAGTCCCACCTATCTTGTTTCCCTATTGGCCAATAGTGCTTTATTGACATATACACAGGACTTCCCCAACAATGGTGGACTATCTTCCCTGAAACTGTGAGCCAAAGTAATAGCCCTTCCCTCTTTTAAGTTACTTTTGTCAGGCTTCTCTCTCTCTCTCTCTCTCTCTCTCTCTCTCTCTCTCTCTCTCTCTCTCTCTCTCTCTCTCTCTCTACACACACACACACACACACAGAGTCATTAATAGGTTTCCAGACTGTTTTATCATATAAATCTAGATATATAAGCAAGATATCTTTTGGCTGTAGATAATTCTGTAGGCTACAATTTACTTGTCAACATGATATGTAAGTAGGTTAAGCTAACAAGTGTTCCTGAGTTAGACATCTATACTGCCTGTCCTGATTCATCTGGATAGAAAAAGGCAATTTTCTTTCTTTTTAAATGGTAGCTTCAGTGGTGGAGTGGAGCCTGCCAGTGTGTACAGCTTGTCTCCTGGGTCACAGTATTTGGTGTCCTAAGCCAGTGACTCTGTGAGTATTGGAGGAGTTTCTGAAAACCTCCTCTGAGAACTTGTTTTACGTATTGTTGGAAAGCGTATTTGTATGCAGAAGCCCTACTGTTCAAACAGGCCTTATTAACCACAGTAGGTTTTCCTTTGAACTTGAAAAGTGTAGTGTAAATCCTAGAGGTTTGTATCATTAAAGCCCCACTGTGTGTGTTGGGGGGGCGGACAAAGTCATAGAATCTCACATACTGTTCATTGGGGGACCAGATGGGGAGTGTGTGTAATGGGGGAGGGTGGGGGAAGAATGCTCCATAGGGAGTCACAAGAACTATCAATGATTGGAAACTGGCTTCTGGGAAGGGAGCCAGAAATGACTGGCATGGCTTCACTTGAGCAGTTTGACAATTGCCATTAGTTTACCATGGAATGAGTAACTATTCTATGCTGTCCTGTGTAGAGATTTTAAAACGTGCACTGTATGCTAGACAGGTCCAGTCTCACCTAAAGAGGAGATTAGATGAGCTGATTTCTCAGCGACTCTTCTGTTGTGACAGTTCCAACCATGTAAGCTGAGTTGGCATGTCATGGAAAAGGAATTGTTATGGTAAATGCATAGCTTGATGCTTGCTATTGTTAAAATAGCTTATTCTGTTTCCATCAATCCTATACTGTCCCCACCATGATGGACTGATAATCTTGGAAAACATGAGCCAAATCCAACCCCTCCTCCCTCAGGTTGCCTCTGTCAGGCATTCTATCACACTGACCAGAATAGTGACTCATACACACCATGAGGAATTTCCAGAATGTTCTATCATCCAAAGACAGTTGTTTTCAGGCTGCATGTAAAGAGGATGCTGCTCTTTGTAGGGCTATGTTTTAGATCGTATCTAACATCATCAACTGGTGTCAATCAGTTCCAGTACCTCCATGTTCCTAACTCAGTCCCTGCTTTGTTTAGCCTGTTTCATTCAGTTAGCATTTCCATTTTGAGTTTTTAAAAAGTGTTTTGAGGGCTACATGGGTGTAATTATAGTAGGTTGATTTAGCATCATCAGAGCAGTGTAAGGCACAGTGATCATCAGCATCCAGCACAATTTGATGATGAGCTCTAAGCAGTTTCTTCTCCCTGACAACACTTTTGTCTTTGTACACTTGAAAAGCAGGAAACTGGACACAACTCTCAGATTCTGGCTAATAATCTGATGAGTACAGGTTGAGTTTGTTACATGTATGCAGTCATGTGGGAATGTACACATGTGCATGAAAGTGCCTTTATACATGTGTGGATGTATGAGTGTGGTCACCTTTGGGTATCTTCCTTGATCACTCTCTACCTAATTTGAAGACAGTGTCTCTCATTGAACCTGAAGCTCTGATTTGGCTTGTTAACTTAACCAGTGAGCTCTAGGGATCCATCCATCTCTGTCCTTCCACAGTGTTTGGGTTCATAGACACATTCTACCATAACAGCTTTTTATATGGGCACAGGGCTTCTGAACTCAGGTGCTCAAGTTTGTGTGGTAGGCACTTTATCAACAGAACCATATCCCCAGCCTCTAAGTACAGGATTTTAAAATCAGTGTTTGAACTGTGAGACTTATATAAGAAATGAAAATGCTAACAAGTGTAAGAGGTCTATTGATCTGAGTTGGAAGCATGGTAGTACATTTAAGTTGTAATTAAGAGAAAGTAAAATAGGATCTTCCAGGAAGAAAATATTGTATTTCCTTCAGCAGAACAAGTTTCGCTGTTCAGGAAACTGGCTGTCATGGGCAATGGCTTGGAGGGGAACAGATGACAGCAGTGATGATGGTGGCAATGGTAATAGCATATCCTGCAGTTTCCTAAGTACACACATTCCTGCTCAGGATCGATAACAACACAAAAGATAGGGAAGACATTTAGACCTGACTGATGAGAAATCTGAGACTCTGAGGCTCAGTAGCTTGCCACACTGGGATAGAAGTCAAAGATCCTCTAGAATCTGAGCCTTCTTTGCCTGTCATATTGCATTCTAATATAAACGTATATTGCTGTTCCTAGATTTAAAAGAACCAACTGGATAAGGGAAGTCAAGCAAAGCTTGACAAGACAACTACTAATAATTTCCATCCTGACTGTAGCAGTTAGACTCAGAGACTGATACTCGGCCAGATGAGTTCCTTCTGCTATGTGTAGGTCCAGGCTGAGGGAGCACCCTGGCTGTGTCTGTGGTACCCAGTGATTCTGGTCTTTCAGGCACAGGCACTGGGATTTGAACAATACTGGCTGATGCTGGCCTGCTCTGGAGTCTCCATTCTGACACTGGTTGATTTGCAAGTAACATGGCCCAGGTCAGAGCATGTGAGAGCCTTGAAAGTCTACCAGGCACCCCGAAGCCTCTCTTCCCTGAACTGCCATTGCTGTTACTCCACAGCCCAGCAGAGGCTTCCAGATGAGAGTGTCTATCCTATGGCCCCTGTCTCTCTGTCTCTGTCTGTGTCTGTACAGGTTAGAGAACAATTTACAAGAGCTAGTTTTCTCCTTCGACCATGTGGCTCCTGGGGATCAAATTTAGGTTGTCAGGGTTGACAGAAAGCACCTTTCTTTACCACCAACCCCCCCTCCCCCACCTCTCTTGAGAAAGACTCTC
This sequence comes from Mesocricetus auratus, assembly GCF_017639785.1. Lineage (NCBI taxonomy): Eukaryota > Metazoa > Chordata > Mammalia > Rodentia > Cricetidae > Mesocricetus > Mesocricetus auratus. Next base: position 23,455,250 of record NW_024429196.1, on the reverse strand, counting down.
TATGCAGCCCAGACTCATCCTCGGATTTACTGTGTAGCCCACTCTGGCCTCAAGCACACAGCAGTCCTCTTTCCTCAGTCTCCCTGAATGCTGAGAGTAGAGAAACAAGTCACCACATCTGGTTGGGTCTCTTTCTTAGTGCCTGTGAGTCTGTCTCTTTGAGTGTGCACCGTTGTCTTCTTCGTAAACTCCAACTTTTCTTTCTACTGATTCATCCTGAAAGCATTTTCTACACCCGCTGCACCTCCGTGGAGGTCTCTGGAGAGAACTCCTTAGGCAATACAGATGGAAGTGTTTTTCTGTGTCTCCCACTGCCAGTGGCAAACACACACACACACACACACACACACACACACGCACACACACACGCACGCACACACACACACACGCACACACACACGCACACACACACACACGCACACACACACATGCACACACACACGCACACACACACACGCACACACACACACACACACACACGCACACACACACACGCACACACACACATGCACACACACGCACACACGCACACACGCACACACACACACATGCACACACACACACACACGAGGTATGACATATACATATGTGTGCATGTATACATTGACACCATAAACAAACTGGGAAGGTTGTAACCCAAATTGAAAAGTAAGGAAACAGCCCTTACCCCTCACTTCGTTGTACTCATAATTGTGCTTTCGTCACTGACATGCACAAGCTTGCCTGGCAGCTTTGGAGAATGGAGGTTCTGGGTTAGTTTCCTTCTATTGCCACCAGGGAACAGGAGTCACAGGAAGCTCACTAGTTCTCTCTACCCAGGAGCAGACACTGGTCCTCACCTTACCTCTCAGTCGGGATGACCTTTCACCTGCAGTTGGTCTTGCTCTCCTCAGACTTGAGGGTTTGATCGGTAGCTTACACACTTGGATGTGATCTCTGAGGCCTATGTGCTAATTATTTTTTCTTTTATTTATGTGTATGGGTGTTTTGCTTGTATGTATGAATGTATGTGTGTACATATGTATATATGTGCACTACCTATGTGGTTGCTACCTGTATGTCTGTTGCTTACTAGAGCCTAAAGATGGCATCAGATCACCAGATCTCCTGGAATTGGAATTATAGATGGTTGTAAGACACCATGTGTGGCCTCTGTAAAAACAGCAATTACACTTAGCTGCTGAGCCAACTCTCAAGCTTCTTTTCTTATTTTTAAAACAGGGTTTGCTAGTGTGGCTCAGGTTGGCATGGAACTCAGGGTTCCCTGCCTCTCTCATTGTTTCAGTGTTGGGATTGCTGGCATATGCCACCACACCCTGCACTGTGTTCTGACTCTTAGAGTTCTTTCCTTTTCTGGGCAAACAAACTTCTCTGAACATTGAGAGAGGATTGGTAAATAACTTAAAATTAATAAGCAATGCCTGAGGACCTAAGTCAGCCCACAGTCACCTTCCTAAAATGCATCCTGGCTCTGAAAACAGGCAGGCACAAATGGTGGTTTGAAACCCCTCTAATAATATCCTGTATCGAATTTGGGAAGACCTGGAGCTAGGAACACACTGACTTTTTAGTTGTCTACATATATTCAGGGGTAGCTGATGGATCACAGTGACTTATCCTGGACCTTGTGGCAGCCTACGGTTCTGGAAGCTGGCAGCATTTTAAAGTCCCTGGGGCCTATTCAACATCATTTGAATTGGAGTCTCTGGGGCTACTCTTACCTGGTGTTTCTAATGTTCATTCAGAGCTGTGCCACTGGACCAGACAATCAGGCACAGATGGGAGAAGAAGGAATCCATGGCTTATGTAGGCTGCAGTGAATTCATTTTCTCATTGTCATAATATAATTCTTATTCATGTATCATTCTAGAAGATTATACTCATTCATATCGTCTTTGGTGCTTGATAGATGTCTAAGTTAAGTTTCTACTGCTGTGATGAAACAGCACAGCCAAGGCAACTAATAAGAGAAAGCATTTAATTTGGGGCTTACAGTTTGAGTGGGCTAGAGTCCAAGATGGTGTAGCAAATGCATGGCAGCAGGAATGAATGAAAGCTCATGTCTTTTTTTTTAAGATTTATTTATTTATTATACATATAGTATTCTGCCTGCATGTATGTTTGCAGGCCCGAAGAGGGCACCAGGTCTCATTTTAGATGATTGTGAGCCACCATGTGGTTGCTGGGAATTGAACTCAGGATCTTTGGAAGAGCAGTCAGTGCTCTTAACCTCTGAGCCATCTCTCCTGCCCAGAAAGCTCATGTCTTGATCTGCAAGTAGAAAGCAGAGAGAGAAAAAACTCAAATGCCATTGCTCCTTTGAAATGACAAAGTCCACCCTCAGTGACACACCTCCTCCAACAAGGCTACATTCCCTAATCCTTTCTAAACAGTTCTACCAGCTGGGGGCCAAGTCTTCAAACACACAAGCCTGTGAGGAACATTTGCATTCAAACCATCACAACAGATCATATTTGAATTTGCCTTAACCTCACTGTAGACTTTTCCTTTTTTAGATGTCTGGGCCTTTTATCCATAAAACAAAGAGAAATTTTAGGGAGTGAGCATGTTGTAGAAAGAGTTTATTGATGTTTGTGGTGCTGGGAATTGAACCCAATGCATGGTTCATGCTAGGCAAGCAGCATGAGTTATATCCTCACTCTGGAGTTACTGGTTTGTTAATGATTTTTGCCTTCAAGATTTTTTTGGTGGTTCTGAGGATCTAACCCAGAGCCCCACACATGCAGCCCCATATATGAACTGTAGCCCTGTCTTCACGGCCCTTTGAATGGTGGTTTTCTTTGTGCTTTGATTTAAAAACAAACAAACAAACAAACAAAATGAAACATTGATATGTTTACACAAAGCTCTGTGAGAATTAATGGAAATAACTGTAGTTTTAGGGTAAAAGGCAGGGCTCCAATAGCCTGTTATGCTTGGCCACCCATCTTTAATATAGCAATTAAAAAGACAAGTACTGCCAAAAAGAGAGAAGAGATGTATTCATTTAGGCCACTTTGGGAAGAACAGATAACGGAGTCTGTTTATTACTGAGGAACACATAGTTCCTTTTGCAGGTTAAAGAAAACTTTAATGCGGAGTTCAAGGAAACTCAAAGGCCATTGTTTCAGACTTTGAGAGAAAAACAACAGGGCAGGCAACTGAGGCATTTTGCATGGCTGATGGTGTCTGCCTGGAGGATGGTGAAAGGGAGAGAGTTGTGTTTTCTGAATCAGAGGTCAATAAGGGGCTGGCTCATCAGTGCAAGCCTGAGAGCAGCTGAGTAGGGAAGTGTCTTTAGAGAGAGAGAGAGAGAGACATACGTACATACAGACAGACAGACAGACAGACAGAGACAGACAAAGAAACAGAGAGTGAGACAGACAGACACAAAGAGAATACTCAGAGTTTAAGTGTACATAGGCTTAGGATTTTTGGCAGAAAGACAGAAAAGAAAAAGTTATGCCCTCTGAGTTAAAACTCAAAGGTGGAGAACAGGAAGGTGTGGCAGTGAAAATCCTTAAGGAGATCTAGGAGGGGCTTCAAGTTCTGTAAGTAGCCATTGCCTTAAGGAGCTAGTTCTCCCACTCTCTAAACACGTCTTCAGGTGTATTAGGTTTCTTGAGCTTACAATTGTGTGTGCACATGCACTCATGTGGGCACATACAGTCACTCCTGGGCACCAGAAGTTGATGGCGGGTGTCTTCCGCTACCCTCTTCTTTCTATTTAACTTTATTATTATTGCCTGCATGTATGCATGTGATATGTGTGCAGTCATACACATGTAGAGGTCAGTTGACACCTTTTGGGAGTCTGTTCTCTGCTCCTACCATGTGGGTTCCAGATGTTTAAGTCAGGTTAGCCAAGTGCCTTTACTGACTCAGTCATCTCACTGGCCTTTCTCTGTCACTTTCTATCTATGCATCTATCTATGCATCTATCTATCTATCTATCTATCTATCTATCTATCTATCTATCTATCTATCTATCTATCTATCTATCTATCTATCATCTATATCGGTCTGTGTATCTATCTATGTATCTATGTATCTATGTATCTATGTATCTATCTATCTATCTATCTATCTATCAGTCATCAATCATTGAGACAAAGTTCTTTCATGGAACCTGAAGCTTTCCTTTTAGGCTAGACTGACTTGCTGGTGAACCCCTGAAATACACTTGTCTCTGCTTCCCAGCACTACGGGTGCAGGTGCCAACTTGCTGGCTTTTAAGGTAGGCTTTAGGGATCTGTGCTCAGAGTTTCAGGCTTGCATGGCAACTACTTTATCCATCGAGTTACCTCCCTGGTACCAAGTTATAACAAGTTTTGAGAGCTGTTTTTCTATCCAGAGGAGTAACAGGGATTTTTTTTTTAGTTGCTTAGAATGTCCTGTCTCCATCCAGGGCCATCGATAACCTTGACTCAGATCCCATCTGTTTGACCTAAAATTATATAATCTAAAAGAGGTGAAGAGAAATAAATAAATCTATAAAATGGGCATGCTTCCCAGGAGGAAAGACCTCCCTCAATAGGTGTTGAGAAAGCCATCTCCATGTTTCTCCCATTGATATGGTATTTGTTTGTTTGTTTGTTTTACGAGACAGGGTTTCTCTGTATTTTTTTGGAGGCTGTCGGTCCAGCCTGGCCTCAAACTCACAGAGATCCTCCTGCCTCTGCCTCCCGAGTGCTGGGATTAAAGGCGTATGCCACCACCACCCGGCTGATATGGTATTTTTAAATCTTAAGAACCAGGCAAAGTGATGCTTTCTCTTAACCTTTGGCGTGGTATTTCATACTCTAAGGAGGACAATTGTGATGCTTTCCTTTTCTTAACACTTAATATGTTGCCAGGGAAACAGGAGTTGTGATCCAAAGCTGATGATGGGGAAAGACAGCCATCCTTAATAACCTCTAATGTCCAACCAGCTACTCAACACAGCCACGCCAAGTTTGACTTTGGCCACAGATGGGACCTTTAGGTTTGAACAGAGTAATAATCTGTGCAGTGGTGCAAGAGATTTGCATAATGAAGCAAAGGTGTGGTTTGGTTATCGGTCTCCCTTCTGGCCCTGCAGGGTGGTCCGAAGAAGGCTTTATTGGTATCATTATTTGACAGGATTGATCTAGTTCCAGCCAGATGATCACTTGCAGGGCTGGGCTTCTCCATCATCCTGGAGGTAGTGTGCCCTATATTGACTTAGCTATATTGGCATAGCTATATTGACTTAGCTAGATGCCTGTAGCAAAAATAGGGGAGACCGACAGACACAAAAGCAAGGCAGAGAAACTGGGTTTTCATCCTATTTTTAGCCCCTGGGCTCAAGGAGAGGAGTCATGCTTTTTAGCAAACGAGGCTTCTTAATGCCATCCTATGGATAGTAAGTTAGTCCCCTTCCATGTTGAAGTGAGTCTGTATGTCTTACATCCAGATAGAGGAAGGAAATAACCCCAAAAGGGTTGGCTAGTAGTTAAGAAATTTGACAGGGCATTTGGGGACTCCAGGTGTTCTTTTATTGCCATCCTTTGGTGGCAGACAGCCGACAAGGTGCAGAGCTCTGCCAGGTGTGTGTTGGTGACTGTGTGGGGAGAATCCCACAGCAGGTTTGGCCGACAGAGGAGGCAGAGCTTGCAAAGGATTATATTATCATTAGTCCTTCTGCTGACTGCCCTGTGCCCTGTGTGGAGCTTGGGAAGTTGCCTCCCCTGGAGGGAGTTTAGTCACAGACTTTAAAGGGAGGGCACACCCATGGAACTCTGGAGAAAATATAGAGAAGCCTTACCCTCAAAAGGCGCCTGCTCATTGTTTGGGGATTTGCCACAAATAGGCTAAGTAGCAGGTGGGACCTTCAAGGCCCGTAGCAGATCTAGTAAATATTGAGTCAATATTTGGTGATTTTTTTTAAGCTTCCTTTGCCAGCTAACACCTCCAGCAGGATTGTTCTCTGAGATCTGTTTCCTGCATGCAGGCCATTGTCCCTGCACCTGCTTACAAATGACTCTTGCACCCACCCTGGAGGGGAAATAATAAAGGAAGAAAATCGGATGTCCTTAGATCAGAATTAAAATAACACGACTGCTAATAATACTAAAAAGCCATCTTAACTGCTGTTCAGGAAGGAACTTAGCTGTGCCTTGTAAAGTGCTTCCCCCCAACTTTATTTTTTTTTTTATTTTAAAAGTAAATAGCGGTGTGTGCAAACCATACAAAATGTGCCCCTGAACTGCTTGGTGTGTAGCAAGGCTGATTAGAGGCAGCTTGCCAAGCAAGCCTGTAGACAGTCACTACTCTGACCTGACCTGACTCCTAATTCTTGATGTGTGTTTCTCTAAAATTGGAGAAAAGTTCAACCAGGAACGCTGGCACAGGACCTGTGTAACCCCAGCACTTGAGGGGTGGGAGCAGGAAGAGCAGAGTTAACACCAGCCTGAGCTACAGGAGAACCCAGCTCAGCCTTTGCCCCCCTGCTGGAGATAACAGCAATGGAGCTATGAATGGGAGAAAACAGGTTTCCAGGTCAGGAAGGGTTATTGAAAAGCACCCCTGCCCCCAGTTCTGTCTTTGTAGTGGAAGTGAAAGTCATGCTGAGTTCGGGACCTGAGGCTTTTACAATTCAGCCCCTCCAGCAGTTCCAGGTGGAGTGTGGGAGAAATTACAAGAAATTTCCATTTCCAGCATTTGCCACTTACTAGGAGCAGGGACTTTAAGGAAAAGCAACCTTGTGGAATCCTTTGTCTCTTTCATTGGAATTATAGGGTAATTTCTGAGACACGAGTGTCCCTGGCCAGAACATCCTGTAAAGGGTAGAATTGCCAGAATTCTGGCAAAAAAGCTACTTTCCAGTGCCTTTTGGAGTGCAGACTTGTTTCTGTGATGCTGATGTGCCAGACCCTGAAGTGGAGGATAATAGAGACAGAAACAAATGAAATGAACGCAAAGCACAACTCTTTACAGATTGCAGTGTACCGCAACAACACAGTGTTGAGCTGGCCACTCTCCCTAGGACCTCCAGGGAGCCCATCCAGCAACGCTGACTTTGTCACTTTCTGTGGCACTTCCTGCATCATGTTCTTGAATGCTGCAACTCTTGCTTCATGTGCATGTCTTTAACTGTGGCGTAGTTGTTTTGTGTTGCATGCCCCATAATTATTGTTGAGCGAGGGCACTTTAACAAAACACGGGTGTGATTCATTTTGTTTTTTTCCAATTCAGCTGCTAATGAATTATATAACCTAGCTGGGTAGACACGGTGGCCCCATATAGGATAAAAGAGCTGGCCAAGAGATTAGAATCACAGGACCATAACATTTTAGGACCATAAAAGACCTGAGAGGCTTTAATTCAGCCTGTTTAGTTTGCAGATGAACAGTGATAGCTCATAGAGATTAAGTGACTTACCCTGGGTCTGGAAGCTCATGGCTGATGAACTAGCAATCTGTGTTGTGGACACACCGGTTACCCACTTATAAAGTGGGGCTGCTGCTGACAGCTTAGCTACCTATTGTGATACATTTAAATTTCATATGTCAGTTGGAGGGGTGGTGGTGCAAGGGAGAGGCATATAGCTCTTTGCTATTGACTAAAGCAGCCGGAACTGCGATTCTTTTCAGAGACCTACACTGAGACAAACCCAGGCTTCTTGGCTTCAGTGTAGAAAAGAATTTCAAGCCTAGCCAGTGAGAAGAAGAGTTGAGGGTTTTTGTTTTGTTTGTTTGTTATTTGGTTTTTTTTTTATTTTTGATGCATTGCCTCATCTATCTGTTTTGGAGTGTATGGTGTGTGTGTGTGTGTGTGTGTGTGTGTGTGTGTGTGTGTGTGTGTGTGTGTAAGTGTTCTCACCCTCCACCTTGTTTGAGATAGGGTCTTTCTTGTTGTTTGTTCCTGAGTGTATCAGGCTGGCTGGCCTGAAGCCTTCTCAGGATGCTCCTGTTTCTACTTTTCTGTAGGTGCTGGAAGAGCACTAGGGTTACAAACTTGCCTCTGTGCCTGGTGTTTTTATGGGCTCTGGTGATTTGAACTCAGATCTCATGCTTGTAAAACAAGCACTTTACCCCAAGTCATCTTCCTGGTCTTAAAAGAGATGTTTATAGAGTTGAAATGCAGGGTTTAAGAGAGGTGCTTGGAAGAAAGAAAGACACACCTAAGGTCCTGAGTGTGGCTTCTTTAAGAGAACCACACTTCACACTCTTTGCAATAGTTTGATCCACCATTTTGGAGGGGCTGTTATCTTCAAAGGGTTCTTAAGGGAACTAATGAGGTCACAGAACGGCTCCTGAGCATGATAACATGCTACTCTAGATTAGAGGGATCTAGGCAGGAACCCTCACTGTAAACAAAGGCAATAGTCTTGTGTATGAGATTCCCAGGAGATGTCTGTGAGGAGGTTGAGGCTCTCTCCAAGGTCTTAAGCATCTGCTTCTGTTGCTGTTTTAAAATGAAATGTCTGAACATGAAAGAGTGCTATCTCTCTTGGCAACCTTCAGAGCTAATGTTTATTGTCTTAAAATTCTTGCTCCCTAGCTGGTGAGAGGCTTCAACCAGACTCAGAACTTAGAGAATCACTTTCCTTCCCATGCCCTTATACCTTCTCTTAGCTTTGTGTCTGCTTTATAATAGCAGCATTTCAGAGACTGAGGCAAAAAACCAACCAACAAACAAAAACCAACCCAAGAGTTCTAGGCTACATAATAAGTTCCATATAAGCTGGGGGATCTAAAAATGCCAAATAAATGAATTTCACTGATTTTCCTTGAGACATTGAATGTGTGTGTGTGTACATATGCATAGTGCATTTGTATCTGTATATGTGTGAACATGCATGGTCGTGTGTGTGTGTGTGTGTGTGTGTGTGTGTGTGTGTGTGCAGGTGCACATAACTGTGGATGCCACAGTCAACATGGGGAGTCATCCTCTGTCATTTTCCATTATATTTCTTGAGACAAGGTCTTTCATTGACTTGGGTAGACTGACTGGCCAGTGAGTTTCAGGGATGCCCCTCATCTCTGCCTCCCCACCCCCACTAGCACTGAGTTTATAGTTACCTGCTCAGCTTTTCATGGGTGCTGTGGACCAAAATCAGATTCTCAGTGTCGGGTTCATAAATGTGCTGGGAAAGAGGTGATCGTAGCAATGGCAACCAGCCAGGCCAGATATAGCAGTAGAACTCCAGCCTCAAGTCTGCATTCACCAACCCAGAAGTCTAACAATAACCCCTGCCCTGATTGCTCCAAATGACCAGGACCTGATCAATAACTGCCAGCTGCCCTGATTCTTGTCCTCATTTCCAACTTAGAACCAAAGGGAGCCAGTCACACAGAGCTTGCTTCTCCCTGCACTCCCACAGCCATCCCAGGTCCAGAATGTCGCCAGGCCAGCAGTCTTCACTCAGCGGATCTGAGCCTTCCATTTTTTCTGCTGTTAAAACCTGTGCTCTGCTCCTGCCTGATTTTGACAATTCTTCAACATTATATGAAAAGCATGCCAATGTGGCCACAGACCTCTCATCTCCAAACACACTGAAGCAAAACAAATGGCTTGTTTCCAGAAATTTCCATCTAATAATTTCAAGCTCTAGTTGACTGTGAGTACATGAATGCATCCTAAATGGGACCTTATGGGCTAGAGTATTACCTTCTACTCCATCTGTGGCATTCTCCTGACCTAATAGCCTTCTTACCCTGCTCAGGCAGGAAAGGAGGTCAGCACTGTCTCAGACTCAGCCCCTCAGAGTTTTCTAAACGTTCCTAGAACATCCATATCACATTTTTCTCCAGGAGGATGTTGCCTGGTGTGATCTACTCTTGTACTATCTAGGATCCATCGTTTTCCTTTTGTTTCAAAATTGAAAATGTTTCGTAATTTTTCAGGGTTTCTCAATATTGATTTGGACTCATCACAAGTAAGTTTCAGAATTTACTAGCCAGGGGAAATTTTCTTTTCCAGGTCAACAACTAGCTGTGTTGAAAGTAATAACATTGTCTTGTTTTGGGGACCAGCCTGTGTGATAGTTTTCTAGAGCACTGGCATTTCTGGGGTGATACTTGAATGGGCAAGGATAAAGACTTATTCCCCAAGCAAGCAGCAGCTTACCCAGTCTCTAGACTCTCTTATGGCATCATAAACATCTCAATGTTATATGAAGAAGACACCAATGTGGCCACAGACCTCTCATTTCCAGACATACTGAAACCATGAAGACTAAGGGTTAACGTCCATCTAGTGCTTGGAACACAGCCCATTGGTCACACCATACATACTCTGAGCCCTGTCACAGAGCTCCCCTGCTGAGAGAAAGGACAGAAGAGTTAATGGAAATTCTGGAGAGACACTAGCACCCCTCCCATCATCTATGAGGCTTTCTCTCGTTTGGAAAATGAACATACTTCCCAGTTCAAGGGAGTTGGAAGTTGACCTCTAAAGAAAAGACACAGAAGGCTTCTACCTGACACTGGTCTAAGAAATGGACCCAGGAACAAAGAACCCTATGCTTGCAAAGGAAAGAATCTAAGAGATTCTTACGTTCACCATCCATAAAACTCTGAAGACATTTTCTCATTAAAAATGTAGGCTTTTGCTGGAGGGATTGAGGCAAGGTCTCATATAGGCTGAGGGAAATGGAGAATCTTTAAGACAGAATGTCTTCTTTCTTTTCTTTTGGTTCCTAATTGATTTTCTTACTGCAGGGCTTCATGTAGCTCAGTTTGGCCTCTAATTCATAGTGTGGTCTTAAACTTTTGAGCCTCCTGCCTCTACCTCCCCCTGCCTTAGAGTTTCTATTGCTGCGATTAAACATCACTACTAAAAAGAAAGTTGAGGAGGAAAGGGTTTACTAGGCTTAAACTTCCACATTGCTGTTAATTACTGAATGAAGAAAGGACGGGAACTTAAACAGGGCAGGAATTTGGAGGTAGGATCTGATGCAGAGGCCATGGAGGAGAGCTGCTTACTGGCTTGCTTTCCCTGGCTTGCTCAGACTGGTTACTTATAGAACCTAGGGCCACCAGTCCAGGGATGGTACCACCCACCATGGGCTTGGCCCTCCTGCATCAATCACTAATTGAGGAAATTCCCTGCTTCTGGAACTCATGAAGGCATTTCCTCACCTGAGGCTCCTGGTTCTCAGTGGCTCTAGCTTGTATAAAGTTGACATATAAAACCAGTCAGTACACTCCCTAGTATTAGACATGTTCCACAAGACCCAGTGTTTGTGATACTGGGGGTCAAACTGGAACTCCTACATGCTATCCTAAGCCTACTAAGACCCTACTTGAATAGCAAACTGTTCAGGAGAATGGAAACATTGAAGGCAATGGTAGGTTAAACTGTCTCGTAACCAAATCTCCATACCTTCTGGTCTTTGTCTCATGGATTTTAATAAATGATAAAGCTGCTATGGGCATGGTAGGAAGGAATTGGATTCTTTCTCTCTTAGGCTTGGCAAAACTATGAATAAACCTATTTTTCTTTTGCCAGTGTCTGTTTTCTAATTTCTTGTGGGATACAGGGATACTAGACTAATAGGTATGAACCCAGGTGCCTGGTCACACTACTGTCACTCCTGTGCTGTTTTGCAGCTACTGCCATTGGAAGTTTTGGGGCTGTCCTGTCTCTTATTAATGTGTGTCTTCCCCCATATAGCCCTTTAATGCAATAGGTTCTTTTTTGCCTCTGGCCAAAACAGCTCCCTCTGTTTTAAGGCAGGGTCTCATGTAGTTCAGGCTGGACTCGAACTCATAATGTAGCCTTGAAATTTTCATCCTCCTGCCTCTACCTCCCTAGTCTCTTTTTTTCTACCTGACTCATTCATGTCTTTCAGAATTCTCTTATATGTCACTTCCTCAGGGAAACCCTCCTAAACTCCAATCTAAGGTGGGGCTCCTAATATGTTTTAGATCAGCAAATGCTTTTTATAAATGATTCATTTATAAGTATTTTAGTCTTCACAAGTAATACAGCCACCTACTACACTCTGATGTCATTGTAAAATATAGCTAAATAGTATATAGATGAATGCTTGGACCAAATACTGTAGAAGGAGACTTTCTCCATCTATCTCGGTCCCAATGGACCGGTTTTCTCTCTGCCTACTGGGTCTCTGCAGTGGCTTAATGAAATAACCTCTCTGAGACTTAATAGCAGTTACAATTGTTTAGCCAGTGGCTTAGGCTTCTTACTGGATAAGTCTTTCTTCAGTATTAACCCATTTCTATTAATCAGTATATCTCCACATAGCATTGGCTTACCAGTGATGCCCAGGTCCCTTGACTCTTGGCCAGCTACATGCCATATGCCTGACTCCTCCTCCTACCTCTCTCTGTCCCTGTTCAGATTTCCTGCCTGGCTTTACTCTGTTAAGCCATTGGCTGAAACAGCTTTGTTTATCAACCAATAAGAGAAACATATAGTCACAACATACAGAAGAACACTCCTCATTAAAATGTTTATGAAACTATATATTTGGTTATAGTTTACTGTTATGGTTTGAATGTGAAGTGACCCCCACAGGCTCATGTGTTTGAACACTTGGTCCCAGTTTGTGGTGCTGTTTTGGGAAGCTAGGGAACCTTTTGTACATGGGGCTATAGCTGGCAGATCTCTGGCTAGGGGTGGGCCTTGAAGTTCTAGGCCAGCTCTGCTTCTGGCCATGGCTTTCTGTTACTGTCTGCCACCGGTTTGTAGCCTCATGCACCTGCAGCTACAGCTGTGAGCTGTCCCAGCCACCATGCCTTCCCTGCTATGATGGACTTGGGCCAGAACAAGTCTTTTCTCCCTTAAGTTGCTTCCGTCAGTCATTCTGGCAGTCACAAGAACAGCTAAGGAACACACTACCGTGTTCCATAGCACTTTTCACTTTCCTCACACAGTACGCTAGGTTGATCATTGACTTAATGTCTCTTTCCTCTGGACAAACTCTGAGGTGTCGCTTCCTTCGTCTGCAGGACAAGCATGACTTTTGGTACCTCTGCCATGTGATAAACCTGAGTAACTCCATGAGAAGGGAATGCATAAGGCACCCAAGTCTGTCTTACGTTTCTTACCATAATAATACAACACTGTCCTTAATCTGTTTGCCAAGCATTTTTTTTGGCTTAGGACCATTTCCTGAAAATAAATGCCCACCTCCTCCAGCCCCAACTCTAGAATCTTTTGGACTTTTCTACCCTCCAGATCTTAAGCCCCCTGATGGTCAGTGTCATCAGTCACAGGTTTTTGAACCAGATGAGAACCTGCATTGCTTTCTTCTCTAATTAAGACACAGGGTGAAGCTGAATGCCATTAGAAGGGCTGAGGTCATCTTAAGAGAGATGGTATCCCTATTACAGGGAGGAGCCCTGGGACATGTCAAACTGGCACTAATATGATTTGGCAGGAGAGGAAAAAAAATAAAACCAGCCTCCACCTAGCAACCCACCCCAAGCATTTTGAATGTAGTAATTCCTTTTATACCAAACAAGTTTGTTTTGCTCAATCACACTTCAGTCTATAGGTGTGATCCTTATTTTTGTAGGCAACTAATTTCAAGTGACATTTTGGGACACGCTGATCCCAGTTGTATTTTTCCTGCCTCCTGAGTGCATTGCATGGAGGCTGTCAAAACTTATTAGGATCAGCCCAGTGGCCCCACAGAAAGTGGAAGCACCCACCCATGGAGCCAATGACGTGGGCTGCATTTTCTTCCCTTCTTCATTCCTGCTGGAAACGTTCAGGAAGTCAATGAACTCAAGCATTTCTGCCAGATGCAGAAATCTTTGCCTGATCCAGAAGTTAAAGGCTAATTTATGCTACAAGCTGCTTGACTACTTGGCAAAGAAGTCATTTTCAGATATGTTCTTTCTGATAAAAGCAACAAGAACAACAACAAAACCCCTAAAAGCTTTATTTTCAGGGGCTGGTTTTTGTGCTTAGTCCTGCTGGAAGAATCTGGGTTCCTGGACATGGTTGATGAAGACAGGGTAGCTATGCTGCATCGATACAGTAGGCCTGTCCAGAAGCATGGGAAAACAACAGAGGACAATGGTCAAGCAGAAAACAGAGTCATTTCTGGGCTATTGAAACCCAAGGTGACAAACAGTGTCAGGAGCTAGCATAGACAGTGGGAGGCTGGGTAGGTTCTGTGCTGAGCCTCAAGCCGGTAGTCTCCGGACTGAGAGACTGATGGACTGAGGGATGACTCCAGGAAGAGTCACTTATACTCAGGTCAGGAGGTGGGGGAAGGGTCAGAAGCATGGAGGATTATCAGGATCTAAAGAGTCTCTGAGATTCCACAGTTTAAGGAATAAGCCCTTTCTCTGAGTCTCCACAGAAGATCCCAAGCCCATGCCATAAGACTTTTGTAACCCTGAGGAGCAGTCCATCCTGGGCTGTTGGAATTCCTGATTTTTATCTTTGCCTTTGCATTGCATACTTTCACTTCTGTGATCACGTTCAGGGCCTGTGATGTCTCTACCCAGAGACCTTCTTCCCTCTACCCCTTGATTGCCTTCCTGGGTGAGTTCTTGGTCACCCTCTTCTTTACCCTGCCCCCACAGTGTTTCCACAAAAAGGAATATGGTATTAAATATTAAGTCAAGACTTACTTTTCTTGTTGCTGTAGTCAAATGTCTTACAGGAAGAAGAGTTTATTTTGGCTTACTGTTGCAAGAGAGGTAGTCCATCCTGGAGGGCGTGGTGTGACATACAGCAAGCAGCTCATGTATGCAGATAAGAAACCCATCGCCTCATCATATCATGGAAGTAGGGCTGGGCTGTAAAACATCAGAGTATGCACTCCCACACACAGTGACCCATTTCCTCTAATAAAGCTCTTCTTCTAAAGATTCCAGAACCTTCCCAAACAGTGCCTCCAGCTGGGGAGCATGCATTCAAACATGTGAACCAATGGGAGATGTTGTGTGTTCTAATCACGACAGACATTGAAAAACGAGATTGTGGAAGACAAGAATTTTTTCCATACCTTTGGGACAAAAGCATGCTTCATTTGTATTTTATTCTGTGCTATGCAAGTTATTTAGCAGCCCTGGACCCATCAGTCTCAGCTACATGACCATAACCATGGGTGGCAGCCTCTGCTGATTTGCCTTTGCTGGTCTCCAAAGACTATGTCTCTACTTGGAGCAGAAAAGACTCTCTGGCAAGCAGAAACACATCCTGCAGCTGGTTTGGTGGCTTCTCTACTGTACATACATGTGCACAAACTCACTAACAAATACATGTTAAAAACTAAGTTTTAAAAAAGAAAGGAACTCGTTTGGTTGGTTATAGATTATGGTGTTTTCTGACTGGTTAAACCCACATTCATTTCCAGTTCTCACTGAGTTTCTTTTGAAGATAACTCACTGGAACATCTTCAATTTGCTATTTCCTGAGGAAGGATTTTGAAGCTCAAGTTCAAACCTCAGGCCTGGACCGTTACCTCAATACTGAAACCTTGTAGTAAGGTCCAGCCCAGAAGTGAATGGAACCCCTGGGGCAGTTGTTGGTGTCCTATCCTCCTGCCTCAAACCTGATAACTATTTTTAATTCTCTGCACTTTTCTTACTGCTGTCCAGTGGGCCCTGTTAAAATCCATGGTGGTGAAGATTGGATCAGAGTGTAACCTTCCATGCAAGGACTCCAACAGAGGCTGTGGCAGATGAAGCTGCCATTTGTGGATTTCAGGGTCTGGTTCAACATTTGTGAAGCTGTTGCATGAGACTCAGAATTCACTAGACACAGTACAGATTAAGTGAAGTTTATTCAGGGAGAATGCACTTGTACATCAAACAATTGACCGCCATGGGTTCCCTCTCCAAGGATCCACCCAGGTTGCTCTCCATGATCTGACCGGAAGCAACCGAGAGACCACCTATGCCCCGACCCCAGACATAAACCCAGGTGTGGGCAGGGTGGATATCTCACTACAATTCCCCTTTTAGTCTAAAGAAAAATATTTAGGCTTGATACAAAACTATATACAGATAGTAAATATCAAGTGTGCTCTAGGAGAAGGAAAATGTAAGAACATGCACACTTAAGACCTATTGCCAGTGAAGCAACAAGAGCAAACAGCAAGAACTACAGTGAAGCTCCTATAATGTGTCCATGAGGACATTATGAATGATCATTGCTTTCTTCACAGGGTCAAGGAAGTTGGGGAAGAATGTCTGAAAGTGATAGCTCTTTAGCTTTCTCAGTGCACTGTACTAAGCTGAACCCAAGATGCCCTCTGTGGCAGAGGAAACATCTGTCACCCTCTTGCAAACTGAACCCAGCTGTGACGGCCTTACTGATGAGAGTTTACTTTGAACTTCCAGAAATTAAGGCTAGGACATTGTCTAGGCATGTCCTCTAGTTCACCACTCTGGAAACTGTAGGTCATTGGCCTTCCTGGTTGATCATCTACTCTCAGGCAAGCATTTAACATCTTGGGGAGAGAGGATTTCTTTTCCTGGATGGAACTGCAACAAATGAGTGGAAAGCATGTCCAGGGAGGAATATGACTGTTCCAACCCTATAAAGAGGCACACATATGGCCCAGGTATTTCCTAAAGGAACGCTGTTCCTGGGGAGTTAGGAGTTGATGTTGAAACCAGGAGCCTATGGGGCTATTTCAGCTTCAAAAGATAAGATGATTTCTTGGGTATTTCTTCCATGCCAACTTGCCCGGCCTGCAAAGTCACCCATAGGACTGCATTCATCATCCACCATCAGTTACTCACACTCAACCTGAAGATAGAGGTTGTTAAATATTCACGGATGTGTGCTGGATAGTTTGTGCTCATATCAGTCCTCTGGGGAGTGTATACTACTATCAGGATGTCTAGAAAGTTATCTGGATGTAATGTGTCGATGTTGACATCATGTTTTGTGGCACTGAGTCTATGTGTTACTGTGTTAGATGTTACGGAGGAGAAATACACACAATTTTAATTTAATTTTAAAAAATTACATATGTGTGTGTGAGTATGTAGGCTAGACATATGCATCAGTTGTCTTCCTCCATCACTCTATACCTCATTCATTCATTCATTCATTCATTCATTCATGTATTTCAGACAATTGACTAGTTTGTCTGTCTTGCCCTTGAGCCCTTGGGATCCACCTGTCTCTGCCGACCAGTACTGGGGTGTCAGACATTGGCACTGTACCCACTTTTATGTTTGTGCTGGGGATATGAACTGAGGTTCCCACGCTTGGCCAGACAGCTCTTTATCCACAGAACCATCTCCCCAGCCCACATACGCCTATCGTTGAAGGCTCGACATTAGGATGGACAACTCTGTGAATCCTGTATGTCTGCCAGTTACTGCCATCTTTCGATGCAGGCATTTTCTAGTTACGCTTCCCTAGTGAAGGATAATTGGGGATTAGCTTGTGAAAGACCTCATTCACGTCTTGATTTTCAGAATCGCCACATGAAAGCGGTTGCTGAACCTGGGCCCCTGCTGTGAAAATGAAAATACTTGAGGATATTCTATGGCTTTTCCATTATTCATGGCCATTGGTGGCAGAACACCATGGCAGTGCATCTGCTCAAAGCTTGTGATTATGGGTGGGGCCCTACTGCATTCTGGGTCTGTTTCATTCCCTACAGCTGTTCTCCAGCTTGATAAAATCTGAATGATGCAGATATTCTGCCTGTAAAAGGCTCTCCAGACATGTCAGTTTGTGTTATAACCAGAACTAGGCATCTTTTTTACATATCCCAGGGAAACAATCTCATTTCTAAAGCAAGTTGCAGGGCTCGAAGGTAGCTCAGTGGGTAAAATGCTCGCTGCTCGAGCCGGATGACCTGAGTTTGGTTCTCCAGAAATCACATAAAAGCCAGATACTAGCACAGATGTTCAGCATCCCCTAGTGTAAGGCGAGAGGTGGAGACAGGAATGCTGCCAGATGCTTGAGGACCATCTAGCCTGGTTATGTAGCAGTGAAGAGCAAGAAAGACCCTGCCTAAAAACAAGCTGGAAGGTGAGGACCAGCACCATTAGTTGTCCTCTGACCCCACACGCGTGCTATGGTGTGTCATGCACATGTACACATAGAAACATCACACACACACACACACACACACACACACACACACACACACAAATGTTTAGTCACCCCACTTCCTGCAGATTTATAATGCCCCATCAAGAGATTAAATTCCTGGGTGCTCTTTTGGAATTGGTCACAGACAAAATGTGTGGCTTCTATCTACAAAGAAAGGAAATTGTTTTGTTGTTGTTGCTTGAGATAGATCCTCTGTATGTAGCCCTGGCTGTCCTGGAGTTTGCTATGTAGACTAGGATGGCCTCAAACTCACAGAGACCCGCCTCTGCCTCCTACCTACTGGGACTCAAATGACTCAAATGGTCTTTGAAATGTTGGCTGGGTTGCAAAAGCAAGTCTGAAAGGAGGAGAAAAGATCATATATGGATATATTGGGCATCTTGCAACTTCCTTTACCTTAAGATTGTAGTTAACCTTAAGATTGTAGTTCTGCAGCCTGAAGACTACCCTGGCTCATGTGGAAGTAAAATTGAACAACTTCCATTTCATCTTTTAATGAGTGGCTTGTAAAAGACATGATATCAGTTCTGTTCAGACTACCTAGGCATAGCAAATCTATTTTTATTAGGTCTACAGAGACCAAAATATCTTAATATGTGTGATGTGATGTAATCTCTGTATTTGGGGTGGGGATTGAACAGGAAATGCATACTTGGGAGTTAGCAAAAACATTCACAATAGCTGTTGGATGACTCAAAAGAGTAGTCTGGTGTTCATGGGATGGAGAAAGGCTATTTCATCTCCTTGTAGACTCACAAAGACTAGAGATATTTCTGTGGATGTGTGGTTCCCTGTGGTCTAGTTCATTATCACTGTTTAGTGGGCAGTAATGATGACGTAGTCTCTTGGATTACTTGGATGAGGCACTGTTCTCTTGAGCTCAAATACTGAAGAACCCAAGGACTATTGGGGACAGATGTGGTCTTTCACCCTGACTTGTCTTTGAGAGCTGATGGGAAGCTTTAGGCTATTCTGTGAGGTGAGATGCTGCTCTCTAGAGATGTCCATGCAGTTAAATGGATCTTAAAGGAGGTGATGTGGAAGTGTTGGGCTAACAGAAACATCTGGTACACTGGGTCCCGGGAGAGCTTGTATTCATTTGACACCACAGACTGTGTTACACAACACTTCAGAGGAGAACCATGTTGTCTTCTTATATGTGAAGTCTTCTTTGACTCCTGTTCTTCCTCCTCCGTTATTCAGTGTGCCCTCCTTTTTGTGACTTTGATGACTAACCTACTGGTGAGTGACAAGACCAGTGATGGCAGAAGGAACAGTCCTGCTCCATAGATGAGATGCTGATGTTGTGTGAACTCTTGGCATTGGGGACCCAGGGCCCCTGCCCCTAAGTACTTCAGATGGACTCAAGAGCGGCCTTGTGGCTTCCCCATTGTCAGCTTCTGGAGATCAGAATGATGGCAAGAGTATAGAAGTACCTTATTGTCAACTAGAGGACTCTTGAATACATATGTTAGGCAAAAAGGGCTGTTAATAGCAAGTGGCCTGTTGTGTGTGTGTGTACCATATATTTGTATATGGCTGTGTGTTGTACTTGTGTATCTGTGCATATGGGTGCTGGAGGTTGTCATTGAGTATCTTCCTCATCTGTTCTCCATCTGTGGTGTGGTGGTGGTGGTGGTGGTGTGTGTGTGTGTGTGTGTGTGTATGTATGTGTATGTGTATGTGTGTATACATTCATGTCTGCATGCGTATGGGCATATATGTGTACATGTATGTAGAGGTCTGACATTGATGCTGGGTGTCTTCTTTGATTGCTTTCATTTTATTTATTCAGGGATGGTCTCTCAGCTGAACCCAGAGCTCAGGGATCGGCTGGTCTAACCAGCTAAATTGCATTAAGAACTGTCTATCATAGCCTCCCGAGTTCATGATTTACAGGTGGTACTATGCCTGACTTGCTTCTCTATAAATTCTGGATATCCAAACTCCAGTCTTCATGATGACATATCAAGTACTTTACTTACTGACCCATCTCTCTAGCCCTCCATCTTAGTTTTTTTTAATTTATTTTTATTTTTAAATTTAAATTTAAATGAGAAACAAGGTTGCTTCACATGTCAATTCCAGGTCCCTCTCCCTTTCCCTCCCCTCCTCCCACACCCTCCCACCAGCCCCTCCAATATCCCCTCATTTCCCCAGGGAGGGTGAGGCCCTCTATGGGGGTGTCCATAGTCTGTTATTTCATCCAGGGCAGGGCTTAGACCGTCCCCCAAGAGTCCAGGGTGAGAGTGCATCTCTCACTGTTGGATGGGTGCCCAAAGTCCATTTGTATACCCGGGATAAATACTGATCTACTACCCAAGGCTCAATAGATTACCTAGGCCTCCTCAGTGACACCCACATTCAGGGGGTCTTGATCAGTCCCATGCTGGATTCCCAGGCATCAGTCTGGGATTCAAGAGCTAACCCTTGTCAGGTCAGCTGTTTCTGGGAGTTAAACCAGCCCAGTCTTAAACCCTTTGTTCATCAGTCCTCTTCCCTCTCTGTCACTGGATTTCTTGAGTTCAGCTCAGTGTTTATTGAGACATGGTCTCTCTTTAAACCCAGCACTCCCTGATTGATTATGTTAGCTAGTGGGCATGATCTAAGGTTTGTCCTGTCTCTTCCTTCCAGCCCTGGGATTACAGTCACATATCACCATACCTATCTTTTTCATGGGTGACAGGGATCCAAAATCAGATCCCCATGCATGTGCAGCAAGCACTTTAATGGCTGAGACATCTTCCCAGCCCCAATTGGCTTACTGTGTAATAAAATATATATGAAAAGCAGTTCAAGAAATACCCAACCTAAAGGAAAAGGGAGGACCACTCACTGGATTCCAGTGTCTTGTTTCTACAGGTAGGCTTCCCTCTTCCATTTCTGCTTTACCTTGAGACCCCTTCCACTCAGGAGTGACCAGAAACAATGGACCAAAGCACGAGATTCAGTTCTGAACTCCCAAGTCCATGCTTTATATTGCAAGGTAAAACCTAGAAAGATTCCCTAGTCCATTTCCTACTTAGATTTTTGTTTGCTTAAAAAGTAAGGTGGAGACATGTGATTGTAGTTCACTGACACAAATGTTGATCTGGTGGCATGAAACAAAAAGTTCAGTAATGAAAGAATTTTCTTAATTTATTTAGCCAGATGAAATATTTGCTTAGAGATCTTTAAGCCCCTTAAAGGCACAAAATTGTAAGACATATCCTATAAATGAGAGCAAATCTGTAGTGTGTGTGTGTAGCATGTACATGGACACATGTATATGGGGGGTACATATGCACATGTGGACATTTTTTTGGAAGTCAGAGGCCAGTCAGCCTTAGGTGTTGTCCTTTAGGAGTCATCCACATTGTTTTTTGAGACAGTTCTCTCATTGATCTGGAGACTCCTAAATGGGTGAAGCTGGCTTGCCAGTAAGCCTGAAGGGACCCTCCATCTTTTCAGCACTAGGATTACAAGCATGTGCCATTACACCTGGATTTTTAACATATGTTCTGGGGATCAGATTCAGGTTCTTATACTGGCAGGGAAAGTACCTGAAGACTTGAGCTTTCTCCCCAAACTCTCAGATTTTCCTGAGAACATGTGGGCATGATAGGAAAGCCCCTGGTCTCTCTGTTCTCTAGCTCTCATGATCGTGTGTGGCATGACATAGTTTCAAATCTGGGAATCTCAGTGTCCGAAGACACGGGTTCTAAACACAGCTTCAAGTGCTCGGCAGGGCTGCTGTATCACTTGAAAAGTCATACTCCGGGCATTGGTGGCACACCTTTAATCCCAGCACTTGGGAGGCAGAGGCAGGTGGATCTTTGTGAGTTTGAGGCCAACCTGGTCTACAGAGTGAGTTCCAGGACAGCCTCCAAAACAATACAGAGAAACCCTGTCTTGAAAAATTAAAAAAAAAGAAAAGAAAAGCCATACTCATCATGGTGCCTGGTATGCATTAGGCTCTTGGGATGGGGCAGTCAGCTCTCAGGAGAAATGTACAGACTCTTGTACCCATGTTTTCTGCTCAGGGAGCAAGTTCTGTGACAAGGGTTCCATTCTGAAGCCACTCACCGGAGGTAGGCATTTAGAATCTTCTGGAACCATGGGGGAGATGTCTCATTATTTGAAATTCTAATCCCTGGGGTTTCAGACTGCTTCTCCCTCTCCCCCAGTTCTTGGCTTTTCCAAAGCAAAGTTAATGATGAAATAATTCAGTAAAGGCCAGTATGCAGTCATTTGTCATGTCTGCAGATATCAAGAAATCATTTAAACCAATTCCATTTCCTGTTTCCAGCACTGAAAAGTATAAACAATCCCCTCCCCAGCAGTGAAATAAAGATTCCTGAGTGACAGGACCTGCATTACAAAAGAGTGTGACATTCAAGGCCAGTGCAGGGCAGGGCCAAACAGGCAATCTGAGTTACACAGTTTCACTCTTCTGTCAGGTGGCTCTTCTGTTTACTTACGTGTTTTCCTGTTGGATTCTTAGCAAACTGGAAATACCTCTATTTAAGTTTGAGATAAAATGTTGTGGGTGGCCTTTGAACTTCTAGAAAACATTTGTGTGTGAAGTACCTTTATTGTCTTGGGCTCTGTGATGGATTCTGGACCTGCGGGGATGCATGTCGGCTTCCACACCTGTGTACTCCACCTGTGTGGGAACTGGGGGAGTCTGGGATAGCTGAGCTCAGATTAGTGATGTATCTGGAGTCCCGATCTCACCTGTAAATGTGTTTCTGGCTCCTTAATATTTCCCAATGCAGTTCCTGGTTTTGTTTCAAGTTCTGCCTGTCCAAGTTACAAATTCCTTATCCCCTACCCAGACTGGCTTTTCCAGCTATGCCTTGTCTCAGGTGGTGGAGATGCCAACTGTGCAGTGCCTGGAGCCAGAGCTAGGAGTCTTTTCACTGAATAGGGTCATCCCGTATCCCAAGTCCTGCACCTGTATCTTTGACCATTAATTCCCATTGCTTTTCCTTCTGAAGTGCATCATCAGAAGGCTACAATCTCATTCCAGAAGCCATTGTAACCCTTTCATTTTGACTGTTGAAGGAGGTCCCTGAACTGACACCTTCCCCTCCCCTTCTTTAGTCCATCCTTTATTTTTTGTTTATTTTTTCCTGAGTAGAGCCTTCTGTGTCAGCTCACAGCTCCAAGGCAGTGACAGAGAAAGGGGCATAGGGCAGTCAGCCAATGGCAGGCAAAGACTTGTGTGAAGCCGTTCTCATCCCCTTCATACCCCATCCTCTGCAAACAGACCTGAAGGCACCACTCCCTGTGTACGCATCTCTGCCTGGTCCCCTTCTTTTCCAGGAAGACTAGACTTCTAAACCGTGTCCCCAATATGAGTTCATCTGTGGACTGATAGTTGCAGTTAGGTGGTTATCTGTCATGTCTAAAGAAATCAGGAAATCACTCAAACCAGCAATGTTTCCTGTTTCCAACATTGAAAAGTGTAAACAGTGTTCTGCCCCTTTGAAGTGGTTTTCTTCACCTTCTTCTATACCTATTATTCTTAGGTTTGGTCTTTTCATGGTATCCCATATTCCCTGGATATTTTGTGCTAGGGATTTGTTGGACTTAAGATTTTCTTTGGTCGATGAATCAATTTCTCCTAGTGTATCTTCAACACCTGAGATTCTCTCTTCCATATCTTGTATTCTGTTGGTTATGCTTGCATCTGCAGTACCTGGCCATTTGCCCAGCTTTTCTATTTCCAGCCATCCTTCAGACTGTGGTTTTTTTATTGTCTCTATTTCAACTTTCAACCCTTGCACTGTTTGAATTGTTTCTTGCAATTTTTGCTTTGTCTGTTCCTCCCTTCTTGCATTTGTTGGAGTTTTTGGTTCATTTTTTTCTTCCATTTCTTTAAGGGATTTTCTCATATCCTCTTTGAGGGCCTCTAACATTTTCATGAAGGTGTTTTTAAGGTCATTCTCTTCTGCTTCATCTGCATTGGGGTCTTCCGGTCTTGCTGGTGTGGAGTCTCTAGACTCTGGAGGTGTCATATTGGTTTTTCTGTTGCTGAGTGTATTTTTATATTGTCTCCATCCCATCACTTCTTCCAGGGGGTGCAGAAGGAGTCTCTTCCTCTCCTGGTGGGTATGTCACCACAGTTCCCTTCTGGTCCAGTACTCTGGTGGCTCTCCCCTTGAGTTGATGGAGGTGGTCCTAATACCAGGGCCTTGGCAGGGATGGGATCCTCAATGTGCAATCCCCAGGTCTTTGGTAGTTCTGCTCAGGGCACCAGAAGGCAGGCCAGAAACAGGCCTACCGTTATGTCACCTGTCCCTTGGGTGGAGAATGGGACTTGGGAGCTGGCAGTCTCTGGGCAGGCTGACTCCCGATGGGATGGAATGTGCAGCGTGCAGTCCCCAGGTCACAGCTGGTTGCCCACAGGGCACTGGAAGGTGGGCTGGAGACAGGCTCAGGCCTACCTAGTCCCGTGGGCAGAGAAAGGGAGCAGGATGCTGGCAGTCTCTGGGCGGGCTGACTCCCAATGGGATGGGATGCACAGTGTGCAGTCCCCTGGCCTAGGCTTGTTATGGACAGAGCACCGGAAGGTGGCCCGGAAACAGCACTTCCTGTTTCATAACCACAGACAGGTACCTGTGTGGTATGACTGTCCCCAACTCTCTCATTCCTTGCCGGGACTCTCAGGCTATGTAGTTCTTACTATTTACCATTGTGAATGTTTACTACTTGTCTGTCATCTCAGGTAGGAGATCCTCCTAAAAGCCTAGGAGTCTTTCATGTGCATCTTTGAATTCTTAGAACCCATGGAAACAATTGGATGCTAGAACCATCTCTCTAGGTAAGCAATATTGTACCAATGCTTTGAGATATATGTTGTGTAAACTCAGAGAAAAAAAATCCCAGGGATGATAGTTGTGATGCTTGGGAATTAGTAAAGGTGATAGCACATTCAAGAATGATAGACATGAATGAGTCAAGTCATCAGACGAAACATGAAAGCACAATGTGTATTTGACTGGTTATCAGAGGTTTGGGTGGCATTGCTATTCCAGAAGCTCAATTGAGGACATACACAGGGGGCTCACTTCTCAAGAAGTGCATATTTCATGCTGACCCAAGGATCTTGAGGGTCACTTTTTAAAATTTGTGTGGGGGGGATGGGTGTGTATGTGCACACACATGTGGGTGTGTGTGTGAGAGAGAGAGAGAGTGAGGGTACATCTGTGCCTCAAGTAGAAGACAGAAGATACCCTGAGTGTCAACCCTCACCTTCTTCCTGGTTTGAGACAGATTTTTATTGTTTAACTGCTGCATATGCCAGACTAGCTGGCCCGTGGGCCTCCAGGGATTATCTAATCTCTTCCTCTTTTCTTACCATTGGAGTCCTGGAGTTGTAGATGTGGGACACCGTGTCCAGCTTTACACTGACCCTGGGGATCCATGCACATGCAGCAAGCACTGTACCCACTGAGCCGTCTATCCAGTCTGATTGTCACTCTTAATTATCTCCAGTCTGCCTTCCTGACAATATTTGTAACTTACCATCTATAATTTATGAACAATATTTTGGACATTTCTAGGGATTGCTTCAAATAGAACTCCATTGAACTGTGGAATGCATGGGGACTCTGTCACATGTGTCCAGTGGCACAGCAGTCTCCAGCAATGGAAGAAGGGAGTGTCCCTGTGGTAGCACGAGGCAGGTCTATACTCAGTTGATCACAGCACCCATTTTTCTGGAGCTGACTGTATCACAGAACTGGCATTGGGAAAATATTTACCCAGTGAAATATTTTTGTTTCACAGAGAACATTTGAAGTTTGGACCCATTGAAGTAGGGAAACTGGATAGGGACAGAAGTGATATTAGAACCCAGGTGCTCTATCTTCTGGGTCAGGGACACTCTTAAGAGCCATATGGCATCTAATGGAGAGAAAGCAGAGAGAAGCCATCCCTTCCTGCCCCCAGCTCATGTATATGTGTGGGGTGTGTGGGGGTGGATGTGTATAAATTCCCCTTGGCCAGAGCTAGCACTGGGTCAGCTGGATAGTGCTTGTATATATTTTTGCTGATCCTATCCCTGGCTATCCACTGATTTCCAGTACCTGATGGTGATTCCAGGATATGCCGGTCTAGCCTGACCCATGACTCTTCTTTAGGCTCCTCTGTGTGTGTGTGTGTGTGTGTGTGTGTATGTGTGTGTGTGTGTGTGTGTTTCAGTGAGAGCTCCTATAGTGTAACTCCTGTCTACTGACTTCAAAAGGATCAACGGAGGAGACAGTCTCAGGGGTGAGTCACTGAAGTGGGGGGTGCATGGAGAGGAGGCCATCAAGGCAGAAAGTGCTGCTGCCAGCTGTCATAGGCACTGCCTGTATGCCCTGTAGCTCTTCCTCGGCTATGGGCTGTCCTTGAATGGGCTGTTGGATGTTGCTTCCTTCTCTCCCTCTTCTCTGGCAAGGAGCTCTTAGAAACAGGACTGAAGTGGCTGTTGTCAGAGTGTGCTCTGGTAGTCTGCTGGGCTTCTGAGGGATTGGATGGGCTGGGCTAGGCTGGGATGGAATGGGATGGGATGGGTTGGGATGGGTTGGGATGGGATGGATGCCGCTGAACAGCAGAGACTATTTGAAAGTGACTGGAGTCCTGATTTCCAGAGGCACATTGTCAGGATGAGGTTAAAAAGAGAAAATCAAGACTCCCTCTTGTTTGTGTTTGTTTCACAGTCACACAACTTGGAGTGGAAAGCAACCAGAATCACCCTTTATGTAAGATAAAGCAGGTGGCCTCATCCCCATCTGATTGTGGAGCAGAGGCTGTGACTCAGTAGGGTCTAGAAGGAAGGACTCAGGGCTGCTTTATCCTTACAACCACATGGCAATGTGTCAGATAACCTGGAAGAGTTGATGAAGCTCATTTGCTGCATGGTCCTGTCCTGTCTGTTTCTCTTCTGTCACGCTTGGCTGGGCTGAGATTGACACCTGAATCAGGAGAAGAGTCTCCAGCTGTGATATATGCTGCTAAGCTTGGGAACCATGGGCTCTCCTGCTAGGGCAGGCCTCCTACTTGTAGAGGGCAGGGAATATACTCTGGCTGCCCGATGATCGTGATTGTGGACTGTGTTGTTGAATCTTTTCTACTCCTAGAGTGTGAGCTGGGTCAGAGGACAAATAACTTCAGTTCAACTTCTGCCGCTTATATAACCGTGTCCCCCACATAAGCAGGTAGCATGTCAAACCAAGATCTCTCCATCACTGTGAAAAATAGCTGAGAGGTTTAATAGGACAGAGGCTTCCTTGGGTTCACAGTTTCAGAGGTCTATGGTTCCTGTGGTGAAGCAGAAGAACACGAAAGGGGGTATGTGGCAAGCAAAAGATGCTGAGATAGGAGGGCCAAAAGCGAAGGATACTCCCCAAGGGGTTGTTAAGGTGGACTAAGTTCTTTCAGTTGGATCCAACTTTCCATCGTCTCTCCAAAGCCCAGCAAGTTATGAACCGATGGGGGGACTGATCTGTTTATGAGTTCAAAGTTTGTATGATCCAAACATTTTTCAGTACAACCAATTATTGTAATTATTTTTAGTCCAAGCTTTCAAGACATGAGCCCCTGGAGAGAGTGCTTATCCTAACTAGAATGAATACTGTACAAGCACTTA
The DNA here is from genome assembly GCF_017639785.1 of Mesocricetus auratus. Classification (NCBI taxonomy): domain Eukaryota; kingdom Metazoa; phylum Chordata; class Mammalia; order Rodentia; family Cricetidae; genus Mesocricetus; species Mesocricetus auratus. The sequence continues at coordinate 23,427,598 of NW_024429196.1, read as the reverse complement.
GTCTATATGAATCCCATTACCCACTCAAAGATGCTGGGAGTTAAATATTGCCACTCACATTTTGTAGAAGCAACCTGGTGGCTCTTTTGGCCTCCATTCCCACAAGGGGGTGACTATTTTAAGCCCAGTTCAGTGTCTTTGGTCACCTTTGTTCATCGCCCTGCCCCCAGCAGAGCAAATGCCCACCCACTCTTAGATGATCTTGGTTACTCAGCTGATCCCAGAGAAAGGGGAAAGGAAATACCTGGCACTCAAGGGTTTTACAGCATCTCTGTATAATGTCCTGTCCTCTGTTCATGACTGTCACATCACTCCCCTCCTTCCCTTAAAGCAAGACAAGGGAGATGGGAGGAGGAAATGGTTGTCTCTTGCTTTTGCATGCTAGTGATCAGGGATCAGTGGTTGTAATCTGGTGTCAAGGGTGGGTTCCAGGACCTGCCCAAGGCACACTGGTCCCTCTGCTACTTATTTACTCATTGAGCAGATTCATTCATTTCTCCACCTTCAGTTTCTCCGTCTGTACCATGGGATTGATACCCTGAAGGTTGGTATAACATTTAAATGAATTAATACTCACAAAATACAACGACTAGTTCTGGCCTTTGGTGTGTGTTCAATTATTATTACCCATTAATAGCAGCTGAGGCTATCTGTATTCTTTTTCTTTTGGGAAAGCTGTTGTTCTTGTAAAGAGACACAATCTTACTGTGTTATTCAGCCTGGTCTTGAGCTTGACATCCTCCTGCCTCAGTCTTTGGTGCTCTGGGGTTAAAGGTATATGCAATGTGTTTTTTCCTTTCCTTTTTTGTTTCTTCCATCAATACTTCTTCGGGGGCTTGGTTAGGTGGATAAGTGCTAGGTGTGCAAGCATGAAGACTGGTGTTCAGATCTCCAGAACTCACATAACTGATAGAAGAGCATGACAGCCTGCCTGTAATTTGAGTGTGTGCAAGATAAAACAGCAGGTCCCTGGGGCATGCATGCACTCGCACATGAAAGTGGAAAGATATCTTGGAGGTACTTTTGGGGATTTGGAGTTTGGGCAAGTCCATGAACTGAGCAGTGCAGGCCAGATGGGCAGATGTTTCCAGTAGTTGGTCGGTTTCTCTGTTTTTCTCACCTTCCTTGCATCTTCCCTTCTTTGCATATTGGAGCACACTCTGTCACCCAGGGTAGCCTCAAGCTTGTGCTCCTCTTTCTTCAGTCTTCTAAGTGCAGCAATTATAACTGTGTGCACATGCCCGGCTCTAGTGGTCTTTAAACTAAGTAACTTTTCCTACCCACACCTTTCCTTCTTTCATTAGTGACAATGCTCTCTGTTGACCATGTAAGAGCCTTCTAACAAACCACCACAAGCCTTCCTGTGAATGGTAGATGCTCTGGAGAGGTGTTGTGGGTTTTGTAAAGAGAGGAAAGCAGTAGCTCTTATGAACCATTGAGTGAGTAGGTAGTGCCCCAGGAATCTCTCACAGAACTATTCACATTTGCATTCCTACACCCCTGTTTCTATGCACCCTTGCATCCCTGCATCCTTGCATTCCTGTGTCCCCGTGTCCCTGCATCCTTGCATTCCTGTGTCCCTGCATCCTTGTATTCCTGCATCCTTGCATTCCTGTGTCCCTGCATCCTTGCATCCCTGCATCCCTGCATCCTTGTATTTCTGCATCCTTGCATTCCTGTGCCCCCGTGTCCCTGCATCATTGCATCCCTGCATCCCTGCATCCTTGCATTTCTGAGTCCCTGCATCCTTGCATTCCCGTGTTCCTGTGTCCCTGCATCCTTGCATTCCTGTGTCCCTGCATACTTGCATTCCTGTGTCCCTGCACAGGCCCTGGCTGTACTGCAGACAGAAGACTCAGCTATCCAGCAGGTACCTCACACTCTGGAGTTGCCCCAAGAATCTAAAGGCAAGAAACAGCTTTGAAGGCTGTTCAAAGGTGTCGTGGGACTTGCCTACCCAGACACAAAGAGAATTTTACCTCTAAAACAAAGGAAAACTCAAGCTCAGAACTCATTTTTTTAAAACATAGTTTTAGAAAAGTGAGATTGACTAGCAAAATGAAACAGATTCACCAAAGGGAATATAGGAGAGTAAATGATAGAATTTTGTAGTTTGAAGTATTTTACTATTTGTTTGTAGAGAGATTTAACTCTCTCCGTTTTTTGCATTTTACTCTCCATGATAGATTGATGTTTGTCATCTAGGCAGTGGTTGGAAGGAACCACAAGTTATAGGTTCCATATAAAATCCAGTCTTGTGGAACTGAAAAATGGCCATGGTAAAGAAACCATGCCACAAATCAAAGATTCTTGTTCCTTCTCTTTCCTGATGCTGGAGGCAAGCCCAGAACCTCTTAAATGCTGCCTACTTGCTCTGTCACTGAGCTGCACTCTCAACCCCAGCAAAAAAATAATAAAACTAAATTGCAATTAGAAACTACTTAGTTTATTGAATAGATACAATAAATATAATAACATATAGAAAGTTGAGGGTAGTTGATATGGCTCAGTTGGGAAAAGGCACTTGCTGCCAACCCTAATGACCTGATTTCAATCCCCAGGAACCACTTGATAGAATGACAAAACAGACACTGGAAAGTTTTTCTCTGATGTCCAGACATACTGTGGTGTGCATGTGTCACGCACACACACACAGACACACACACACACACACACACACACACACTCTCTCTCAATATATTTATGCAAATGTAATATCCATATGTACACAGTTTTGTAAGCCACAAAATGCACATTTATAAAATCTTCTTTACTTCCCCTCTTTCTTCCTCAAACACGTGTTGCCTCCGGTTCTTGAGTACATGGCCTTGTGGGCCAGTGGTTAAGTGCATCAGCTCTGTGGGGCCTTGTCAGTGTATGCAGATTTGGGCAAATGATGTCACCTCAGAGTGTCAGATGTCTCATGGGTGAAATCCCAGGGTGTAAGGAGAAAATGGAGCACACTATGTGAAGCACTTGGGCCTGTGCCTGGCTGTTAGCAATGCCAGGAGCAGCTGTCTGCCATTATTATTCTCCTAGTTGTTGCTATAATTCCAAGTCCTGGCTCATTGGGTCCTCATCCAGCAGCAAGGAGTTCATCGCCTGTGGTGCAGGCAAGGGCAGCTGTGTAGCAGTGATGGGCACATGCCAAACCAGGAGCCCCAGGAAGTTTTCTGAGTTAGGGTCTCAAGTGTCCAGGTTGGTCCCTGTCCCTATAGCTGAAGATAACCTGAATTTCTGATCCCCTGGCTTCTGCTGTCTGACTGCTGGGGTTTCAGGTGTGCACTACCATGCCCAGTTTATGAGGTGCTGGGAGTTGAACCCAGGGCTTAGACTGTGTTTTGCAAGCACTTTTCCAACTGAGCTGTATTACCAGTCCTTTCTGTGTATTTATTTTAATAATTAAAGATATTTTCCCTCTCTAACTAATGGATGCTCTGACAGTATCATATATGTATGCAATGCATTTTGATCATCTTCAATTCCTCTTATCACCTTATCTTTTTCCCTCTCCCCAAGAATGCCTTCTTCATTAATCTCCTTAACAGTCTTGTCTTTTTTTGAGTGATACACTGGGTTTAAATAAGGCTGCCTACATGAACATGGATACAGGGTTATTTACTGAAGTCTGTACAACTTCTTATTAGCTACACCACTGAATAAAAAGTCCCTCCCTCCCCTAGCAGCCATTAACTGTCGGTAGCTCCCTAGCAAGGGGCAGAGCTTCGTGAGTCCCTCCCCTCAGTGGGGACAGGATGTCGATGGCCCCGTTTTGTGCAGATCTCATTTAGCAGTTGCAGCTGCTTTGAGTCGGTGAGCACAGCCATTGTGTAGCATCTGGAGGACAGCTTTCCATAGCTCCCCTTCCCACCCTGTGGCTCTTACATCGCACAGTCCCTTCTTCTGCAAAGTTTACCTAACCTGTAGATGCCTGTTTACCCAGGGGGAAGACTGTAGTTTACCCGGGGTAGGACTGTAGTTGACATTGATGTTTCCAGCATGATGGTAGAAGGGTGACTCATAGAACCTGAGAAAATATGCTATAAACAGGAGAAAAGTTGCCAGACAATTCTCTACCCTAGGCACAAGAGCAAGCTCAAGAGGAGGGGCAGTGATCGAGCCTCAAACACCACGGAGAGTTTGAGAAAAATAATAAACGGAAAGTTCCCATTGGGCTTGATTGACAAAATTTAGACAAATGATGGCAATAGTCAAACAACTTCAACAAATGGCTCTTGGGGAGGCTAGGATGAAGAGGAAGCCCTGATTTGTACCATTTATTCGCATCTTAGGTACTTTTCTGTGGTTGTGATAAAAAAGTGCCTTGACAAAAGCAATTTAAGGGAGAAAGGGTGTATTTGGCTCATGGTTCCAGAGGGATACAGTCCATCATGGGAGGGGAAGACATAGCAGGCAGGGAAGTCACTGTGGCAGGAACAGTGGACTAATCATAGTGATCTGGACTTAGAATTCAGAGTGCACAAAAGTGCATCAATCCCCAGTGGCCACATCTTCCAAAACCCTCAACATCCAGCTGGATGTCCACCAAGGTTTCAAATACATGTGCCCATGGAAGGCATTTCATAGTCATACCACAAAAATCTTTTTTGTTTTCTATTTGGAAATGTCTCTCACAACCACGGTGTCAAGAGTTTGGATCTGGAATTTCTCCCAAAGACCCATATGTTAAAGGCTTGTCCCCAGCTTGGCACTATTGAAGGTGGTGTCTAGAGGGGATAGGTTACTAGATGTAATGCCCCCGAAGGGTATGGTGGGGTTCTGCCTCTTTTCCACTTTTTCTATCCTGATTATGCCTCACCACGATGTTCTGAGTCTCCACGGGCCCCAAGGGAAGAACTGTTGGTCATTGGCTGAGACCTCCAAAACTGTGAACCCCAAACAAACCTCTTCTCTTAGCAATCATTTGAGAGATGTATTATAGCAACAGAAAATGACAAAGACCCCACTTCGGGTTGAGACGCTCACACTCTCTCCCCCTTGGAAGGCTGTTTTAATCAGCACCAGGATAGTACAGCAGAGAGCGGCCAGGTGAAGAAGCAGAGATGGTAGATAACCTGGTGCTTTAAGTTCATGCCACCTGGAGCTATATTCTCCTCAAGACAATTGCCCTCAGCTGGTGTTTGTCCCCACCTCCTGCTCTGATTCCAGGGGTTCTCTCCTACATCTCTTATGCTCTTTGCTTCAGATATGTCTGTTGTGTCTGATACTGTAGATTAGCATAATAATAACAATGTAAAGTGAAATATAAGAAAGGAAGGGCTTGAGCAGAAAGAGCTGGTGCACATGTTCCTACCCCATTTCATGGCAGAGATGTTCTGACAGCTGACATTAGAGTCAGGTCCTTGTGGCAGGAACAGTGGAAGGTGACTCAGCCTTGTATTTCTTGGCCCCCTGGATGAATAATGTGACCTGGTGCCCAGAAAGCAACCTTGGTTTTAATCTGGTTTCTCCAGGATATCTACTTGAAGAAAAATGTACTATCTCTATGTCAGAAAAAGCAAAAAGTCCTGTGTTTCTTCTCCTTTCACATTGGCTCAACACAGATGGCTTCTGTGACGTCAGAGTGTTTCTCCCTCCCAGTAAGTGAGCAGCCACAACCCAACCTAGTTATGGCCTTGTCTTCCTGGAGACAATGGTGGATTGCATAGATTAAAGGCTGTGTTCAACCTAGTTATGGCCTTGTCTTCCTGGAGACAATGGTGGATTGCATAGATTAAGTGCTCTGTCCCCAGGACTCCTCACTTCACCATTAGAAGCCATGTGTGTGTCCTATTCCTCAGCTGTGATCCACTCTTTTTCTTTTTTTGAGGCAGGATCTCCCGTTGGCCTGGTGGTCACCAAATTGGCTACATTGGCTGGCCAGTGAGTCCCATAGACCTGCCTGTCTTTGCCTACCCAGCACTGAGATTATGAGCATGTGCTACTATACTATTTTTAAATGTATTCCTGGAGTGCAAATGTAGGTTCTCATGCTTGCAAGGAAGAGCCCACCTATGCATTTTTATGGAGATTTCATTGCATAATCAAGACTGAGGCATAAACAGCCATCTTCAAATATGAATGGGTAAAATGATGCCATCTCATGCTAATGGACTGGTAGAAGAACCCAGCAAGGCTTGTCTGCTTCAGCATTCTTCTCGGCTTCTCTCTTGTAGTTTTCCTTCCTCCAGGTTATGAGACAGAGCCCTCAGGAATGTGTGTATATATATATATACATATATATATATATATATATATATATATATATATTAGGATTTCTTCTTTTATAAAGACAGGGTCTCATGATGTAGCCATAGCTGCCATGTACCTTCAACTCATTGCTCTGGGATTAAAGGTGTATGCGATCAGATCCAGCTATTGAATAACTGTAACCAAATATAAAGCAAAAATAACTTAAATTAGTTTGACTTATGCTTTCAGAGTGATCAGTTCATCATAGCAGCAGAGACAGAAATACAGGAGGTGGTCAGGGCAGAATACATCCTCTAGAGATACTCCTAGCTCGCAGAAGTAGGTCCTGGTCATATCCCAATCCCTGGTTCCTGGTCCACCATTATGTGAACAGCTGTCCTCTATCATTCCCAATGCCATGTCTTCCCTGCCATGGTGGGTTGGAATCTCTCTGAAAACATAAGCCAAAATAACTTTTCCCCTCTAAGCTGTTTTTGTTGGATATTTTGGTCATAGCAGTGCAAAGGTAACTAGTACACATATCCTTTGCCCAGCCCTGAAAGATGCAACACCATGGAACTGTTAATAGTCTTTTTCTGACTTTGAAATTCTACCATCCCCACTCCTCTGCCCTCCCATGCTTTCTTTAGTTTCTATAGACAAATCCATTTATTCTTGAGCCAGGTATTTGCTTCTGTTTGAGGTGGCCTGAGTATGCATCTTTGCCTGGGAGAAGTTGCATCATGGGCTGGGAAGATGCTCAGTAGGTGACTTGCTTACCATACAAGAGTGAGTCTCTAAGTTTGAATTCCCCAGAACCCATATAAAGCTGGACAGAGTGGTCTGTATTCTGTAACCCCAGTGTTCCTCCTGTGAAATGGGAGGTCAATGGGAAGTCAACAGGAGGTCAAGATATCCGGATGCTTGTGGGTCAGCTTGTCTGGTGTACATAGTTGTGAACAAGGAACACTGTCTCTGGAAGACAAGGATCAGCACCTGAGTTTGTCCTCTGCTCTCCCCATGCATGCTATAATATACACAGCCTCCCACAAGCCCTCGTGCTTACATATAAACAGTGATTTTAAACAAAAAGTTATGCCAACTTCTTACTTTCCCGACTTCAATTGAATCCCCTTCTCTGGGTAGCCCCATTTCCCTGGGGAGTAATGATCACTTGGGTTTCTTATGTTCTGGATCACCTTGCTAATAAGGTATTAAGGTCATTAAGACAGGAATAAAAAGCAGTGGTAGAATAGAAAGCTCTCCCTCCCATGTCAGCCTCCTTGGCTCTTCTGGGTACCCTTTGCCTTGGACCTCCGGGGGATGCCTCTGTGAGATGTTGTCAGAACACATGCTTCAAAATCTGGGTTGGAGAAAAAAGGCAGCGAGATACCTTCAAGGGAAATGGAGAGGACTTAGTGAAGGACAGAAATAGCTTCCAAAGCAGAGGAAGGGTTGCCATCGCTGACAAGAGTATGTCTATGGTTTTGGGTTAGCTTTGAATGCTGTAGATTCGATGGTGGCCTGGTGGTACAGAAAAATGTTCTGGATCTGCAGGAAAAGGCTGGTGGGTTTCTGCCAGCTCTTCCAAGAGAGGAGGGAGATGTTTGCAGAGAGAAAGGGCATCCACCCCTGAGGGTCTGGAAGCAGCACATTTCCCCTCCTGGTGCACAGGCTGGTCCTCTGCTTTCATCACAACTGGTGTCACCTGTATCATGAGCCCTGAAGCTGTAGCATTTACCAAACACCCAGGGACAGAAAATCTCCAGTCTGGTGGCAGCATGAAAGTCTTTAGAAACTTTTGTTGCTGGTATTGTTGAACGAAAAACAAACAAGCAGTTTTATTTCAAATGTTTTTCACCAAGAGGCCAGGGTCAGAACCCTGAGCAGGCCTGATGGACAAACAGGGGAATATGCTCAGCTGGCTTCTGATCGGGATGTTTTTGGTATTCTTGAAAAAAAAACTGGTGTCAATTAAACTGAGTCCACTGAAACTGGCTAATTTTAATTTTTTTCTTACCATAACCCCTCCTCAAATCAGACTATTCTTGGCACATGAAGCCTATCTGAGATCCAGTTTTGAACACCTTTTTGGGAGTATATATAGGAGAAGTGGCCACTCTCTGTCTCTAGACCAGACTACCTGATGTGGGGATAACTGCCCTTGTCTCTTCATCAGTGGCAGGTCTAAAAGGGAAGGTGAAGCAGAGGACTGAAATCTATTTCCCCCTACAGTTCAACACGTCCCACTGGATACTGAGTTAAGGCTTGTGCTCTAGTAACCTTCAAGGCCCCAGCAAACTTTTGTAAAAGTAAGCAAAACCAACAAGTTTTGGGAATTCATATCCAGAATTTCCACCTTCTAAACTGGCATCTAAGGGTAATGCATATCTCCTGAAAATGGGCAGCCAGTGTCCGTGGCAGCAATCCTACAGAAGTGATGTCATGGCCATCCCTATCACCTCAGACTATGAAAAATCATTTAGAAAAATAAGGCAGTGTTATTGAAAACCCTTATTGCATTCTCATCACAGAACTATGTGAGATGAACTTGAAAACCACATAGCTTTTTTGTTTTGAAACCTGGGACTCATTTCTGCACTTTTATTGTGTAGTTGTTGGGGCTAAGAGAACATTTTCTTTTGTTGGTATTTGCCACTTAGTTTTGATAGCAATTACTCCCCTGAATCAACTGGTTGTGCCTTGATTATTTTACAAAAAGAATAAAAAGGAAATAAAGTGCAAGGCCATTAAAAGCGTGGTAAGATTGAAGGGCACTTTGCTTGCCCTACACAGAGGCTGATGGCATAACTGTTACTAACGTTATCTTTAAGTTATTTCTATTTTGGGCTAGAATATGGGATCCTACTTACAATGGACTCGTTTTTAAAAAATCACACAGAAGGATTCTGGATTACCCAGTGAATCCCTTTTCAGTGGAAGCAGGATGAGAGGTCACTGTCTTAAAAGTCTATGGGGTGCCTGGGCCTTTGACTTCCCAGTGAAAGTCATGTTTAAGACAGATTTAGAGGTCAGGAGATAGTGGCCATGCTGCAGGATTAAGCAGTTCCTTAGGAAAGGAGAAGGAGTGTGTTGTGTTGTACAAAGAGTTTGGCAGGAGAGAAGGCACTGGGGAGGGCCTTGCAAGTGGAGGTCTCCTGAGCTATCTTCAGGGATGAAGACTCACTTCTGAGTGATTGGAAATCATTAATAGCTTTTGCTTTTGCCTCTTGATTGAGGTTTCATTTTAGTCAAAAATCTAGAAATACATTGGAGTAATTACTTCCATCAAATACACTTTCTAACTGGAAATAATTTTAAGTTCTGTGGCTCTCTTTGGAACTAGTGAAGAAGTTCAGGCGTGTATGAGTGTGTGGGAATATATGTGTTTGCATATGTAGGTCTCTCTGTGTGTCTGTATAGAGTATGTATATGTGCATGTGTAAGATATAAGTAAAGATGGACAAGGAACTATGAATCCTTTGTTGATGTAAAATGCAGGTCTTACTTTAAACAAAGTAAAGAAAATGGTTTATTCTAGAGGCAGATAGGAGTGATCACGACCCAGGCATGTGAATTCATGTCCCCAGTGGCACGTTTCATGTGACAACAGTTGGGAAGCTCTTACAGTAATAGAACAAAGCAAAGGCATAAGCCGAGGCACTTCCGAATGCCCTGGTGGGAACATTGGTGGTGGGTTACAGCGAGGTGAGAGGCTCCCTGCTCTAGGTTTCAGATGCTGTCTGATGGCATTCTTAGCCTTTGGGATGGTGGGGGCTAGCGGCTCACTAAGCAAACGCTCCTAAAAGATTTCATGTAACAGTTGCAAGGATGCTAGGTCAGCCAGTCAGGGTTACCACTGGGGCAGAAGATAGCCCAAGATAATTTGGCTGTGGATCTATCTGCAACACCCCAATTTTCCATAAGCACAAAGTTCTCGTCAGTCAATCAAGTTTGTTTGTTTTTTCTAGGAACTTCTACTCCCCAAATGAAGTTAGTGTTTCTTATAAGGGAATTAGTATAGGCAAATGTACATTTATTATATAATGTTTCAATATTTGAAAAAACATTTAGTTTGTTTCATGTGTATGAGTGTTTTTCCTGTTTGTATGTATGTGTATCACATGCATGCCTAATATCTACACAGGTCAGAAGACAGTGTCAGGACTGCCAGAACTATAGGTATCGATGATTGTAAGTGACCATGTGAGTGCGGAGAACTAAACCCAGGTCCTCTGCAAGAGCAGCAAGTGCTCTTAACTACTGTGCCATCTTTCCAGCCCCTGTTTCAACATTTATTGAAAAATAATTCTTGAATTATTTTGGTTAATAATCATAGCAGTTAATATTTGTCATTATTATAGTGTTGCCATCGTTTTAACCCCCTTTCATGAATTAGCTTATTTAATCCTCTCAAGAAATTGCTGTTTTCACAGAAAGAAATCCTAAGAATGAAGATTTAGTAGCTAGAATAGGGGGATCAGAAGAATCTGCCTCCTGAGCCCTTCTCAGTAACCGAATTGTATGGGTTCTGCTTCAGAGGCGTTTGTGAAGTCATGTGTGTGTAGTTGGGATGGGGTGGAGGTGGCAAGATTCCAGTTGGAGTTGTCCTTCTCAGAATTCTTTCCTTTTTGGTCCCCAGCTTTCAAGGGTTGTGTAAAAACCAGCTAAACCCTTCTCCATGACCACTTCATAAGCAAAGCGCATACATGGGGGGACCCCTGCAGGACACACCTACTCAGTAGTTAAAGCCATGTGTAAGCTCTGCAGTAGCATTATTAGTGTGCCCACAGGGCATGGTTATTACGATTTCTAACAGATTAGTGGGTGCTCTTTTTATCTAACTTTTTCTTTCATGATGGCTGAAGTAATATTTGTTCGTAAAACACAAAGAAAAATACATAATGAGAAAAATGAGGAAAAATACCCACAACCCCACCATTCTGAAATATGCATTGATCATGTTGGCATCAGTTATATTAAACCTTCCTTCCTTCCTTCCTTCTTTTCTCCCTCCCTTTTTCCCCTGTCTCTCCCTCCTTCCTTGCTGACTTTCTGTGTAAATGTGTGGAGTATGTGCACCTGTGTGTAGAGGTGCTTGTAAATAGAAGCTAGAGGAGACAATCGGATCCCTTGCTGTCACTCTCCACCTTATTCCTTTAAGTCAGGGTCTCTCGCTGAACTTGAAGCTAGGGTGGTGGGTGGAATGCCCTATTGGTCCTCATGTCTTCATTCCACACTCTCCTGGAGTTACACGTGTGTAGCCATGCCTGGCTTTTTACGTGGGTGCTGAGGATTTGAACTCAGGTCTTCATACTTTTGCAGCAAGCACTCTTACCTGCTGAGCCATCTCCTCAGCTCCACCTGGAGGCTGACTACCCCATGTGTGTGTGTGTGTGTTTTTCTTTCATTGCAGGGGGTTAACAAGGTCCTTAACATACTACAGCACTTTCCTCTTTTTCCCTCCCCAGGATCATTAGTTACCATTAGCTTTCTTGGCGCTGGAAAATGAGCCACTCATTGTGCTCGATAGATGGGAAAGATACGGCCAGAAATCAAGTTCTCTCTTCATCTAAGTTCACTGTGTCCCCTTCTCCACCTGCCCCTCCCCCTCCCCCATTTTACTTTTGTAGCCATGCTGGTCTGGAACTTGCTGTGTAGTATAAGCTGTCCTCAAACTCAAAATCCACCTGCCTCAGCCTGCCAGGCACTGGAATTATAGGGGTGAGCACTGTCATGCCAGTCTTTGAAATGTTCTCCATTGTCTTAAAGTAGGGACTCAGAGCCAGACAAGGTCGTGCACATCTCTAATTCTAGCACACCAGAGGCAGGAGCATCAAAAGTTTCTCTCTTGGGCTACATAGTATGTCAGAGCTTAGTGTATGCTGAGTAATAAGATTCTGTCATCCCTCCTGCCTCCTGGGGGAAGGAAAGAAGGAAGGCAGGAAGGAAGGAAGGAAGGAAGGAAGGAAGGAAGGAAGGAAGGAAGGAAGAAAGGAAGAAAGGAAGGAAGGAGCAGGTAGCAGTGTGTATATAGGTGCTGATGATTAAATTGGACAAAAGGATCATTTTATACTTTTCTCTCTTATGGACTACTGTCAGTACCATATCTTCCTAGCTTTGGGAACTTTTCCTAAGCTTAAGACTTTTCAGGTTCAAAGGAATACCTCTAAGTCACTACACAACAATAAATATATATTCAGGAACAGTTTTTTTATGTCAGCTTCCTTGTTCCCACCAGTGCTGAGACAGAAACAACATCTTCCAATTGTAAAAGTTTCAGAGCCATGTCCACAAAGGATCTCATCATAACATAGTCAAAATGTGTTTTTCATGTGGTGAGTTTATTGGCTTGAGGATTTAGGGGGTGACATCAGTCAAGAAGAGATATGAGTGTTTTATGTAATGCAGACTGCACACATACCACTGAACACTCTGAAAGCAGATCTAGGATTCTATCTTTTTGCCCAGGTTAAAACACATAAAATCAAACTGATCTTCTATGTTTATGGTATGTCATGTGATGTTTTATACATGTGGAAATTTTTTGTGGTTTGGGGGTGAACATGAGGTTTTGTGTTACCAGGTTAGTGCTCTGCCACTGAGTGTCACTTGCTGTAGAGTGTTTAATTCAGATACACATATTTGTCTCATGCAGTGTTTGTCGTTCAAAATCCATTGTTCTGGTTTTTATATTTATATTTTGTAGTACTGGAGATGTAATGCAGAACTTCATACCTGTTAGCCAGGGCTCTCCTACTGAGCCCTGTCCGCTCCTCTTCTGCCTCTTAGAAATGCACAGTACGGTCGGTCACGTTAGCTCTGCATTCGCGGTTTTCACCGATGTGAATGCTGTTGTGCAGAGCCCATTGTGTTCTTCTCATCTTCTGTTCATACTGTTGTGAACATCTGGCTATGCTATTCTCTTTCGTTCTGGTTCATTGTTTCTAGCCATTTGAAGCCTGTTTGTTTCTTCATCTCCTCAGTGCTGAAGATTCTGAGTGGCCTGCACTCTATTCTCTGCAGAGGGTATCCTGGTGACACACCTGCCCATTCCCCATTGTGGGGTGTGGGGGAGTTTCCTGGGGTTTGGATATGGTGTGTACAACATTCAATTCCAGTAAGTGATGCCAGATTGATTTGGCTTTTAGTGAGTACTTTTGTCTACTTTATGCTTGGTGTTTAGAGGCATTCATGAGGAAACAGCAAGAGATTGTTCTCAAGAAGTGGAGCATTCCTGTACAAAGAAAGTTGTACCCAAGTGAACACAGTTGCAGCCATAGCTTATCAGTTAATTGAAAATGGCTTAGCTGCTTTTCCTATTGCTGTGATAAAAGCCACTTAAGGATGGAAGGGCTTACTTGTGGTTGAGGATTCAGGCCATCATGGTGGGGACATCCAGGTGGCAGAACATCCAGGTGGTAGGACATCCGCAACCAGGAAACAGAGAACAGCGAATGCTGCTCTGCTCCTGTTCCCCACTAACACAGTCCAGGATCCCAGTGAGGGAGCGATGCCACTAACTCCATGCTGGATTCTCACCACAGTTAGCAGTGGAGACAATCTCCCATAGCATTACCAGGGGCCTGTCTCCCAAGTAGTTCCCGTTCCTGGCAAGTGCTGATTAACAGTAAGCATTACAGCAGTAACAATTTGCTTACTAGTTACTGGCCCAGAGGTGGGGAGAGAGAGAGGGAGGGAGGGAGGGAGGGAGGGAGGGAGGGAGGGGGGAGAGGGGGGAGAGAGAATCTCCAGGGAACCACACTCTCCTTTGAGAACATGACATCCACAACCTAAAGACCTCCCTATAGGCCCCATATCTAAAAGTTCCACCCCTTTCTATTAGTGACCCCCTGTGGACTATTGATCCTTGTGGGACATTTATCCAAAGGATAGTATAATCCCATGAGTGGATAATACAAATTCAGTTACCACCAAGGAAAAGGCGTTTGAGAGTGGCTACGTCGGTTGTGTAAAGACATGCAGTAAGGATGCTGGAAGCCCTGAGCTTTAAGCCCAGGCCCTCTCTCCTCTCAGTGCAATGCTGCACTTCCTCCCAAGATGAGATGTTTAATTTTGAAAGGAGCTGTTGAGTCTTGTCATATATTAAGCATTCAGAAAATGTGTTTGAATTGTTGACTGAACTAAGAGTGGTTAAGATATTTTGAGTAGCATTTGATAAGATCTGTTTAGGGACTTTGTGTCTAGTGATTGTTGAAGCTCACAGTCATCTCATGAGGCTAGTGTTATTACTATATCTATACTTTACACCTCCCCTAAACAAACAAAAATAAAAAACACACTAATACACAGACAAGAGAGCAAATATTTTGGTAATATCCATACTAGTTCAGATTTTCAAAATTAAACATTGCATTTGAGATTATTGTAGATTCACATATAATTTTAGGGTATAATGAATGTGGAGACACTCCGTGAACACATTTATTGAGTTTCTCCTGGAAATGTTTTGAAAAGCCATACTCCAGGCCTGGGGATATGGTTCAGTGAAAAGTGTCTGCACACAAGCACGAGAACCTGAGTTCAGATCCCAAGCACTAGTGTAAAAAACTGGACTCAGTGGCACACACCTGTAGTTCCAATGCTGGGAAAATGGAGACAGGCAGATACACGAGGCTCACTGACCAGCCACTGTAGCTAAATTAGTGAGCTCCTGGTCAGTGACACTCATGTCTCAAAAAAGAAAAGAAGAGGGAGGCAGAGAATAGTTGAGGAGTAATATATCACTGGTCTCCACATACTCATGCATACACATGGACTTAGCACCAAGACACATGTGCACGCAAACAAAGAAAATCGGCAAGTAATACAACTTGCATCACACCAGGATACAGACAATGAACCTCTAATCAAGACAGGGGATCTTCCCACAATTCCTTGTGCTGCTGTTTTGCAGTGAACTCATTCTCTCCTGCTCCCATTTCCACTAACTTCCTATTTCTGTAGCTGCCACTTCAAGAAAGTTATATAAAAAGAAACATATCACCTTTGGGGTCATCTTTTTCCCCCCAACACTGTTTGGATATGGATCCAGGATATGTATACCAGAGGTTCATCCCATTCTGCTGTGAAGAAGAGACCCAATATATAAGTGTACTGTGTATAAAATGGCTATGACCATTTGTGTTGAGCCTGTATACAAAAGAATTATCATGAATCCATGAACACAGTATGTTTTCCTTTATTTTTTTCTCTTTTTGATATTTTTGTGTCCTTGTTTTGTGCCCCCTTTTTCATTATGGGAGTCCTATATAAGTTTTGTTAATATATGTATATTTCATTGTAAGTGGTAATATAAATTGGTGTCCATGTCGTTGTCAGTAGAAAGGGATACACGTGAGTTTTTCAATGATTACTTAGTCTATGATTTTTGCTGAACCTTCTTATTATAGAAATATGTGTATAGATTCCTAGATATTTTTTCATATTATCTTACAAGACTGAATCACACTGAAATTTTGGATTTTTATTGACTCTTCTCAAGAGAAGAAAGGGTAGGCACCATCTTGTCATGGCAGGCTCCATGTGTGGCTTCCACGGATGTCTGGTGGGTGGCTGTTCTCTGTTACTAAGTAGAAGTGGAGGTGTGAGGTGGTAAAGGTCTCTGTTGACATTAGTGGAGTGGGGTCAGGACTAGGTCTTGTTTTTTGTCTACCAGAAATGAAAATCTCAGCTCTCTGTCTCCTTGGAACTGCCTTGATGCAGGTGTTGGACCACCTTGGGGCAGCATCATGGGACCGAGGTCTGGGTCCTTCCTGAGCATTGTTCAGGTGGCTGACAGTGAGCCCAAGTTTTGTAGAGCTTTACCCGTTTACCTATTGCTAGGCTGCCTTTCCTTAGTGCTTTTTCTCCCCCCCACCCACTTTTTTTTGAGACAGGGTTTCTCTATAGCTTTGGAAGCTGTCCTGGAACTCGTTCTGTAGACCACGCTGGTCTTGAACTCACAGAGATCCACTTGCCCCTGCCTCCCGAGTGCTGGGATTAAAGGTGCACTCCACCACTGCCCAGCTTTTTTCTCCTTTTTAAAAATTTAAATTAAAAACAAACTTCTTTTACATGTCAATCCCAGTTCCCTCTCTTTCTCCTTCTCCCCTGCCCCCCCCCACTGACACTCTATCCCATCCCTTTCTGCTCCCCAGGGAGGCTGAGGCCTTCCATGGGGGATCTTCAAAGTCTGTCATATCATTTGGAGCAGGGCCTAGACCCTCCCCATGTGTCTAGACTGAGAGAGTATCCCTCTGTGTGGAGTGGTCTCCCAAAGTCCATTCATACACTAGGGATAAATACTGACCCACTATCAGAGGCCCCATAGATTAACCAGACCTCCAAACTGACATCCTCATTCAGGGGGGCTGGAAGAGTCTATGCTGGTTTCCCAGCTATCAGTCTGGGGTCCAGGAGATACCTTTGTTTAGGTCAGCTGTTTCTGTGGGTTTCTCCAGTTTGGTCTAGATCCCTTTGCTCATCACTCCTTGGTCTCTGCAACTGGATTCCAGAGTTCGGCTCAGTGCTTAGCTGTGGGTGTCTGCTTCTGCTTCCATCAGCTACTGGATGAAGGCTCTAGGATGACATTTAAGGTAATCATCAATCTCATTATAGGGGAAGGGCATTTAAGGTAGCTTCTCCACTATTGTTTAGATTGTTAGTTGGGGTCAACCTTGTAGATCTCTGGACATTTCCTTAGTGCCAGATTTCTCTTTAAAGTTATAATGGCTCCCTCTATTATGGTATCTCTTTTCTTGCTCTCCTATATTCTTCACCTGACTCAACCTTCCTGCTTTCTCCTGTCCTCCTCTGCCCTCCTCTTCTCCTCTTCTCTTTCTTCTAACTCCTTCTCCCCTCCCCACATGCTCCTAATTAGCCCTGGAGATCTTGTCCCTTTCCTCTTCTCCAGGGAACCATATATATATATGTCTCTCTTAGGGTCCTCCTTGTTTCCTAGCTTCTCTGGCAGTGTGGATTGTAGACTGGTAATCCTTTGCTCTATGTCTAAAATTCTTTGGTGCTTTTTCAAGAGAGAACACAGAGTGTTTAGTTTGTTATTTATTTAGTTTTTGACACAGGATCTCCCGTAGCCCAGACTGGCCTCCAGCTCACTGTGTAGCTGAAGTGGCCTTGAACTACTGATCTTCTTGTCTTCACCTCTCACCAGGAGATGTATTTTTCTCTATTTCCTCTGATAAATTCATCTAAAATCCTGAACTTCACATATAAAACAAACATAAGAATATATTAGAAAAGTGGAAGGTATGGATGGGGACCTTAGGAGCCAAGGGATAACACAGCAGAGAAATCCCTGGGTTTTCTTCTTGCCTTGTATACACCATTCAGGAAGCTCAGAAAGCCTCACATTGGAGCATGGCATGTAGTGCCGTGCCATGGATACAGCACTTGCTTTGTATGCATGAAGCCCCAGGTTTGATTCTTAGCACTTTATAAACTAGGACTGGCTTGTGTGTATGCCTGTTATACTGGCGTTTGAGAGGTGATAAGGATCCACCTCTACTGTAACCTGAAAGGGAGAGACAGGAGAGAAGAAAGATCTGGTCCTGTGACCTTGCCCAGACTTTAGAGGTACCCACTACCTTTAGTTCCCAGGCCTCCCTGGCCTCTAGGAAGCAGAGTGGCTTCATTCTTATTTGCTTCCCACTGTTCTCTCTTTGATGTGAATTTAGATTTTTGTGGTCTTTTTAACTACTTAAATCTTACCCATTTTCAATTTCATTGATCTATCTCCCCCTGCACCCACTGTCCACGGTGCTGAAGACCAAACTGAGGGCCTTGTGCTTGCTAGATAAGCACTCTACCTTTGGACTTCGTCTCCAACTCCTTCGCTATCTTGATAATAGTTATTCTATTCTTTTGGTCTTTTCTACCTCCAACTCATTCTTTCAAGTGATATCTTCATGCTTTACTGTGATGTGAGTTGTTATAATTAATTGCCTGTCCCCTGCTGATAGAATGTCAGGTATGTTTATTTGCTGTTACCTCTAAATCTAATATTCAGATACATATCCTTTCTCATGTATTCTTTCATACTGGCTTCTTTTATGTATACAAAGGTTCCCGTATGTGAGATCATACAATCAAAGATGTGTATGCTTTGCATATTAAAAGGACAGTCAGATTAACTTATCAAAACCTTATTGTATTTCACACTCCAACCAAGTACTCAATGTCTTTCCATTCCCCAGCTGAGAAGACTGGGGTTTCTTTTAAGCACTGCGTTCACTCTTACATGATACCTTTTTCAATAGTGCATGTTGAGAGATGGGACTGGGCTGTTTTTAAAGTCAGGTGGAAACAAGGGAAACCACATGCTCTTCAGGCTCACAATGGAGCACTTCCCATTTGCGTTTCTATGTGACAACAATGCCTTTGATTGGAGTTCATAAGGACAGACCTCAGAATTCCTTCTCCCTCTGAGAAGTGATTGTTTCCCTGCAGAGCCTCCTCAATACTCATGTGACCCCTGCAGGATCTACTGCAGAGAGAGGGAGTACACCTGGCTGATCAGAGAATTAGTTTTCCTTTCAGGGACAAAAACGTTCTGTTCATGAAGCCCTTAATGTTCAATGTGTTTCTCTTCTTGACCATAAAGAACAGAACCCCAAAAGGTTTTGGAATCGCTGTGACCCATCGCTCCTTGATATTTGTATACAGTTCTGATTGTGTGTGATCACATTTCATTGTGTGTAGTAGTGCATGTGTGTATATGGACTTGCGTTTGGAGGTCAGAGCATAGCCTGGGATACTGTTCTTCAGGATGCCATTAACCACAGTTTTTTGTTGTTGTTGGTGGTGGTGGTGATGTTTGTTTGTGTTGTTTTGTTTTTTGAGATAGGGTCTCTTACTAGCCTGGAACTCGCTGATTCAGCTAGGCTGGCTGGCTAGTAAGCCACACCAATCTGTCTGTCTCCACCTCCTCGGCTCTGGAATAACATGGCATGCCCGGTTCTTTTATGTGGGTTCTGGGTATCAAATTTAGGTCTTATTCTTGCATGATAGTACTTTACCAAACTATCTCTCATGGTTCTGATTTTGTGGCAAATGGAAGCATCTCTCTCTCTCTCCCTCTCCCTCTCTCTCTCTCTCTCTCTCTCTCTCTCTCTCTCTCTCTCTCTCTCTCTCTGTGTGTGTGTGTGTGTGTGTGTGTGTGTTATGCTATTATCATATGACTCCATGGTGTGGCCTGAATGGTAACTTTTCCCAAGGAGGATATGGTTACTCAGAAAAAGGGAAATGAAAAAGTTCAGGGTGTCTTCAATGGCATGTCTAGGTGGGGGGAGAACTAGTGGGGCAGTCTGAAGTCCTGGGTTCAAGACTTGGCTGGGCTCTTCCTAACTTCGTGGCCAAGGACAGCCCAGGAGTTCTTAGGATGCCCACCTGGAGAACTGGACATGCTGTTGTCTGTCCTGATGCCAGGGTGTCAGAATGGGGCCAGATAACATTTGCAATAGTAAGCCCATTTGTTAAGTCAGGTCCTCTTGTACATTCTCCCTTTAGTTGTATTTCTGGGCTCCTTCCCAGTTCAACATACATGTCCTGGGTATGATTCACAGAGTAACACTCATGAGAACAAAGGCTCTGCATCATCCTTTACCACAGTGCCACCAGCACCTACCACAGTATTTATAAATAAATGAGTGAGAAGAGTCAAGCACAGAGAACAGACTTTCTCTTACCTCCTGAGACTGAAAATGCATGGCAACACATAACTTTTGTAATAATAGCAAACTCATTACTAATGGCTCCTCACTCTGTGCCTGGAGCCCTGCTGAGCGCCTCGGATATTATTATACTTGCAGTATATAATTGTTACCCAAGTTTCTAAGTGCTATGTCTAAATACCTGTGAAAATTAACTTGTGAAGAGGAAAGGTTCATTCTGGCTGGAATTATAGGCGTTCAGCCTATGGTCATTGACTCTATCTCCTTTGGACTGGCAGCAGGCACTGCAGCATGATGGAAAGTTTGTAGTAGAGCTGTCTGCTAACCTCATGGCTGATCTGAAGCAAAGAGGAAAAGAAGGGGAGCTGGGGTCCCAGTACTTACCCCCAGGGCATACTCCAAGGTTAGTGGAACATTTTAAAGTGATTTCTTGCTTAAAGGTTCTGTCATCTCCCAACAGTGTCATAGGCTGGCCACCAAGCCTTTAATGGATGGACCCTTTGGAGACACTTATCTAAACCATAGCAATAACATATCCTGGGATTACTATTGAATCATTCCCTTTTGGTTTGTTTCATACTTACCAGTGGCTGTGTGAGGCACACCCCACAAAGGTCAGCTCATTGCTGCCATTGAAGAAAGCTTGGCTTCAGCCATTTATTTTGTACCTCATGAATGGAATTTGAGCCCATGTCTGTGTCTCAGTAGCCATGCTCATTGTTGCCATGGTTAATGGTATCCTTCTGTCTTTCCTGGGTGCCCCATCCCATGAGATCATTGCTATCCTATAAAGCTTTCCCTTGATAGAGTGAATGAGTGATCCCATCACTAATGTGCAATTCAGAGGTAGTTTAATCAGCTGCCTCTCTTGCATATTTCCAGAGGTTTCTTTCACATCTAGTCTTTTCTTTCTTTGGATATACCATGCAGAATTACTTGTTAACTTGACAAAGACACACATACTCACTGCTAATGCGTTCCAAGTTCCTCAAATACACAGACTCGTTTGGTTCTAGAACAATCCCAGGAGTGGGTATATTCTTATTATTCCTCGTTGAATGATCAAGAAAACTGAGGTCTGAGAGGGATGTGGTTCCTCCCCCCAGGTGGGGCTGGTAGGCCTGGGTTCAGCTCCAGGCAGTCTGGCTGAAGGCCATGCTCTTAGCCCCTGTGCTCTGTCTCTCACTGGCAGCTCCTGTTCCCATGCAAACCCTCATGAGCTGCACATGTGTGCACTGTAGGACGTTCCCATCCTTAGCACCAGCCCGCCAGAGCCCAGCAGAACTGATCATTTACTTGTTTTACACCGCCTCGATCCCAGGAATTAACAGAGATGCTTTCACTCACAGGTCCCATTTTTCTCCAAGTGGAAGGCTGTGTAAGAACCCTGGCAGTTCAGCTTCACGGTTCATTTTGCATGTTTGACTCAAGGTCCATGTGTGGCTTATTTGGGATGGAATGAGGCTGTTCTCTCCTCCATTGTCAAGTGTGCCACTGAGGTCCGAACCCCCAGAAGCTTTTGTTGGAGGAAATGAAGTGACAACTACAGTGTCACCTACTGTGTATTCTGTGGTAAGGTCACTTCTGGTCCCAGTTCTTGCCCCACATTTATCTTGAATCTGTTTGAAATGAGCAGGTGTTGCCTTTGTGCTGTGAATAGGGACAGAGAATAAGCCTAGCACTCTATGCTAGTTTTGTTCTAGGAATGGAGGGAAGGAAAAAAACCCATCACAATTTTGAGTAGTTTACATGGAAGAGGGGATGCTATAAACTTTCCTAGTTCAGATTCCTTAACTCAGTTGGTTCTGCAAAGAGCTTTAGCTATGGAACAAACAGAAATAATTATCAACACTTAATAGAAACAGGGTGTTTCTATTAGAGGCTGTCTAAAACAAAACAGAACAACTCCAAACCAAATATTGTCCTTGTGTTTAAGTTTCTTATTGTGATTTCTGACACTGTAACTTTTATATAATAAACTCTGCACTTGATGTCACGAAAACATCTAGTTCCAGGGTGTCGGAAGCCCAAGCCGACAATAAACACATTTCTGTGTAAGCATAAAGTAAAATAGATGAGGGAATAGAGTGAGAGGTCTGGACACACACTCTCCAGGGCAGCACTCTCCTGCAGTTGCTCCTCTGTCCCCCGTGTGGAGACTGGATCATCAGAATGTCACATGAGAGAGGCGAGAGGCTCAGTGCGGCTGTTAACTGAAGAGCTTACTGTGTGGGAAGGTCTTGATTACAGTCATTACAGCTCTACCTCTGCTTTTGTTTCAGCCTCCACACAATCACGCAGAGAGTACCGCAAAGGAGCTCTTACCATTTCTGAGTATTTGTTCTGAAAAACCGGATTTCCTGATTTTCTCCCAAGGCTTCACTTCTCTGCACTTAAACCATGTTCCTTGGTAGCATCATCTAAAGCCAGAGACTCTGGGTACCAAAGAAGGAAATATCCGCCAAGGCATTGGAGTTTGTCATATCTGCTGGAGTCTCTTACTATCTTCCAGTGACATTAATGAACATAGGGAGGTTGCAATGTTGAGACTGGTAGCTGATGACATGTGATAGGGAACACAGCTGAACAGAGAGGCCTGGCTGTCATATGAGCATCACACTCACACGGCCTTGTATCTTAATTTTGGGTGGAGTTAAAATTAGAAGGTCTCTGTAGGTCTTTACAATCCTAAGCATATTGGGCACTAAAAATCTCAAAATTTCAACCAGATTCTTTTAAAAATGTTTCCATTGGTGTGTATTAATTACACATAATGGTTTCATGATGACACTTTCATACATGTACATTATATGTTTTGATTATATTCACCTCTATTACCCTCTCTTGTCTCCCCTTGATTCCCTTCTTCTTCCCAACTACTGCAGCTTCTACTTTTATGGTGTGTGTGGGGATGATTGTTTACAAGAGCACAGATGTCTTCCCTTCCCTCATCAACCATTAACTGCTTACAAATCCTCAGGAGGAAGTGAGGCCATATGAGGCTCCTTGCCTCATGAGGCCCTGTCGCTCCACGGCAGGAAATTGATGGGCCCAGTCTCGCACAAGGCTTACAAAGTAACCATAATTGCTGGAAGTTCAAGAGTGCAAGAGCCATGTCTTCCAACACCTGGAAGACTATTCCACAACACTCCTCCCCTTTCTCTTGCTCTCGTGTTCTTCCTGATTCCTCTTCCATGCTGTCTCTGAGCTTTGGAAATGGTGACACAGGTGTCCCATGTATGGGCTGAACATTTAACAGTCACTTTCTCTCACCACTACTTCTGAGTCTCTTCATTACCTTTGCCCACCACAAGAACCTTGTCAGGGTGGAGAGATAGCTTAGTGGTTAGGAGCACTCTTTCTCTTATAGAAGACTCAGGTTCGGCTCCATGAAAATATACAGCAGCAACAACTGTCTGCAATTCCTGTTGCAAGCCCTCTCCTGGCCTGTGTAGACACTGTGTACATGTGTACACAGATGTAATACATGTGGACAAAACACACACACACACACACACACACACACACCAATAAAAATAAATAAATCTTCACCAAAGGGAAGAAGTAGGCTTCTTTGATCAAAGCCAAGAACAGCACCATAGGCATGATCTATAAGCGTGAACATAAATATTTAGAAAGCAATTCCATCTTAGCCCAAATTCATCACCTGGTTCCCTTACTTTGTAACCTGGTTCCCTTTCTTTGGTAGCCATTTTCTCTCCATCATCCCTCCCCTGCTGGGTGTGTTTCTGCTTCTGGACCTTCTGCCTTGGGTCTTCCTTCCTTCCATGCTACACATGCATCATGGTTTCTTTTTTTACCCAAGTTCTACCCAGTGAGATTTACTTTGTCTCTCTGGCAAGGCTCCAAGGCTCCAGTGGTTTCTCCTCTCTCCGTCATCTCATCATCTCCTTTTTTCTTTTTTTTTTTTAGACAGGGTTTCTCTGTATTGTTTTGGAGGCTGTCCTGTCCTGGAACTCCCTCTGTAGACCAGGATGGCCTCAAACTCATAGAGATCTGCCTGCCTCTGCCTCCTGAGTACTGGGATTAAAGACATGCACCACCAACGCCTGGCTTCCCTTCTTTTTTAAATTTATATTTAAATTAGAAACAAGCTTGTTTCACATGTCAGTCCCAGCTCCCTCTCCCTCCCCTCCTCGCTTGCCCCCCCAGTCCCCTAACCCTCCACTCAATCCCCAGGGAACAGAGTGTGCCAGGGTTGGGCCCTTTGATGCACTGAACAGGATGGGGTTTTGTAGGTGTTGTTCTGGGCATGTGTAGTCTTCAGAGTGAACTCCTAAGGAGTAGTGGGTAAGGAGACATGACTAGGAAGGGATAACACCATGGGAGATAATGGCAGCCCCTCTTCTATGCAGAGAAAATCCTTGAAAGAAAAAACTAAGTTCTTATAATCCTTATGATTCCTTCTCAGAGTAATGATTTGATGTCAAACAAGCAAACATAAATAAAACCAAAGCAAGCATAAACAAATACAATCAAGGTCAGAGTCAAAATCTTACAATCTAGTCTTCCCTGGCTAGCCTGGAGTTCACTATATGGACCAGGCTGGCCTCAATTTTACATCTATCCTCCCACCTCCGTCTCCAAGGTACTGGGACTACATGTGTGTGCTATACCCAGCCAGGTAAGAGAAACTCAAAATTTCAAAATATTGAGTATGGCCATGAAAGTTGAACCTCATTTTTATGACAGCCACCATTCTGATAGGAACAACTGAGGTCATGGAAATGAAATGAATAAAATAGGACAATGGGATCAGATGGATGGAAGAAAGATACTTGTCACTATGTGAAAGTTTATTTAGTGACACTGCAAGAACTGGAACTTTCTGTCTTGTTGCAAATCTTGCAAACTGGAGGCACTCATGAACATTTTGTGGAATGAATGAGTAAACGACATAAACTCTAAAGCATCATGCAATGGTTGACTGTCACTAGTTTAGCCCAGCTGGTCCTTCTCCTGCACCTCTGATTGGTGGGCAATGTCACCTTTATCTCTGTGGCATTGCTGTCCCTTGGTCAGTTAACTGTATAGTGAAGCTCACTCCTCTTCTGCTCCCAGAGTCCTCTCTGGTATGACATGGGATTATATTAGGTGGGGAATATGAAAACATTTTTTTTAAATCAGAGACTGCAAATTCAGGGAAGGAGCCATACTGGATCTGGGGTTGAAATTACAGACAGGGAAAATAGGTTTATGTAAAGCCCCCAAAGGAGAACCACCTTAGATTGATGGAGAAGTGCAAGAAGGTCCCTGTGGCTGGAGCAGAGGATCTGAGTTTATGGTCAGAACAGCTGCAGGGCCAGATCATGCCGAGCCTTGCAGACCATCTTGAGGAGATGAGAGGACATTATATTCTGTGGAGAAGTCTTGGTTATTTGAACTACCTGAAATCTTGGTGTAGACAAGTCAGACGTGTCATTTCTGTTTTAGAGATAAAGACAATGAGACCCGGAAAGCTTGGGAAGCTGGGTTCCAGCCCTTTTGACAGCCCACTGCATAGTCTTTCCTTGTGTTGACTCCTGCTTGATCTACAGGGTGGATTGCCTCCCCATCTGTGGTTTTCCCTTTGGGAGGCCCCAAGACCTGTAGTGAGTCACTTGTTCCTTTTCTGATGGGTATGAAGGAGCTGAGAGTGATTTTCATCCTCCAGTTTTGGCATTAGTCATCACTGGAATGTCATATTCAGTTTTTGGTCACCATCTTTAGGCAAACTGCAAAGGCTTCAGAGAGGTTCCAGGGAGATTCAAACAAGCAATGAAAGAGTGCATTAGTGGCCCTCTAGAGAAACTTGATGGAAGTGGCAGTGAAGGGTGAGGGAACTGTGATTTTCAAATGACTGAACTTTCTGCCTGGTTTCTCTCTGTCTCCTTGGAAGCTGGAGAAGGTCAGGTTCAATTGCAGTGATACAGCAGAGAGTGATTGAGTGTAATGAGCTTGTTAGCAGCCAGCATCATTACATTCCTAAGACAGCCACTCAGGATGGTTCTCGAAACTTGGTTCCTAGGGCTGTGTAAAAATTAGTTATTCTTGGGCCAGAGAGATGGCTCAGTGGTTAAGAGCACTGACTGCTCTCCAGAGGACCCGGGTTCAAAGCCCAGCACCCACATGGTAGCTCACAACTCTCTGTAGCTCCAGTCTCAGGAGATCCAACTGAGATCTTGTTCTGCCTTCCTGGTACATTGCATACACGTAGTGCACATACATACATGCATACAAAATACCCATAGGCACAAAATAAAAATAAATTTAAAAGATTAGTTATTCTTTAAGAATTAGACATTGATTTTCTTAGGGCTTGTTCTAGCCTTTTGTAGTCACTCAACTCCCTCAAGGTCATGACAATATTCTTTAGGTATGGCACAGCCTGTCCTTAGGCAAAGGACTTCGGGTGGTTGCCCTAGGTGATGGGGACAAAGGGTAGTCGTATACATGGCTGAGGTTTGAGAGAAAACTGGTATTCTAGTTTACTTTCTATTTCTGTGATAAAGCACTCTGACAAAAAAAGAGGGAAGGGATTGATTTAGCTTACAAGTTACAGTTTATTACTGAGAGAAATAAGGACAGGAACTCAAGCAGGAACCTGAATCAGAAACCATGAAGAGACACCATTTGCAGACTCATGGCTGGCTCTTTCTTATGCATCCATCCCAGCACCACCTGCCTACAGAATGGCACCATGAACAGTGGCCTGCGCCCTTTTGCAGCAATCAGCAATCAACACAATCCTCTCAGAACTGTCTACAGGCCAATCTGATGGGCAGTCCTTTAACCGAGATGATCTTCTTAGGGACTCTGAGCTGTGTCAAGTTGACAGTTAAGGATGAATTGGATGACCATATTTTACTCATTAGAATTTTCTGTTCTTTTGTTAAAGAGGGATTCTGTAGCACCTTGACTGAAAGCAGTTTTTCCCTCATTGTAAAGAACCGTGCATCCTAGATCCCCCCTCCTCACCTGCACGTCTTTTCTCAAGCTGCACAGAATGGAATGTGTGATGACTCATTTGGGAGAAGAAAGACAAAACAACCCCTAAAAACTCCATCTGCTTTGTCAGGAGACACCTCCAAGTAGACAGATGTTCCCATGCTCTTTTGGCAGATGTGTTTAGCCATATGACAGTCCCCAACTGACTACCCCGTGGTTCCACCAATCATCCTTGAAGTGGTAGTTCAATGGGGACAACAAAGCACATGATGCAAGGTTGCTCAGCTTATTGCCTTGCTCAGTGTCACAGGGACCAAAGCGCTGTTGTTTCCATCTAGAGTGCGTGCATATGCCTTTTCTTCCATCAGATTCTGTGTTCTGTAGATGGTCTGCATAGCACTCCAGAATGCTCAGACCACCTTTCCTTGGTACTGGTGGAATGTCATCACATCCAGATACCTAGAGTCTGGTGCAGTTTTCTTCCTATGGATCCATTAGTATTCACATTTCTCTGTTGCTGAAAGTATCTGTGACCACCAAGGCAAATTTGTCATGATCACATGGGCTAGTGTATTAGATGCTTCTTCTTCTTCTTCTTCTTCTTCTTCTTCTTCTTCTTCTTCTTCTTCTTCTTCTTCTTCTTCTTCTTCTTCTTCTTCTTCCTTCTCCTCCTTCTCCTTCTCCTTCATCCTCTTCCTCTTCCTCTTCTTCTTCTTCCTCTTCTTCTTTCTGTGATAAAATTCTCTGAAAAAAGTCAACTTCAGATGAAAAGGTTTATTCTGTCACATAGTTCAAGGGTCAAGTTCATCACAAGCACAGTTGGGAGATGAAGATTCATCTTATTCATGTCTTTGCTCATTCATTCATGTGTCAGGTGCCCTGTATTGCGTTGTACTGCACTGAGACATAGCATCCCACAGGCAGGCTGGTCTCCACTTTGATAGGATTTCCACTGGAGGGTAAAGAGGCAGTGGATGTGGACAGTAAATGAAAAAAATTCAGTAGCAGATAAGGAGCCATAAAAGATAAGAGATAGGATGATAGGAGTGGGTAGGATGGAGGAGGAAAGTTTGAATGGACAAGGCTTGTATTCTGAGAGTCTAGGACGCGCTAGTTTTATGACTGCTCAAGGGTGGTTTTGGATTGGCTTACAGAGGACAGTATCACTGAGAGCCACCATGTCCTAGGACTTCACGGTGCTGAAGCAGGAGGTCAGTCCCTTTCCTCCCTTCTCAAGAAACTCATTGTGCTGTTAAGCTGTTAGCTTGTAGAATGAACACCTTTAGTAAGTATGATGAACACTTGAGTTAGTGCAAAACTTCTCAGACTTCATTAGCAGTAGCAGATTAGGTATTTTCCTGGTTTCTGTTCTATTGCTGTGAAGAGACCAAGACGTAGGCAACTTACAGAAAAAAAAAGGGCTCAATTGGAAGCTTGCCTACAGTTTCAGCAAGCAAGTTCATGATCTTCATGGCAGGGAGTGTGGCAGTGGTCAGATAGGCATGGTGCTGAAGAAGTAGCTGAGAGCTCATATGATCCACAAGTTGCAGATAGAGATTGGGTGAGAGAGAGAGAATGAGAGGGAGAGGGAGAGGGAGAGGGAGAAGGAGAGGTAGGGGGAGGGGGAGAGGGAGAGGGAGAGAGAGAGGGACTGGGCCTGGCATGGACTTTTGAAACTTTAAAGCCCCCAGTGACACACCTCCCCCCAACACAGACAGACTTTTCCCATTCTGTAGGCTGCTGTTTACCATGCTATGCACCCACTCATAAGTGGATATTAGATATAAATCAAAGGGTAACCAGACTACAATCCTCAATCCCAGAGAAGCTAGGTAAAATGGAGGACGTCAAGAGGGACACATGGAGGGCCCCAGAAAGGGGAAATAGTTAAGATCTCCTGGTTAAACAGGGAGGAGGGAGTAGATGGGAGGGGATGGGGGATGGGGGATGGGGGATGGGAATATTAGGGATTGAGAAAGCTGAGTTGGAGGAGGGACAGAGGGTGAGAGCAAGGAAAGAGATATCTTGATAGAGGGAGTCATTATGGGATTAGGGAGAAACTTGGTACTAGGGAAATTCTCAGGAATCCTCAAGGATGACCTCACCTAAGCTAAGACTACTAGCATTAGTGAGAGGGTGCCTGAATGGGCCTTCTCCTATAATTAGATAAGTGATTACCTTAATTGTCATTATAGAACCTACATCTTGTAACTGATGGAAGCAGATGCAGTGATCCACAGCTAAACACTGGGCTGATCTCCTGAAGTTCAGTTGAAGAGAGGGAGAAGGGATCATATACAGGGGTGGGGGGTGGGGGAGTGTCAAGATCATGATAGAGACCTGAGCTAGTGGGAGCTCACAGACTCTGAACTGACAGCTGTGAAACTTGCATGGGACCAAACTAAGCCCTTTGAATGTGGTGATAGCTATGTGGATTTATCTGGTGTGTGGGTGGGGGGGTAGGGGGTAGCTGGTAGTGGGACTGGGACTTATCCTGGGTACATGAACTGGCTTTTTGGAACCCATTCCCAATGGTGGGATAGCTTGCTCAGCCTTGAAACATGGAGAAGGGGCTTAGTTCTGCCTCAATTTGGTATGCCAGACCTTGTTGATTCCCAAAGGGAGGCCTTACCCCCTCTGAGGAATGGATGCAGAAAGCTGGAGGGAGAACAGGAGAAGGGGAGGGAGGGGGAAATGAAGTTGGTATGTACAATGAAATAAATTTTAATGAAAAAAACATAAAAAAAGAGTTGCCATGACAATGGTATAAATTCACAGCACTAAAACCTTAAGAAGAAAAGAAAAGGAGAGAAAAGAAAAGAAAGGGAAAGAAAAGAGAAGGGAAGCATCCTAAGGCAGGTAGAAGATTGAACTCACTATTAAAGGAGAGTAGACCCTAGGTCCCTTCCCAGGCAAGACAGATGACTCTGCTATTCACATCTTCCATTCTGCTTCTGCACGTGTCAGCAGACAATAAAAATAAGGCCTACATATTTTACTTGGCAAACGACTTTTATTTTTAGTGCTAACTCTAAGTTGAGAATGGGAACAATGAACTGCAGAATTAAACAGGGCATTTTATCTCATAGTGATTAATTCTTTTCTTTTTCCTGTCTAAAACATGCACTAACTTATAAAACCCAGAATTTCTTTTTGTACATTGAAATGATACACCATAGAATATCTTATTAGTGACAGTTCACTACTTAAAATGCATATCTCATTAATGAGCAGCAATTCAATAGGCGTCTAAGAAAATCAAGAACTCTAACCCTGGTTGCCTTGTAGGTTTCCTTTGTGGATAGTGTAACTGCTTTCCAAACCACCTTAGGGAATCTAACCTTTTGATTGTGGTAAAACATATATAATGTAGCGCTTCCTGTTAGCTATGTTTGAGCATCTCTGTGACTTTAAGCCATTGCTGAGGGACCCTTAACCTGTAATCCATCCACAGAAATCTTTTGCTCTTTCATAGTCCTTAGGGTCTTTGCAGTTTTTTGTGTTAATGGATATGTCTCACTTCACTAGACTCTACTGGTTTTATTTTGGAAATGGCAGCTTGTTGAATTCCCATCAGAACTTTATAATGGGATCTTTCTTTCTTTCTTTCCATCTATCTTCTATCTTCTATCTATCTATCCATCTATCTATCTATCTGTATCGATAGAGATAGGTATGTATCTATATCAGTAAACATAGACCAAGTAGGGTTAGGTAACATCTTTCAAATGGTACAGCAAACAAGTGATGGAATGGGAATTTGAATCTGTGTTTATCTGAACCAGAAGCCTTTTCTATTGTGCCACAGTGCTGATTTTTCAGATAAAATGTTGAGCGTCTGGTTCTGGCATTGTACCTTCTGGAGGGTAACTGTTTTCAGCACAGGTTAGGCTAGTGTTAACGTTTTTCTCAGAATGCTGGATATGTTTCCCTTAGACTTCAATTTTCTTGTTCCATAAATTTGAGGAGCCACTGAACACCAACAAAGTAGGCACCTGTAAAAGCTACAGAAAATTTAAAATATTCTTTCTGATTTAAAATTTTTATGGTGCTAGGGATGGAACCCAGGATCCTGTACATGTAGGCAATAACTCTGCTTGTATCAATCTTGTTTGATTGACACTTAGATTCACTTCTGATCCTCCTGAAAGCCTTGAGTATAGTAAAACTGACTATCTTAGTTACTGTTCTAGCACTGTGAAAAGATGCCATCATGACCAAGGCATTTAATTGGTGGGGAGCAAGGGCAGACAGGCAGACCTGGTGCTGGAGAAGTAACTGAGAGCTACATCCTGACCCTCAGGCAGCAGGCGAGGAGGGAGGAAGGAAAAGAGGTAGGCAGGGAGGGAGGCTTCAAATCCCCCCAACAAGGACACACCTACTTTGGCAAGGCCACACCCCCTAATTCTTCCAATATGAGCCTATGGAGGCTATTCTCATTCAAACCACCACACTGACTTAGTTTCTTTTCCTGTGGCTGTAATAAAATACCTTAACAAAATCAATCTAACTGGAAAAAGGGTTATTTAGCTTACAATTCCATATCACAGTCTTTATTAGCTGTTTTTTTATTGCTGTGATAAAATACCATGACCAATGCAATTTATAGAAGAGTCTATTTAGCTTATGATTCTAGAGGGGTACAAGTCCGTCATGTTAAGGACTGGTGGTAGCAAGCAGCATACATGGTGTCTGGAGCAGGAGGTAAGAGCTCACAGGAAGCAGAAAGTGAACAGAAAATGGAGCCTGTCTTTTGAAACCTCAAAACCAGTGACATACTTCCTTCAACAAGGCCACACCTTTCCTCCGCTTACCCAAACATCACCACCAACTTGGCACCGAGCATTCAAATGTCAAGACATTGCATAAACCATCACACAATCCATCATAATGAGGATGTCACAGCAAGCAATGAATGAGTGTGTGCTAGTGGTCGGCTCACTTTCTCCAGCCTTACACAGTCCCAGATCCCCTGCCTAGGGGATGGTCTTCCTATCTCAATTAATGAAAGCAAGATAACTCCCATAGGCATGCTCAAGCCCATCTCCACAGATTCTAGGATGTGTCAGATTGACAATTAGCACCACCCATCACAGAGAAGAAGCTGATCTGTTCAGTTTACCTTCTTGCCCACAGAAGAAAGCACCCAGACCCTTGATGCAAACACATGGATGAGTGATACACTTTCCCTTCTTAGTCTCAGTTCTGGGTAAGCATATGTGACTAGCAACAGAAAAGGCCCAAAGAAGGGTCCTCATGCTATAGAATCTGCTTATGTCGAGATGCATAAAAGCACACATGCATCAGTAATCTCTTTGGAAGATACACCCTGTTAACACAGTAAAGAATTAGCAATAAAGCTCCCCAACTCCTTTAGACTGTGTGCTACTATATTAAGCGTATCACTCAGATGGGAACACAACCATATGGTGCCAGAGGGAAAGAAACGTGTTCTTTCTCTGGTTTGACATGCAAATCAGAGGGAGAATACTGCAGAGCCACAAGCTGGCTTTTAATCTCAGAGTAGAAGACCACTCCAGCCCAATGGCATTCTCTAATCCCTTGACTTGTGTCTCCGCCACCACAGACAAAATGGTAGCAGCAAATGGGTGAGGGTTCCAGAGACCTGGGGTGTAAGAGGGGCCTCTGGAAATGGAAGGGGGTCCTTCTGGACCCCTTCTTCTCCCCATCCCTCTCCTTTCCCGCCCACTTTTGGAACATATCACTCATTGACTAGAGATAAAATGAAAAGAACTAGGGATAGCAAAAGACCAAGCTTCTGGAAGAGTCTTCCGTTTTTTTCCTCATGTAGGTGCAAGGGTATTTCATCTTCTGGCCCTCTCTGGTCATTTTAAAGACTCCTTATTGCCATCTTCTAAAAGTCAATATGCCTGGCCTAGTTGTTCCTCACAATCTAGCACTTGACTTTGGTATTACCCATAACCATATCCCTATCAATATCCATAGCCACCTAGCCTCCTCCTTCATTCCTCATCCCTTAACAGTCCAACCACTCCAAATCCTGCAATTCCCAAAGTACTGAGCTTTCTGTCACCTCAGACCTTTTCCCTCTGATTTTCAAGCCCCTTTCTCGGATAAATCCTAGTTATCCTTTCTTTCCATCAGAAAGTCTGCCCAGAGCCCACTAATGTAATTTAACCTTACAATCACCCAAGAAGCAGCCCAAAGGCTGACATCTCCACAGACAACCTAGGTCTTCATTGTCTTCGTAGCTGGAGCTCAGCACATGCTCTCTGAAGGAGTGGGGGTTAGGGGGGTCCAGCTCACTTCAGCTGTGGCTCTTCCCTGCCTACCCTGCATGCCATATCATCTGATCTATAAATATATAGAGGAGGTGTGACTTTCTGCCACCTCTTCTCTGATAGAGCAGAAAGGCGTCCACCCACCTTTCTCTCTCCCTCCTCTTCCTTGTTACAATCTAGAATGTTCCTGCCTTGCTGTTGCCTTTCTTTCTACCCTTCATATGGGGAAGGTGTTCAGAGGATGAATGCTTTGATAATTCCTAGAAATATATAATGCTTGGCTTCTGTTTGTTGAAGGTATTGAAGGTATAATTGAATTTCTTCAGGTGGCTTTTACCATGTGAAAGACAAAGCCTTCTTTTTGCTTAGTTCCCCTTGAAAATTTGGAGAAAGAACTTCTCAAGGTTGTGTGTGTGTGTGTGTGTGTATGTATTGTGTACTCATGTGTATATATCTATATGTGGTATGTGTGTTTAGTTTGTTTGTGTGTTTATTATGCATGTGTATGTGTGTGTTGGTATGCATATATG
Organism: Mesocricetus auratus; assembly: GCF_017639785.1. NCBI lineage: Eukaryota > Metazoa > Chordata > Mammalia > Rodentia > Cricetidae > Mesocricetus > Mesocricetus auratus. Next base: position 23,393,974 of record NW_024429196.1, on the reverse strand, counting down.
TGCATGTAGTGTATGTGTGCATGTGTGTGTGTGTGTGTGTGTGTGTGTGTGTGTGTGTGTATTTGGTCCCCAGAGATAGAAAAGCTTTAAGTACACTCTGTCACTGCTCTGAGAATATATCAGTAGCATTTTCATCTGATTCCCTCTAGGATATATCATGTGAAAACTTGTTTTAAGAGAGAGCTAATGTTTATTTACTTTATAATTAACATTTTGTTTGGCTTTTTGTGTGTGGGGCGTCCATCTGTTTATTATTTGTTTAGTTACCATGATTTGCATACCATTGTGTTAATTACTAGATACTTTCAGCCCTTCGGTATTTCTCATGATATGCTCTTGGGAAAAGATTTCCATTTAACCCTGAGATGACAAGGGAATGTCTATTTCTTACTTGGGTAGTCTATGTCTGTCCCCTGGAGTTGAGTTTGAGACATCTGTACATCTAAATTTCTCAGAAGTCTCTTGGGATCTACCTACAGAATGCGTACTTTTTGAAAGCATTAGAACCTTAAATTCTGTGACTTCAGTGAGAGTGAGTAAACCTGTGATGTAGGTTTGAAAAGTCTCCTGTGGGTGGATGACAGACAGCCTTATTTTTACTCTGTAAAACAGCTTCTTCCCCTTGCTCACAAGAGTCTGTATTCCTAGCACTACTTCTAGAAAACTCCTTTGTCAAGTTGCCAGTGAGACACACTGAGAGCTTAGACTGAGCTTTGTCTGTGTTACGAGGTTCACCGTTGAATGGCAAAATAACCACAGAACCTCAACCATGGTACCCAGTAAGTGCATGCAGGACACTTCTTGGGCCCCATGCTGTGGCTGTGAGGAATTGTGATGTCCGCCTCACAGGTGGCCCTCAGTGAGTGAGCACAATGCTGATCAACATATGTCTACCAACAGAACTGTATCCTTCAGAGATACTCTTTTAAGCCCATTGGATCAATAACTGATAAGTACATACCCTGCCACTGAGCTCTAGCCATGGCCCTTACAAAACAATTTTGATAAACAACTTAAATGATCTAATAAACTGGTTAGGAGTTGAGACATTTAAATCTGCAAAGCTAAGGAAATAAATTAGTTCTGAACATATGCTAAGACCTACTGAAGAGATGAGGGTGGGGCTTTAGAAAGGAAGCAGGACACTTGGAGTCACAAGGGTTTTTGGTAAAAGGTCATGGTTTTGTTTGCCTTAACGTGCTGTCAGGACACGCCACTGTAATGGATTTGTAGCAAAATTTTGACAGAGGTGGACTCTGAGAGCCTATACCTGTCTTGCTGTATTGCAAGCATTTATTTACTGACCTGGGTATTAGACTGTATTTTATCAAAGCCAGAGCAGTGTGTTGTTTATTCCAGCATTTGCAGGATCTAACACATGAGACCTTCTTCAATAAATGGTTTTTGAATGAGTTAATGTTTATCCTTGTAGATGCCATAGAGAAATAGAAACTAAGTGATACCACAATGAAATGGTTACTCTGATTGGTTAAGTAGTCATAGCCAATGGCTCCTGAACAGCAAACTAGCATGAAGCTGAAAGGAAATCCTAATGATTTTCTGCAGGCTGTCTCAGAACATAGTCTTTCCAATATGGAAAGAAAGTAGCTTGGATGAAGACATGAAAGGCCTGCTTATTAAATTTACATATGGCCAGAAGCTACCAATAATACATGACACAATAAATTAAATTATGTTTTTTTATTCTAATTGAATTATACCACCTACCTTTTTGTAAAACTTATTTTAGGGGTTCTAGCTGTGATCAGACCCTGACAATGTAAAAGAATATTGCATAGTTAATGCTGATGAGTATAGGGAAATTTATAAAAAGAAGTCAAAAGTAGTCTTTGGGGAGGAGGATGAAGGAGAAGGTTCAGTGGGTAAGAGTATATGCTGGCAAGCATTAGAACTTGAGTTCAAATCCCCTGGTCTCCACATGTGCATGCATGGGCACACATACCTACATGCCCATATTGTGAACACAGGTGGATTGTGTGGGTGTACACACACACACACACACACACACACACACACACACGCATGCGCACACACACACATGTAATTTTGGTGGAATGGATTCCATAACCATTTTTTTCTTCTTGAATAACTGTTAGACACTAAGAATGGCTGCTTTATTTCCCTGGCCAGCTGTTCATTCTTTTTGTTGCAGTCTGTGGCTGTTTGTGTTCTCTGGCTTGTAGGAGGCCATCTTCCTTACCTGTTGACCTTCCCTAGAGGCCTACCTGAATAAACAAAACAGTGGAATTAACCTTTGAATTTTTCAACTTATTTTCTCATTAGTGTGAGTGAGAGAGGTGGGGGCCACAAAGCAAAACCCAAGGATTCTGCCAAAGGAGTAAGCCTTTGCCATCAAAACCCACTTCTCCTTTTTGTGCAGAATCAGATTATTCGGTGTTATTTCGATGGATATTTCCTACCAAGGATTCTGCCAAAGGAGTAAGCCTTTGCCATCAAAACCCACTTCTCCTTTTTGTGCAGAATCAGATTATTCGGTGTTATTTCGATGGATATTTCCTTCCAAGGATTCTGCCAAAGGAGTAAGCCTTTGCCATCAAAACCCACTTCTCCTTTTTGTGCAGAATCAGATTATTCGGTGTTATTTCGATGGATATTTCCTTCCAAGGATTCTGCCAAAGGAGTAAGCCTTTGCCATCAAAACCCACTTCTCCTTTTTGTGCAGAATCAGATTATTCGGTGTTATTTCGATGGATATTTCCTTCCAAGGATTCTGCCAAAGGAGTAAGCCTTTGCCATCAAAACCCACTTCTCCTTTTTGTGCAGAATCAGATTATTCGGTGTTATTTCGATGGATATTTCCTTCCAAGGATTCTGCCAAAGGAGTAAGCCTTTGCCATCAAAACCCACTTCTCCTTTTTGTGCAGAATCAGATTATTCGGTGTTATTTAGATGGATATTTAGGTCCAAGACTGGGACCTAGATGCTGGAAACTTCCATCACTTTTCTCCTCAGAAGGTGACTGTGCTGCACTGTTGGCCCTCTGCCTGCCTAGCCTGTTTCCAGTTTCCCTGCAGACCTCCTGCTGTGCTGAAGGGTCCCAGGCTTTTGTCAGCCTTGGCTGTGAACCTGGCAGACTCTAGGTGGCCTCTTGTGGATGAGGAATTCCTGAGTTTCTGAAGGGGCTCCCGGTTTTTCCTCCTGAATTATACATTCTTGCCATCGGCAGGGCGAGCTCTGATTCCTGTCTTGTGTGGCTTCACAGAGAAAATGTCTTTTGACATTATTTTTTGTAAGTAATTGCAAGTTAATATTAATGTCACATTAATATTCCTGTAAGGCTACGTGAGAAGCCTACCTGCTTTGTTTCTGAAGGAATGGAAATTAGTGTCGGTAGCTCACATCAACATTCCTTATATTAAGAATAGAGGTTTTAAAAGAATCATCTGTTGCTATTGGGGGCGGGAGGGGGGAGGCAGACACATGCCATGGCATGTACATGCCAAAGGACAGTTTTTGTTTAGTTCATTTTCTCTTTGCCTTTCCATCTTTACATATTCTGGGAATTTAACTCGGTACCTCATCGGGCATGCACACCTTTAACTGTTGACTCCAACAGGAATGGAAGGTCGGGTGACCTTACAGTGGTTTGAATAAATGACTTCCTCCACCCCCGCCATTGTCATTGTCATAGCATCCATTCTACCATTTGCCTCAGATCTTGTAGAATCACCCCAGAGTTCACACCCACCCCTGCTTTCCTTGTTCCTTTTACGTTCTAAATGGTTGAGCATTTTCATGAAGTATATAAGATACAATTAACATTTCCGCTCCTCTTTCTTTAACAGGATCAGCCATTTATCTGCCACTATTTTTAGTCAAGATTAATAGCCATGACCTTCATTATCATACTGTCACTTCTAATTTTGTTTCTGAACTCAGATATGAAATAATGTTTTTGCTTACATATACAGAACAACAGTGTCTCCCTATCTGTGTCTGTTAAGATGTGTTTGTAGGCACCAAGATTCAAGTTGGCTTGAACAGTAAGTGGGGTTCGTTGGTTGTTGTGTCTCATTGCTCAGAGATGTGTGGTGGGCTTATGTTTGGTCTGACTGAGCAAAACAACATTGTGACCAAGACCTTAGCTACTATCATTTTCTCTCTGTTCACCACAGCTTACTGCTAGTGTTGGTTCCTTTGTGTGTTCACAGGATGGCCACCAGTGACTTCTTTAGCAACCACTTCCTTATTCAAGGCCTGCACCTAACACCCCAGTCTCAGCCAGGAATGGGAATAGCTCTCCTTCAGGGCACTTATTGTGTGTCAGTAATGTGATCCCTCAAGAGAAAAATGCAAAGGAAGGGAGTTGAATGGTTGGTGGATGTCAACCTTGTGTCCACTGTCCACCTTAAAATGCTAAGAATAAAAGTTAGTAAGGAAAAAACTAATCTCTCCAGTTTCATCGTGAAGCTGCTTTACTTAAATTCTTTTTAGACTAGAAGAAGAATTTCTGTAATTACTCATACATAATTTATTTTTACATAAAACATCATTAATTAGAAGCGTCTATTTAGTACTATCCTCTAAACAGAGAATAAATTCCTACAGGAAGAATTACTTTAAGTTTTTTCATTTTATATGTGTGAGTGTTTTGCCTGCATGCCTATCTGTATGCCACATGTGTGCCTGGTGACCACAGAGGTCAGAAGAGGTTGTCAGATACCCTGGAACTGGGGTTACAGACAATTTTGAGCTGCCTTGTAGGTGCTGGGGACCGAACTCTAGGTCTTCTGCAAGAGGAATAAGTGCTCTTAACCTCTGAGCCTTCTCTCCAGCCTCAAAAAGAATTAATTTAGGAAATTCTGCCCATCTTCTTATGTAGAAACTGGACAAAATCTCAAGTCATTGGATGGGGGGTGATTACCCAAAAAAATTAAGCATTTTTTGCAATTGCTTTTCAAAGATTTTTTTCCTTGAAAATTAGAATTGTAGTTTCCTGAAATGCCAGCGAACACTTTGAATATGACTTTGTTTAATGGGTTGTACTTTCTCTGCCTGTCTTTAACTGGACCACAGTTACAAGTAAAGTAGGAAGTTGATAAACCCTGGTTATGTAACTTACATTGTCATCATATTTCAGAAACAGCGAAGCTCCTTTATCTGGAAAAATGTGCCTGTCTTAGAGAAACGTGGAGAACTGCATTCACAATTTCACTGTAGCATCTCGGAGCCACTAACATTGCAGAGCATGATGCTTCCAGAGAAAGCAATTTGTGGGGCTGAAGCCAGTTGTGCCACATGACAAACCATGAGGCTGTTGGAAGGCTATCAGCCCCTGCCATCTCAGCTTCCTTAAAAAAAACCAAAAGGCTCATCCCCTAGCCCTTAGCTTTTTTAAGTTAAATATTAAAATGAAATGTGATTAACCCCATATCCTAATGTTAATGACATCAATGCAGAAAACCAGGTGTAAAACATGACTGCATTGTAAGGTGCTGTCCTGTTGCCTCAAAACTGCCGTTTAGTTGCTGTGTCAGATTCTGTGGTTTTTAGAAACACAGCAATGTTCTACATACCAGTTTCAGAGGAAGTGTGCATAGAAGGTAAAAAAAAAAAAAAAAGAAAAAAAAGAAAATGTGACTGGGTGCAGAGGCACACCCCTTTATTCTTTTTTTTTTTTTTTTTTTTTTGGTTTTACGAGACAAGGTTTCTCTGTATTGTTTTGGAGGCTGTCTGTCCAGCCTGGCCTCGAACTCACAGAGATCCGCCTGCCTCTGCCTCCCGAGGGCTGGGATTAAAGGCGTGCACCACCACCGCCCGGCAACACCCCTTTATTCTTAACACCCAGGAGACAGAGGCAGGCTGATCTGTGAGTTTGAGGCCAGTGTTGTCTACATAGTGAGGGCCAGAGCAGCTGGGGCTACATAGTAAGGCCTACTTCTAAATAAATAAAAATTAATTAAATAAGTAAAGCTATAGATTCATTCTTGTATATAACTATATGTGTAAAGGGGTTGGGCTGGCTTTTGCTTGGGCAGAGATTGCTCTATGTTCCAGAATGTTCCATTAGACCCCAACCAGGGGATTCTTGCTTTAAGGCATTCTGTCCTGGCCCTGTATGGCTGTGTTCTTTTTGTGAAGTGAGATGTCTGTGGTTTGAGAAGACTTTCCTATCCAGTACTTGTCCCCTCCTTTAGCTTTAGAAATTTCTCTCCATTGACTTTCAGGGGTCTGTATAGGATTCTTTCTGGGTCCTTCCTCCAGAGAGTTGGCAGAACCTTGGATATGTGGAGCCTGAGGCAGGTTTGTGTACAGATGCAGACAGAGTTTAGAAGAACAAGCTGAGGTTCTGTACACCCAGAGAAAAAGATGAAGCATTAGCTCAGCTCAGTGTGGCGGTATACACCCAATGAGCACAGTACTCAGGCAGCTGAACCAGGAGTGTTGTGAGTTTCAGGCCAGTTTGGCTATAGGCAGACCCCTGAAGCCCAATAATATATTTGCGATATAATTTATTTGACCATTTGTTGTTTTGATTTTATTTATTAGGAACTCGTTTCTTGGGGGTTGGGTTTTAGTAAGGTCTCAGAGGTAGAATGCATGCTTAGAAAGTACAAGATTCAGGGCTATATGCTCAGCATTGAAAAAAAGTGGTGGATGTTTCTTCATGATGAATAAAGAATTTGTATTCCAAACCCTTTGTCATCATGACCAGCTGAGTGCTGGTGGCTTTCCCATCTCAACAGAGACTCTCTTGATTACTTATTGGTCCCCAGGATGTGCCTAACGATTTGAATTCCCAGAGACTTAAACTACATGGTTCTCACATCCCACCTCCCTGCTATTACTACTCTGCTTCAGCTCCAAAGATCCCTTGCTTTTCTATCTGTGAATGAGGCATTAGTTCTGACCAGGGGACATTTTGTATATTGAATGTTTCTTAAAGCCGGGGCATTGCCAAGTTTTCATTACACTACACAAGAGCCATTGCCTGGCCTTGATGGAGAGTTACTACTAGACTCCAAGTCACTGAATGTTAAGCAAAGAAAGGACCAGTAGTTATGTTTTGGGAAAGAGGAGAGGGCTGGGTAAAGAATGAACATGGTCAATGTCCTAGAGGAGCCATTGGTGACTTCTGGTTAGATGACAGCCTCCTTGCATTGTCACAAGTTCTCTCAAGAGGGTGGCACATTTCTGTTCAAATGTTGCGTGTTTGGGGCTGGGGAGAGAACCCAGTTATGAAGTGTGTGCTGTGCAAGCCTGAGGGCCTGAGTTCAAGCTGCAGAACTTATGCAAAAATGCCATGGATTGTGGTGCATGCTTGTAATGCACATGCCCCTCCCCTCTGCGTACCTGCTTGCCCCCACACACAAACGTGCAAGAACATACACAAATGCACACATTCATACATGTGTTGAATGTTGGTGAAGGTAAGGAAGTCTTCTTGATCTATATTGTGTATTTTTTGAAGGTAGTTACAAACTTCCAGTCAGTGGTATTCTGCTACTGGAGATGTATGAATACTCTAAAGAAAGAAAGCCCAGATAATGATGGGCAGTCATGCTTTCTCACCATTCGTTTTTCCTTTAGAGGGAGGAAAACGCTAGTGGAGTTGTGAACTGACGTTTTGCAGAGCTCCCGGTCTCGCCATCATTGCCTGCTAAGAGCGCGTGAGTCAGCCTCGTTCTCCAAGGAAATCTAGATATTTACACTACAGTCAATTTGACTTTCTCCACTCGCTCATGATGAAAGAGGAACGTGTAAATGAACTGTCTGCTGGGAAATTAAAAGTAGAGTGAAGTAAAATTCCATGCTTCCAGTCACCCCATGAGTGGGAGAGAGCAAATCAGGACTCCAAGTGAGGCGTACAGGGATCTATTTCACATAGTCCAATTAAACCTTCCTGTGACAGAAACCCTGATACTCTCCTCTTTGTTAGAGCTGGAATTTTGATTCCTGTTTCCTGCATTTTGCTTCTCAATTCTTTTAATATAAAACCCGGAGGTGAACTTGCAATGAACCTCTTACAATGTCGTATCTACCCTTAAAGCAGGCTGCCGTCTTTCTGGGGGTGTTTTCTCCTCCTTCAGCCATGCCACACACACCCATACCTGCTCCCTTACACTCCCCTCCCAAGCTCTTTCCCTTCTCTCTGGGCCCGGCTCACTGGCCAAGGCCAGAGCAGAGGATAGCTTGGGGACAGAGGAAGACGCAGAACCATACTGACCCAGGCTGTGCTGCCGTGGTCCCACTCTGTCTTGTGGTGCTTACATACACCTCTGTGACTCTGATCTGCCCTGGGGGCCACTGGCTTTATGTTCCCATCTTTCCATCTTCACTGCTCAGTCGCAGGACTGGCAGTCCTAAACTCCTGATGTTTCAGGAAGCCTAGGTCTGAGGGTTTTCTGTAAGCGCTCCACATATTGCATGCTGTGTTGCTGCACAGCGAACTCTGAAAGGAGAAGGTGGCAATCACAGCCTGCTCCCTCCACCTGCTCCACTCTGAAGTGTGAGCAGCAACTCCCTGTGCCCTCTTCCCTCTTTCCCTGTGACATGGGACATCTGAGTGCTATCTTCTGAAGCACGACTCCTCTGGGCTTAGTCGTTCAATAAATATTTTGTCTCCAGATGCTAAATCCGCAAGCGGTGCCATCTCTCTTCCCAAGGATAAAGAGAAAGAAACACCAATAAGCAGGAAAAACAAAAGCAAAAGAACACTAGATGGTCTGTTTACCGCACATCCTTAGAACAAGCTGCTAGTCTTCAGTTCTCAGATCTCCTTCTCCCTTAGATACCCTGACCGAAACATCTCACCATTTTGAGTCCTTCCAGAGCTTCCCAATTGTCAGCGATGAACCCACAGCAATGTGGTGATCGTCAGAGGTGACCTGGTTTTTCAAAGGCTCTTTTCTGTATTGTTTCTGCTTCTTACCCCTCAAACGTGCTTGGCATCCTTTGCCTGCCACGTTCTCTGCCTGCTGTGGAATAGGCAGTGCTGGCCATTCATCTACCCCAGCCTTCTGTGTGAGACCTTAGGTGCCGGGACATTTCCGCCCAAGCATATATGTACGTATATTTATGAATGCTGGCATCTCCTCACCATTTCCCTGTCCCCATGGTTGCATTGCTGGCTTCTTGCTATTGCTAAAAATACCTGTTGGGGTGGGGGTGGAGAGATGCCTCAGGGGTTAAGAGCACAGGCTGCTCTTCCAGAGGTCCTGAGTTTGGGTCCCAGCAACAGTATGGTGGCTCATAACCACCTGGAATGAGATCTGGTGCCCTCTTCTGGCCTGCAGGGACACATGTATACATAATGAAAAACAAATCTAAAAAAATAGCTGTTGAGTTTTAAAGAAACCCTAAATAACAAGGGGAATTTAAGGGTACAGAGTACAGTCTTATCATTAGATCGATCTCTCTCTGTCTCTCTCTGTCTCTGTCTCTTTCTGTCTCTCTCTGTCTCTGTCTCTCTGTCTCTCTCTGTCTGTCTCTCTGTCTCTCTCTGTCTCTCTCCTTGTTGGCTGACTAATGAGCTCTGGGTATGCCCCTTCCTCTAGTTTCCCAATGAAGCATGCTCTCATGCCCAAGTTTTACATGAGTCCTGGGGATCTGAACTCAGGACCTTGGGCTTACAAGGCAAGCATTTTGTCCACTGAGCCATCTCCCCAGCCAGAGTGAGGGCAGGAATTGCCTTTGTACTGAAACATCTCAGTGATAACTGTCTGCACAAGGTCAAGTGTGGCTGATACTTTTTATTGAATTTCTAAACTGTTTTATGACACCTACTCCATCCCTTCTACTTTTTATTTCATTTGTTGTTGTCTTCTCTTCAGTGTTTAGTAGTAGACTGTTTCGTTGTTTGTGGTGCTGAGTCTTGCCCATGCTACCATGGAGCCCTGGAAACCCAAAGCTTTTTAAAGCTGTTGAGTTGAACCCAGTAGCTAGACAGGAAAGTAGACTGTTGTTGGTGTGGATTTTTGACTCTGTTTTCTGATATTGTCTATGCTAAATTCTGCCAGTGAGGGCAATAGCTATGATGGCATTCTCACAGTGTTCATCTTGATATCTCTTGCAGGAGGGCCTCTGTAGGTTTGTGCACTGAACTTTCTAAAACACTTGATAAACCAGAGGGCTCAGAACAGCAGGACAGGAAGACATTGGTCACAGTGACCTTAATGAAGCTCAGGGGGAAAGAGCCTTCTGTCTGGCTGCTGTAAAAAGACAGTGTCACTGTACCCAGTGGCCTGTGTGTGACCTGAGCGTGGCCCAGACCACCTTGGTTTTTGACTTGCAGACTGTGATCACCTGGGTGTGCCAGCTGCTTTGCCGAACAAGAGAGCAATGACTGTACCATTCCCCTTGCCTGGTTCCCTGAGTATCATTGTCAGGGTACCATATGGTGGTTTTATGTCCCCTCTTTCTTCTTGGGACTATTGAGTTCTGGATTTCTCTTGAAACTGAAATCTCTTTCTCTGTCTCTGTCTCCCTCCCTCCCTCCCCCCCTCTCTCTCTTTGTGTGTGTGTGTGTGTGTCTGTGTGTGTGTCTGTGTGTCTGTATACACGTAGTTTCATATGGAATGAAGAGCAGAGAGCAGAGGGTAGCTTTGATATTTTGTTCCTCAGTCACTTATCAACCTTGCTTTTTGACACAGGGTTTCTGCTTGATATTCCAAGTAGGTTAGCCTGGCTGAATTGGCCTGTTTCTATTTCCCTGGTGATGGGAACTTGGGCTGCCATACCAGTTTTGTTGTTGTTGTTTTAATGTATATTCTGGGAATTTAACTCATAGCTTTAAGCTTGCAAAGTGCCTTACCAGTTGAGCTGGCTTCCTTGCCCCACACGCCTGAAATTTCTAGAAACCTAGGTTGATAATAGCTAGTTGATTTTTCACAGCCATTTTGTAGTGTCCTGAGTATGTTGTAAGCTACGCTCAAGTTTTTCCTGAAATACTTCCTACAACTGACAGCCTTTGAGTCCTGGCCTATTATTAGCAGGGCATCATAAAACTGTAAACTCAGAACTGCCCCAGCACACTCAGCCATCACAGGGATGCCAGGAGGCAAGGCCTGTAACGTGCTCCTTTTGAAAACTCAGGGACAAAGCAAAACATGTTTCTAATCATGACTCTAATCTCAGTTATGGAGAAACCTGCTGATACTTTCTTGAGAAGAAAGAACTTAGCCTTGTGCTTTTTGTACGGTTGCAAACGATCAAAAAAATCAGATAGGAGATTAGAAACAAACACATAGCTAATCACAAACACCCTCATGAATATCTGACATGTAATTGCTTGAAAGGTTTTCTTTCATTACAGTGTGCCAGATTTTCAGCAGCCTGGTCTGACCCAGACAGATTGTGTGACAGCATTGATTACCAGAATGCAAAAGTCAAAGGACAGTGGATCCTGCAGCTCGGAGTGTGGGCGCGCTCCTAGAAGGCCAAGGACGGTCGCAGTGGAGCGCTAGTCTCTTAAGTGTGCAAGGCCACAGATCCTAAGCAGCTGCTCAACACAGACTCCCCTCTGCTCTGTTTTTCTTCTTCTTCATCTTTTTATTTGACAGTTTGCTAACTGCTCTCTAAATAAATGTCACTGTATTCCATCTGCTTTGCCAAGAGGCCCAGGATCATACTACTCAGGTCCCAGCTGCCATGCATCTCCTGTGAACAGAGGGAGCAGCCTGGGACCTCCTCTTTCCTGCTCAGGCCACCTGGGTCTCTGTGGCTCTTGGAAAGTCCTGCCTCCTGTCAGGGCATGCATGCGGCTGAGCCTGTGTTTGAGTATCTAGTAGATAGGCTTTACCCTGGGATTGTGAAACCAAGAACCTTTGATGTGGTGCCTTCAGCGCAGAGAAAGTACAGGGCATTGGGGGCAGGACAGAGGAGGAAACAATGGTTTTGCCCAAAGCATCGTTTTGACCTTTCAGCCATGTGAAAGTGCAGAGAAGGGTTGGGGAGGGGACATTTGGTGAACTCAAGTCTCCAGTGTGAGGCTGAGTGGATGAAGCTGCCATGTAGGTATTAGTGCCAGGTCTATGTCATCTACAGGATTCCATACAGGAGTGGCTGCTATGTTCACATTTAAATATCCACAGTGAACCTGGGAACCAACTCAGAAGGTGCCTTTGGATGTCACGTGTTTGCACCAGCAAAGCTAGTTAATCCACTTTAGAGGTTTGCGTCTATTCTAAGAGCACCAGGCATCTTAATGACCTCCAAGTCTCCAGGTTGTGTTCTCATGTTCAAGGCACCCTGGGAACATCTACTACTCTTCAACAAAGGTACCAAAAAGGAAATAATATTCCCATAAAAGTGTTAGTCTTACCAAACTTTCCTAGGAAACATTACAAAGAAATGTTACAAGTTGCCAGGGTGAACCTGTCAACATTTCACTCTTCCTGCAGGGAGTAATGAGTGAGCCATGTGGCCTTGAACCTCTATCCTCAGGACACCTTGAATCTTATTATTAGTACAAGATCCATTGTCAAGGAAAGCTAGCGCCCTAGGAAACTTCATAGTGGCCATTAAACCTGTGGTATCACCAGTCATCTACACATTTGAATTCTTCCTCGGTAGCTTAGCAACTGGCGGGTTTCTGTGCATGTGGAATATTTGAGACCCTTTATTAAACAAGTTGCTGTGCACATGGCACTTCCCAGGCTAATTACATTAACATGTAACATGTAATGGGGGAATTGGTTGTGGTTTGGGGGGTCAAACCTAGGGCTTTGTGCATGTTAAGCTGCATCCCCTGCCAGGTATCAGTAGATTTGAAAACTCAGGCAATTCTAACACACAGTTGATCTTATGACCTATTGCTGTTTTACCATGGGAAGTAACCGAAAGGGGAAAGAAACTGACAATCAAATATTCCAACTTTTTGTGAGCCCATCAGACTTTTGAGTATCCCTAAGGCTTTATACATGTTGGAATAAATAGTTTGTTTTTTCATTGAGTTCTGTGGGCTAAATGCTGTGGTTGTTTTTTTTAAATATCTAATTGTATCTAATTTTATTTCTCCTTTGGATTAAAAGCAACCAGATCCTGGTGGGACATTCAGGAAACTATTTTACACATACATAAGCAAATCATTGAGTGTTTTTCTGTGGGTTCAGGACAATGTGAAGTTGATTACAGAAGGAGAAGTGGATCATTCTTGTATGAATGACTTCATAGTTCAGTAATCCCATATCTAATTGATGAACTTAACATGCAGAAGAGCTAGTGATGTGTGAGTTTGTAACAAGGCTCCTGGGTAGCAAAGACCGTTCTGAGAAATGTGGACTCTCAGAGTCAAGCTTTATAAGTCTCTTGTATTTCTCAATGCGCTTGGCCTCGCTATCGTTTTAGTCTCCTTGATTGGAAGCATTGGAAAGAGCCTTGAAGAATACCTTGTTGAGTAGGTAATTTCAAGATAAGAAAACTGAGACCTTGAGTAGTGACCTAGCTAGAGCGTGGGCTAATAGAGAGAGACTGAGCCCTTCATTGCCCCTCCCAGAGTATACCTACCAGCTTGGGCCCCAGTCTGCCTCATTGCATAAGAGAGCTAGCCGCTGTCTTCTCCTGGTGTGCCTATGTTGTACTGAGGATGTCTCGGATGCTCTTAAGAAACTATGATCAGGCCGGTGGTGGTGCACGCCTTTAATCCCAGCACTCGGGAGGTAGAGGCAGGCGGATCTCTGTGAGTTTGAGGCCTGATCATTTTATTTGAGGCCGGGTCTCACATAGCCCAGGCTGGCCTTGGACTCCCTATGTCGACAAGGATAACCTTGAACTTCTTATTTTCCTGATTCCACCCACTAAGTGCTGGGGTTACAGTCACCTGTCATCATGCCTGGTTTTATTAGAGTCTGGCTAAATCTGGAGCCTTGTTTGTACTCAGCAAGCACTCCACCAACTGAGCCACATTCCCAGATCTTCTTTATTTACTTCTAACAATTAAAAAAACCCTCATTTAATAATTGGAGAAAATTAAAACATTTTACTTAATCGTTAAACGGTAACTACTATGACAAAATTGACTTGTAAATTTAAGCAGTCCTGCGACTATGTTAGGTACCATAGGCCTCGCTCTTTAGCCTCCTATTGATTATGGCGCCATCTGCTGGCAGTAAAGAGAGGTGATTTTTTTTTTTAAGATTTGAATTCTGGACGTTCTCTAGAGTGGTTCACTTTTATTTGTTAAGACAACGCTATGATAATTACATATATATGCAAACACACAAAGTTGTTGGTAGATAGTGAGATAATAACAGCATATATTTCAGTGTTTGTTTATAATTGAGGAAAACAAGGTAGAAAGTTTAAGTCAAGTGCCTGGACTTCCTTCAGTTAGATGTATTAGGGCTGAGAATCAATCTAATTTCCTGCCTTTTTGTGCAGTTATACTGATTAGTATGTGACTCTTATTATTTAAATTGATTTTACTTTCTATTATGCATGTGGATGCTTTGCCTGCGTGTTATGTCTGTGTACCACTTGCTCGCCTAGGGCCCACTGAAGCCAAAAGAAGGCATCAAATCACCAGAAACCGGAAGTGCAGATGACTGTGAGCTACCATGTGGGTGCAGGGAATCTAACCCGGGTCCCCTGGAAGAGCGGACTAACTGCTGCACCATCTCTCCAGCCCCAGTATGTGATTCATGGTGTGCAGCTTTATGAATCTATTTCGGTTTGTTAGATGTTGGTGGCTTTGATGGAGAACTTGAAAAAAAAAACAGCTCTTTATAAGTCAATCTAAAAATCTAGCAACCTGTTGCCTCTTGAGTTCAGAAAGAGAAGAGAGATTTAATGCCCGAAGCTTCACTGCACACACTGAGAAAACAGGCTGGTTCTGCCCTTGGGAGATGTGCAAAAGTGGTCACGAATCAATTGTCTGAATTCTGTGTTCAGACCTACGACCTAGCTGAAGGGAAAGTGTAAGGGGAGAACTCCGCTCCAGCTTTAACATTTTCTGAGCTAGCTATTGCTGCTTGGATTTGTACCTTTCTAGACTTGTTTTCTCTGCATATAAAGAGCACACACCCAAATACGGTGTGGTATGAACCAGAACGGCACAGAAGTGAGCCCTTAGGAATTAGCAAACGGTTCCCCATAGAGATGAGTTTGCAAGGGTAACTCAGCAAGAAGGCATAGAGAAGGTGAGTGCTCTATGTCGCTGGAGGAAAGGTGTGCATAGCTGGGCGCGGTGCAGTATGGGAGAACTTCCCACCAGGTCATGGAGGTTTTAGTGCAGGACAGCAGCGAAAGATCGGTGAACACGTGCGGAACAAGCCACGGGTGCCTTTCAGTCAGGGTGGTGACTTGGACTTCATGCTGGGCAACAAGGAGCCAGTATCAGAGTTCAAGGTAGGGGGGAGTCTGGGTGACTCTCCAGTGAGTGCTAGAGCTTGTGTGAGAGAGCCGAGCCCGGCAAGCCAGGCAGAGGAGGTGGCTGTGGACCAGGAAGAAGAAGTCTACTGTGGAAGGCCATGTAAAGATAACATCAGAGAATCTGCCTAAGTGATAAAAATTGCAAATGCCAAGTTACAAAGTTAAGTTTGCTAATATCTGGTAAATATTTTGATAGCATCACTTTCTCTTCTGATCGGCAATTTCTCAGAGTTATAACTTGCATTGTGTAGGTTGTTAGCAGGAGGAAAAAATTGATATGGGAAAGCAGGAATTACAGGGATTTTCCCCTTGAAAATATAAGTGTTTGCTATACAAACAGGAATGCTTACCTAGAACTAAGTATTGCCAGAATGTTCTTCAATTCCATGTCAGAGTCATGCTTTTTGTGTATGAATAAAATTTAGAGATAAATAAAATAAAAACTAAGAGTGGTGGGTGCTGAAGTACTCTGGTCTTTGCCTTAGAGTAGGCAGCTTTGCAGGCGAGAGGACTTTCCCAGCATGCACTGCCGCATTAGAGGGTAGCAGAAGCTCAGTGCAGCTCCTTGTGGGGCTGCAATCCTTGCTGAGGAGAGATGATTTTTGTGGTGATTGGAATAAGAGTAGCCCCCATAGGCTCATATATTTGATTGATTAGTCACTAGGGAGTGGAGCTACTTGAAAGGATTACAAGGATTAGGAGGTGTGGCCTTGCTGGAGAAAAGAGAGTTGGCTGAGAGTTGGCTTTGAGGTCTCTCTCTCTCTCTCTCTCTCTCTCTCTCTCTCTCTCTCTCTCTCTCTCTCTGCCTGCCGACCAGAAGGTAGCTCTCAGCTACTACTGAAGCCTGCCTGTGTGCACCCATACTCCTCTCATGATGGCAATGGACTAAGCCTCTGAAACTATAAGTAAGCCCCAATTAAATGCTATCTTTTATGAGAGTTGCCGTAGTCACGGTGCCTCTTAATAGCAATGGAGCGCTAACCCAACCTTGCCTTTTCTAATGATGTGCTGTGTTCCCACTGCTTTTTACTGATTACATCGCTTCCATCTCTTACTCACATGGCTTGTGTACCTGAGTAGAAAGCAAGGGTGATACCAAGGAAATGGGTTTTTCTATGCTTTCCTTTCTCTAGAGTCTTCATAAGGGTTTTCCTATGCTTTCCTTTCTCTAAAGTCTTTATAAGGGTTTTCCTATGCGTTCCTTTCTCTAGAGTCTTTATAAGGGTTTTCCTATGCTTTCCTTTCTCTAGAGTCTTTATAAGGGTTTTCGTATGCTTTCCTTTCTCTAGAGTCTTCATAAGGGTTTTCCTATGCTTTCCTTTCTCTAGAGTCTTTATAAGGGTTTTCCTATGCTTTCCTTTCTCTAGAGTCTTTACAATTTGCTTCTACAATTTTCTTTTTTCTCGGGTCAATGGGTCATGATGGAATGGAGAAAAAACAAAAAACAACCAAACAGTACTGAACTCTCTCTCTCTCTCTCTCCTCCCTGTCTGTCTCGTGTGTGTGTGTGTGTGTGTGTGACATCCCTCATTTATCATGGAATTCAAAATTTATGGATTTTCTAACTGAAAGTAGGCTTGAGGGGAGATGTTGATATCAGCACATATGAGACTGTGTGCAAAGCATGGCCGTCCTTTGGTCCTGATGTTCCCTCCAGCTTCTTGGCGTTGGAATTGGGCCTGCGTGTACATTTGGCACTGGTTTTTTTTTCCTGAATTAATTTAAAAATGTTCTCTTGGCTTCTTCTGGGTTTTTGCTTGGCTTTTAGTTACAGTGTGGACAGACATCTGTTTCAGTACCCATATGCTGTTTTCCCATTCAACTTTTCTCTCTGTGTCCTGACCTACCACCCCCTTTGCATCTCTTCTGTCGATTGTCTGAGGTGACGGAGACAATAATGCAGCTGTATAACACATTTGCTCTCAGCACATAGGTAGGTCAACTAGTGCTTGCTTTGGGCTTGATGGATTAGTGGTGAAAAGTAAATGGAATTCTTTTTTAACACCTAAACTTGCTTCAGCTACACTATTGTCTTTAAATAAGGCACATTTCTTAGCACTTTTAACTCTTCAAACAACATTCCTCATGTGTGTAAGGTCCCATTGGCCATGCTTTGGAAAAGCTGAATGTTGACTTAATGTTGAGGGTTAGCTATACAAGTTGGAAGAACCACAGCCTCCACTTGGACTGCGATTGCATCTCCATATCTTTTCTCTGTGCACTTCGACTCTATTTTGATGGAGTAGATATGAGCTTGTGAGAAGTTGTTTGTGAACCCTGTACTCTTCTTTCTGATTTTGAACATGTCTTCTTTGTTTTTCTTTGACCCACTGAGATTTCATCAGTCAGAAGATTTTCAGCCAAGTGTCTGGAGAGCATTTATTAAGCTGAGGTGGTTCAACAAATCTCTGTGACCCTCAGAGTGGAGAGTGTATTGCTAATAATGAGACTGATACCTCAAATTTTGGTGTCATTATTTTATACAGATAACTCTGGCCTTATATTCTCTTAGACATATTTGCTATAACTTAGGGTCTTACTTTGCTTTCTGTTGCTGTGGTAACACCATGAACAAAGCAACTTGGAGAGGAAATTTGGCTCACATGTCGAATCCCAGTCCACTATGAAAGGAAGTCAGGGAAGGAACTCAAGACAGGATCCTGAAGGCAGACATGGAAGCAGAAGCTATGGAGGAATGCTGCACGCTGGCTTGCTTATCATGGCTCCCTCAGCCTGCTTTCTTGTACAATGCAGGTCCACCTGTCCAGGGTTAGTACTGCTCACAGTAGGCTGGTCCTTTCCATTTTGATCAGTAATCAAGAAAACGCTCCACAGACTTGCTTACAAGCCAATCTAATGGGGGCATTTTTTTAATTGATATTCCATCTTCCTAGATGATACCAGCTTGTATCACGTTGACAAAGCAAAACAACAACACAACAAAACCAAAACTTAACCAGCACACTTAGTTAATACAAAGTTATGTAAATAGCTTTAATATGGGTTTGATTGTAAGAATAAACTTAGATCAAATCCCAACAATGCTAATTATGAGTTACATCACCTTAAATACCTGACCTCCTAGATGTTTGCCTCTACCTTTAAAAGTGAGAAAAATAATTTCTACTCTGTAAAATTGTTAATATTAAATTCAATATTTAAAATCCCTAGGATGTTGTGGTATAAGTGAATGGTAGGTACCTACTTAGCATGCTGGAGACCTTGGGTTCAATTCTCAGCACCAACAAAAACCAATGCACATACATGACACACATTTGAAGCTCACCAAGTGGTGTAATAAGATAGTGCTTTGAGTAGGCTCAAAAGATGAAACTGGTTCATTGCTAAGTCTAGGTTTGTTATGTCCCAGGGGACCGAGGAACCCCAATTGACATGCTTAGGCTTTGTAAACGTAAAGTGGTAGAATCTGAAATCTATAGACTGAGAAGCTGGACCTCAATGTATGGTGACATTCTGGAATAGGAAATTAAGCAGATGGTTTGTGATCGCTTAGTAAAGACTGTAGTGGTTGCTAGGAGCAATCGTGGGTTTGCTAAGAACAAATCTTCCCAGACACCCCATTTCTCTTGCATGGAATATAGCATGCAGAGAAATGTCATTTGAGCCAAGTTTTGGATTGTTTCTTGAGTAAGTGGCAAACTATGGGCTCAAACTATGCTATACTGGAGTTTTCAATTAAATGGCAATCAAAGTCAGTTGATCAATGTCAGTTATCTTGGTGGGGAGTCCCGCGATTCCACAACTTTTCTGTTTAAAGTTTTAAGTAGGAATTTCAAAAGGAGTGTTGCTAGGTACATACCAAAAAAGCAAATGGCCCAAGCACTGGGAAGAGCAATAAATAGAACAGATGAGTGGGTCAACATTTAGAATACCATGATTGTCTAAAGAGCTGCATGGATTCTCAAAATACTTAATTCAACAGAGTTTAAGGGTAGAGATATTGCTCAGTGGTAAAACGATTGCCTACCATGCTCAATATACTGGGTTCAATCCCTAGAGGAGCACAAACTATGGCAACATCAAAGTGAAAGGTAAAAGCTTTAACTTCAAAAGACCAAGCCTGGGTAAGAAAGGAAACCTGATTTGGTAAAAATGCGAGTAAAAATGAGTAGACTTAATGGACTCTGAGCTTATTTTCATTCACTCACTCATTCATTCATCCATCCATTCATTCAGCAAATATCTATTAAATATATTCTGTGTCACACCCTTCTTTGGCACAAGGGAGACAGTGGTGACTGAAATCATTAAACTTCCCTACCTACATAGAACTTACCTTCTTATGTGTGAAATCTTACTCAGCTGATGAAAATAAGAACCTTATGCTACCATTATTTGCATATGCATAATGTCTAACTCCTGTTGAGTAACAGTTTCCCTATTACTTAATGCCCTGCTCTTTTTTTTGTTGAATTATTTATCTATTTATGTAACTTTTTATACACATTACTCTCAGTTCCCTTTCCCTCCCCTCCTCCACCAGACCCCCATTCCTCCCAACCCCCCCCATCCCACTCCATCTCCCTTCCAATGCCCTGGGTCATTACTTTTGCTTGAAAAACAGTCTGGTCAAATGAATTCCAGTAGAGTGGTAAGAGACATAGCAACTGTACTGGAAGATAGTTGATAGAAGATGGATCAACGACAACCAGAAAAAACTAGAATGAGACATTATGAACACCAGTCTTCAGGAAGACACTGTAGGTTTAATCTCTATTGCTCCCAAAAGTGGTGATTAATGACATGATTGCTAAATTTTGTGAATGTCAGAATCTCCGGGAGTCTGTATCCTATGTGCGCTCTCTGGGGGTGAGACATCCTCATTGTCTTGTCCACCACTAAATTCCTAATGCCAGTGACTGTGCCTGGCATGTGGTTGGCTGCCAGCGGATACCTTTTGAATGAATAAGGGAAAGAAGGGACTCCATTGTGGTTGGCATTTGTGGCACAGACCCTGCCCTTGCCTCAGAAATAGATGGATTTTTGTCTGGTGTCTTGTAAAGCTAACCTATAAATTTGAAACTGGCAAGTTTAGTCTGTCTTTATCATAAGGAATCTAGACGGGGAGTAAGTGATTAAAAGCAGATGTAGGAGACCAGAATGTTTTTTTTTTTACCACATTCTCACAGCTCCAAGTTAATTAAATCACTTTTCTTAAGAGATATTGAAGAGGCCATTTTAGGATTTATTTGAAATCACTCAAGTATGCTGATTTAAGCATTAGCTATCACAACTCAGCCCCACCACTTTCTTGAGATCTTTGCCATATTTCTGTCTCACACAGGACCTAGCTTTCTGTAACCTTAAATACAATTCTAAGTTTGGTATTTAATGCCCAATTGTTCGTGGTTTGCTCCATTGAGACAAGCTTTTTGAAGACAAAACCTTTTCCCCCCGGAATTTGTCACAGAAACCCAGTGAGGGACAATTTGCTCCATTGCTTGTCTCATTGAAACACTAGTCAAGAGGGAGAGTTCATAAAATAATATCTTCCCAGCCATTTTCATTTTGGTTTATCCCTACCATCTGTGGTTCCTCTCTGGAGTGCTCCAATGGATACAAAAATTAATTTCCTGTCAGCACTCAATTAAGACATAACAGTTTCTCTGTCCTACACACCCAAGTTATGCAGTTATGGCCTTTATTATAGCCTGTCTTTTGGGCTAGGCTAATGCTTTGTACACAGTTGAATCTTTGTGTACAGTGACAGAGTTATTAATAGTTGAATGACTGAATTTTGGGCCCAAACAGCCTTCTTGGTTCAACTTCCAAAGATTGCCAGGACCATAGGTGTCAATTTCTAAGACCAAGTGTGATAAGATTCAGCACATCAAAACATAAGAGTCCCAGGGACACTTACACTCCACATGAATAGCAATATCTGGAATATATTTATACGTTTTAAAGTGTGTGTTATTTTGTAGAGTTTGGAGGTAAATATGATTGCATTATTCTCTTTAGCAACCCTCCATGTGGTCCCAATCATCTTAATTTCCTATAAATCTAGGCCCCGACAGCCCAAACTAATGCAACAAAGTGAAAATATGTATGCTCTTGTGAAGGAAAAAAATGCACACAATACACACTTTGATCATATTCCCTCATTTATAGCTAATGATGACAATTCCACAAATATCTAAGATCTTGGCAGTCCCCATTTAAGCTCTGGTTGTTTCTTTGGTAGCATGATTTATTTGATGTAGTGGTATAATTCATTGCTGATACTATTTTGCTTCACTTGTACAGTGACTATTACTGTCAGATAAGTAGGCGCCTTGCATGGGAGGCCTGTGAAATATGAATTTAGTGTAATGATTTTAGCTCCCACAAACCACCACACTAACTATTAAGAGCTGTAGAAATAAAAGCAGAGCATTGCCACTCTTTGCTAATTTTTCCAGCTCTAATCAAAAGAACCCTCTTTTTCATTGCACCCTTTAGTTTTCTTTTTGCAGAGGAAGCCATCTGATACTTGGGGAAACAATCCTTCCATTTTCATAAACTGCATATGGAATGTTGTTTCTTGTTGTTTGGTGGCAATGACCTTTAAACATCACCCATCTCTTCATTAAGCAAATATTTATTAAACAGGTCTGTTACAGGCATGAGAGGGGAAACCAATGAGTCGTGCGAATCTGCTTTCAAGGGGCTCACAAGAGTCTGCATGTTCCATCTTGTCTTTAAACGGTTCATCAGGGTGTCAGCAAAAGGCTGGTGGTAAGAGCTAATTAGCTCATTGAGGAATGAAATGGTTCTTCCCTCATATGCATTAAATAAATATCGAGCTTGACATTCTGAGCAGAAACTGCTCTTTGTGGATAGCTCTAACAGCTAGAATGAATCTATTTCCTTCTTGGGCTGCCTTTATTGGAGACTTTGATGCTCTGTGTGGTCCTTAACCAGGAGCAATGGCATCTTCGTGAGAAATATAGATGCTAAGTCCCTACCCTGGACCCACTAGATCAAAATCTACCTTGTCACCAGATCCCCAGGGGACATATTTATGCACTGTTTGAAAGTTACTAATCTAATCCCATTGTCTCTCGTATCTTTTTTTGTATACACATTGTTGGGGGGGGTCTTAAAATATGGATTTCTGGGCTCTTCCCTGGTTTTGTATTATCCAGTCAGAGTCTGAGAATTTGCATTTGTGCCAAACTCCTAGAAGATTCAAGGGTTGCCTGTTGAGAATTTATTTTGATCATTCTTGGTCATGAGCTTATCCTTATAATTCACTAATGCCAGGGGATATCAGGAGAAAGCGGAAACAAGAAAGCTGACTACCCAGAGAGAGATGATTTGAACATGTATTGTTTTTGCAATTTGAGAAGACATTAGCTTTCCTCGTTAGTTCACTTGGGAAACGGAATTTGCTGGTGAGATTAATGTGAACTCCATTGAGGTGGTCAGGCTGGTTTTCCTTTGCCTATACTGGATTCATGAACATGACTGTGAAACTGTTCCCTGAGGTATACTGGCTGCCAGGAGGGATGGGCCCACAAGTGGATGGCTCTTTAGACTGGAATGCAGTCCCTGCATTCCAGACAGCAGAAAGAAGTTTTGTGCTATCTGTAGATATTTCAGGCGGACCAGGATGGGACAGGTATCCTGGAGCTCGGGAGCCACAAAATACTGAGTGTTACACAGCTCAGATGGAAAGGTATCCTGGAGCTAGGGAGCCAAGGACTACCACAGGCTGCAGTAAGGTTAGTAGCTTACATCCTTGCCTCAGGGAAAGGCTTCCCAGTGTATCAGCTGTCTGCCAGGGGAAGGTTTCCCCTGCAAAAGTGTTACAGCCCTGATGGCTCTGCTCTGTCTGCTTGCTCTGCTCTGCCCAGGGTCGCTTCTGCTCCACCATCTCTGCAAAAGAAGGTCGTCCCCCAAAGCTCATCAAAGGGGTTTATTGGGAGGGAAGAATCCAGGAGAGTGACTGCCCTCTGCCAGAGTGACAGAGGACAGCCAGATAGTGTGAACAGCCACAAGTTGAACAGACACAGGGTTTATATAGGGCTTCCGGGGTGGGGATTGGTCAGATTTCAGTGCTGAGCTCAGATTGGCTAGAGCTCCTGCTCCAGGATTGGTTAGTTTTCTGCACAGGGTTAGGGTCAGATTTGGCTCTGGTTTCAGGGCCAAAGTGAGTTTCTTTCTCTGGTCCTTTTTAGGCTTTTGGCTCCAATTTTTGGGCCATAGTGTATTTCTTTCACTGACTCTGATTCCAGGGACAAAGTGTGTTTCTTTGGCACTGGTTTCAGGGTCAGGGTACATTTCTTTAGTTCTGGTTGCAGGGCCAAAGTGTGTTTCTTTGGCTCTGCTCAGGGTGTGTTTCTTTGACTGGTCCCTTTTCCCTGCACTACCCAGGATGTTCAGTCATTTGACGTACAGCTCTGTGAGAAAATACAGTATTGAGAGATTTAATGCACGGCACACATGTTCAGCACCAGCATTCAATCCAGTGTTACTAGCTGTGGTCTTCTAAGGCCTTAGGAATGATGAAGAGAAGGGATTGAGGGAGTAATACGTTGAGAAATAAGTTTGGAACATGGGCTGGAGGGTCTTCAATGTCTTGTTAAGGAATTGGGATTCTGTCATGTCCCTTTTTTCCCTGCCATGACCCTTTTTCAAGTATAATTGCCCTTACCATTGTGTGTATGCTTTCTTTTTCACTTTTAGGATTAAGCATGAAAACATTGTTGCCCTGGAAGACATTTACGAAAGTCCGAATCACCTGTATTTGGTCATGCAGCTGTGAGTACCTTGTGTGATGAGTGCTGAGGGGTGTGAGCACCAGAACCTAACAAACGGATGCTGTGGGTCGCGTGAGGTGATGAGAAATGACAGTCTGTAGAGCACTGGAAAGCAAAGATCACCCCATGCAGGGCACACAGGCATCTTCAGACCCCAGCAGACCCATCCTGTGGCTGCTGAATCTCACAGTTGGGCTCCATGCTACTACACTTTGCCTCCATGACTGTCTCATGTGCCAGGGCCAAATGTTGCCTAAAGACACTCCCATGGGCCAAGTCTGAGGAACACTCTGCTGTCATCTCTAGGAGAGACTCCCACCCCATTTCATTCTCAGGGATGCTGGGGGAGGCAAGCAGATGGCAGCTGTGTACTCCATCCCTTCCCCTCTCTCTGTCTGGTGGATAGTAACATTCACTTGTGACTGAACTGGGGATTCATGACACACACACAAAAAGGAAGTGTTACTGGAGTCAGATGGTGACATTGCCACCTCCATTAGGTTGTCCCTGTAATCCACAGACACCTAAGATTTCCAAGGCAGGGAGGAAGTGAGAATATCAGCTAGAGATGACTTATAAACGTATTTTTTTAATTTAAGGTGAAATTATCTTTCTCACTGCATAAGTACTTTGGTTTAAGCATGTCATTGTCAGCATCATCCTGTTCTGTATTTGCTAGAATTAAATATTAGAAATCTCCCAGAATGTTAGGCCATCTCCATGACCTGTATAAGTAGATGCTGGGACATCACATTATTGAATCCTGTGACAGAGAGGATTGTTATTGAAGTGAATTTGATTATGTATTAATGAGGCTCAGATTTCTGCTTGCCAAATTTGTGCAGAAGAATTCGTAGGTAGGTTATGCTAATGGATGGTTTTTCATGTTTTCTCTTCCTACGGACATTTGTATAACGTTATCTCCTAGAGATTATTTTGATACAAAGGAATGCCCATCAGTTCATCTCTTTACTATTTCATTACTTTTAAAGTATTTTCATGGGTGATAGTATTTTGGATAAATAATTTGGAAATATCCCAGTTGGAAGCATGTCTGATTTTCTTTGACATAGACAGTTAAGTCAGTCTAAGCAGCTGTTTTATTGCCTAGTTTAGTGTGAACTGCCCAGTTACACAGGAATATTTCTTATTTCTCCTCTCTTTTGTTAGCTGTATAATTGCACATTTCTGTTTTTCTTTCCTAACCAATAATAACTCTCCCCAGATTTAGAGATAGTTGCTAAAAACTCTTCTGACTTGGTTTGTATAGTGTCTCTTCTTTGGAGATATAAATGAATCATTTTCAAATATTGATTGCCTAGTAGGAAGAATGTAACATTTGGAGGATGAGCAAAAGCCCCATAAAATGTCATCTGTGTATTGAACTGTATGGCTTTTTTTGTTGTTGTTGGTAGTGCAAAATGACCAGTACTACAGTAAAGCTCCAAGGTCTTTGCATTTATTTACTGCAGGTTTGTGTGTATAAAAATATACCACATATCACTTTAAGTACCACAGAGATGGAAATCTCAGCTGTGCCACTGACCAGCTAAGAGAATTGGGGCAAATGACCAGCCTCCCTGAGGACCGGTTTCTGTAAGAAGATGGCAATGTTTACTTTAGAGCTGGGGAATGTGTGGGAAATGATCATGAAGAACAGGTCCTCTGTATGTGTAGGTTTCTTTGTGGACATATGTATCATTTCATCAGGATGTCTCTGCCGATGCTCTTAGGATTTTAATGAGATGGAGTCCAAATAGGCCTCAGTTTTGCTTCTTTAAATGGCTTGGTCATGTGCTCACCAGAAGAAGTATATATAAAGAGGAATTGGCCCAAGGACAGTCAAGTGCCTTGAACAGAACCAATCTTAGACCAAAGCCTGGAGAGCCTGTGGTTGATACACACATATCCCAATCCCACTCTGTGCTTGTCAGTTGAGAAACATCTTCTCTTGGTGGCTGCTAGAGAGAGCTTCATTACCATGAACCACAATTATGGAGAATTCTTAGTATCTCAGGGAGGAATTAGGCAGGAACCAACTAACCTTTTGCAGTAGTGCTGGGTCGATTTGTTAGGTAAAGCCAGTGCAAAATCCTGATCTAAACGTGATGGATGGTTGAATTACCTAAAGAACAAAGCTATGTATCTGCATGGTTAAGCAGTTTAGAAGCATTGGATATGCCAAATACAACATGTTAACTTGTACCATTCATGTTTCTGTGGTTTTCTTTACTCTTTCAGGAGTCAATTTTGATGAAATGTAAGTCACACAGGATATATATCATTTAATTGAACTGGTTGTCTCAGGGATGAACATAACACCGTTTCTGGTCCTCCCAAAAAGATTCCTTGTATCCTTTTCAACCCCTTCTTCACTAACTCATGGTACAGTCAATGATTTAACTTCCACGAGAGATTTTTTTAATTGATTCTAAAATATAGAAACAGAGTAACATAGTATGCACTCATTTGTGCCTGGCTTAATTCACTGATAGGGGTAGCCTATCCTCAGTACCTTTCATAGCTATGTCAAAAATCAACTGCCTGAGCCAGCAAGATGGCTCAGCAGGTAAAGAGCTTGCTGCCAAGCCTGACAACCTGAGTTCAATCCTTGGGTTACACATGGTGGAAAGAGAGAAGCAACCTGACAAGTTGTTTTCTCAACTCTACAAGTGTGCTATGTATGGTACATGCAAAACACACACACACACACACACACACACACGATTGCTGTTTTAGTTAAAATATTGCTTGATGGTATTTTTGTACTCATTATTCTGTTCTATGTATCTGTCCTTGGATCAATACTGTACAATACCACAGCTCAAAAGTACATCTTAGAACTAGGTGCATTTTACTCCTATATTACATTCCAATGCCCTTTTATCATTTATTATTTTCTAAAATATCTTTGGCATTCTTAAAACAGATTGTTTATATAAATTTTTAGATCAGATTTTGAGACTTGTTTGTTGAAGTGTTGTTCGTAATTGCATGGAATCTAAGTAGAAATTTGAGAACAGTTGGTAACTTTGAACTTTAATTTATAAACACAACTTGTTTCTCTATTTAGGTCTTTTATTAAACTTAGTCTATATTTTACAGTTTTTAGCATGTGGGCCTTTAATGCCTTTGCTCGGTTTAATCTGAAATATTTCATTTTATTGATCCTGTTGTAACTGGATGTTATTTCATTTTTCTAGTTGCTTGATAGTGGGTTAAAATACAATGAACTTTTATAAGTGATTCCCGTGGTAGTTCAAGTAGTTGTTTTATGTTTTGTTTTGTGTTTTCTGTACCAACTCTTGTTAATTTCCAGAAGAATTCTATGTAGCAAAATTTTAATAATTTAGTTTTACTTACCATGGATACATAAGGTAATATTGTATGTCTTTGAAATGGCTCTTGTCATATGTGTTGGGAATTCATATATAACAGCTCTGATCTTTCCTCTCTTCTATGATCTAAATTAAATGTTTTTTAAAGTAATGACAAAAAAGAGAAGAAAAAGCAATGACAGAAACCCCTTGAGGTATCAGAATACAGTATTATTGGAAAGACTTTGGCTTGCTTTGGGAATTTTTTTTTTTTTTTTTTTGGTTTTTACGAGACAGGGTTTCTCTGTATTGTTTCGGAGGCTATCGGTCCAGCCCGGCCTCGAACTCACAGAGATCCGCCTGCCTCTGCCTCCCGAGTGCTGGGATTAAAGGCGTGCGCCACCACCGCCTGGCTGCTTTGGGATTTTGCAGGCTGCATGATTTGTCATTGTATTGGGTTTTACTTGCCAAGACCTGGTAGTACTTTACTCCTGAAGTTTGATGTATGTAAGCTTTGGGGTCTGGATCAGTCAAAAGTGGTTTTATTTATTTGGGTTTTGTTTGCTTGTTTGTATTTGCTTTCATTTTTGACTCACTTGAAAAATCCTTGATTTCTAAATATGTAGAATTTAAAATACAACATTTGGTGTACTGAATTTCACAGTATTTGTGCCTGGGAGGGCTTTAGTTTCCTAGGAAACGTTACCCTCAGCACCAAGGCTCTTCAGCATGCTGATGCTATTGCTTTTCTAATGGCTATCTCAATTCTGAGGGTGGGGTATATTTGTCCTGTACTGCTGTAGGAAAGATTGGTTGTTTAGGGCATGTTTATGTACATTTTATTTGCATTTTGGAAAACACATTTTTTTACAGAATGCTATTTTGGGGGACAGTCTTCTGTAGACAGTAAGAGACTGAGACCACACTGATATAATTTATAGATGAGAAATCAGCTTATTTCTGATCTGTCTGTGCTTGTAGACTATCAATCCTGTATTTGGAAAGCCACCCCACTCACCTTTTCCCTTTCATTTCTATAGTGGGTTGAATAAACTGCAAGTGGATACAATAAAGTATATATTTAAAGGGCTGCAAAGATAGTTCTTGGGGCAAAGTGTATACCACACATGCATGAGGACCTGTGTTCATAGTCTCTGAACCTAACTAAGGCTAGATACAACAGCAAACATCTATAATTCCAGTGATCCTACTGCAAGATGAGAGATGGAGACAGGGGCATTCTTGTAGCTCAGATAACCTGGTATATACCTGCCTTGAAGTGGAAGGCAAGACTCAACACCAGAGATTTTTCTCTTTCCTTGACACATGCATATCATGGCATGCACACACACACACACACACACACACACACACACACACACACACACACACACACACACTCATATACACATGTACAAACTTGCATACTTAGGCATACACCTAAACAAACAAAAGAATATATTAGAAGTACTTTTATAGAAAAAATAAATAGATAATATTGCTATTGTGCTTTGCCATCTTTCTAATAAGGTTTTAGGTTTCATACATGGGTAACTCCTGAGTCTCTCTCTGCAGCCTAGAACTACTTAGCAGTTCCACTTTGCTGCATGATAAGTTCCATTCACAATTTCCATAAAATCTGTTTATCCTGGTATCTGTCTCAATCTTAGCAAATGACAGCCCCTTCTTCCAAACACATAATTAAAATGAAACAAGTCGTTAAAAGACATACTTTTTAAATTAATATCACATAGAAATGGAATGGCAATCAAATATATTTTTCTTAATCTTTACAACAAACTTTGGAAGTTGTATATTATAATTTTCATGGAGAAACTAACTAGAGATATTAAATCATTTGGTTAAGGCAGTAAGTAACCCAACATGTACCCTTGACCAGTGTAGTATAATGTTCCAATAATATTTTCTAATCAAAATAACTTATAGGTACTACTAATGTGAATAATTCAGTTTACATAGATAGCCTTATTAATTATGATTCAGTAAATATTGTAAAAAACATAGGGATTTACCTGAAAAATCTCATTCCTTTCACAATTGCTCTGTGCTTTTCCCTTATATAATTAAGAAAGAAAGACTATGGATGGATGAATGATTTTTGTCAATATGGTGATTTAGTTTGTTATGCTTATTCTAGGTGAGATGCAAATATTTATTTCATTCCACGATGTATAATATAACCAGATACCTACTGAGATTTAAAACCTAAGAACTAAACACATACTCTTTGAAGAATATTCATTTGGTTCCCAGGTAGCCCAGGACATGAAAATATATGCAGTTTCCAAGAGGAAATGTGTTTTATCTACTGTGTTGACTTGTATATGAAGCTGTTTGAACAGTTACCTGTTTGTGGGGTAGGGTCACCAATGTTAGCTTTCATGGGGATATTGTATTCATAAATTATACACTGTGTTTCCAAAAACACTTTTAATTAGAACACAAATTATCATTCTCAATAGAGAAAAGGAGCCAAGCATAATAGTGAAGGAAAAATGTATTTCTGAATATAATACCTTAGTATATTTACATATGAATTACTGAAATTTTATCTTCATCCACCACAGACAGTTAATTAAGGACTCGGTAGGCCTATAGTTTCTGCTCAATATTAGGAGGGTAGTTAGGTTTTATGGCATAAGACATAGATGATCCTCTGTAGCAGCTCTCTTTGTAGAGGGTGATAATTCACCGTGACTACTTTCTTTCAGGATGTGCTCTGAGAGGAGGTACCCTCATGGAAGGTGATTATGATTTAGGCAGACAGATGTAGGGCTGAGGGAGGTGGCTTATGCTCCTAGTAGAAGGTCTAGCTCGGGCAGAGGCATTATTGAGGAGCCAGAGGGAGGGCAAAGTCTGGTCTGTGAGTGACTGAGCCTGCACAGAGTTGAACCTGTGAAGGGTTGAGCCTGTGTAGGGGGTGAGTCTGTATGAAGTTGAACCTGTGAAGGTCTCTGCCTATAGGGTTTCATCTTTGAGGAGTTTTGTCCTTTGGAGTTCAACTTGGCTGGCTTGATGGGTCAATAACCTGGAGACTCTGGTAGATGCCAACTTGCTACTTCTGGCTACTGCTGCTCACCTATCACCCACTAGGGTAACTGTTGAAGAAATACTGCTGTACTAGAAAGGCTTAGAGAGTAGCAAAGTCAAAAACCTTGAACAAGTATTATTAGATTCAACTGTATGAAATTACTGGGACACAGTCATGCTTTCTTTCATCTTTTTAAATTCACAAATTTACAACTATAAATGTTTTTATTTCCAGGACTTTGGGCTGAATGAACCTAAGACCTCGGTCTTGCTAAGAATTCTACCATTGAGCTGTATCACTAAGCCCTACAAACATCTTTTAAAGGAGATTCT
Source organism: Mesocricetus auratus (assembly GCF_017639785.1). NCBI lineage: Eukaryota > Metazoa > Chordata > Mammalia > Rodentia > Cricetidae > Mesocricetus > Mesocricetus auratus. Next base: position 23,363,157 of record NW_024429196.1, on the reverse strand, counting down.
TTAAAATTGTTTCTTACGTGCATGCGTATGTGTGTGTGTGTGTGTGTGTGTGTGTCTCATGTGGTGCCCTGTAGAGGCCAGAAGAGAGCTTTGGATCCTTGGAAATGGAATTAAAGGCAGCTGTGAGTCACCCCAAGTGGGTGCTGGGACACAAACTCCCGTCTCCTGCCAGAGTAGCAAATAGTTTTAGCTGCTGAACCATCTCTCCAGCCTTAACATCTTACATGGTTTTTGCTCTGTGCCATACACTTTGGTAGTTGTGTTTTCATTTAAAATTGCCTCTCAGTTTTCCTCATGATTTCTTCTGTGGTCCACCAGCTGTTTAAGAGTATTCTGTCTAGTTTCTGTGTTTGTGAATTTTCTAGTTTTACTTCTGCTGTTGATTTCTAGTTCCCATCGCTTGTGAGCCAGGATTTCAATCATTTTAAAATTTACTAACACTTGTTTTGTGGCCTACCTATGGCTTACTCTGGAGAAATCCCATTCCATCTTGAGAGAAGAGTGCTTCTGCTGTTGCTGGCTGGCCTGGAGCTCATATTATCTGTCAGGTTGTGTTGGTCTACAGTGGGCAGGCAGGTCCTGCATTTGTTTTGTGATATTTTGTTGGCTTTTTTCTATCTTTTATTGAAAGAGTGTTGTTGAAGGCTCCTGTTGTTGAGCTAACTCTTACTGTTAAACTAACTCCGTTAGGTTCCACAAATGCTTATTTCACGTATTTAAGAATTCCAGTGTTCACTCCTGGTGTGTTTATTTTGTGCTGAATTAACCCCTTTGAGATATATACTGTCATTTGTCTCTTGTAGCAGGTTTTTTTTTTAACTTTTTGTGATCATACCATAAGCTATTTTTTACTTTAAATACACTTTATGGTATTTTAAAGACACTATATCCCCCAGTTAACCCAATCTGCATGACAAATGTCTTTAACTACAAAGTAATGAGATATTGAATTATGCACAGCTTTAAATTACCATAACTCTTCTGGGGGGATGTGCGCTGAAGATCACACCCATGGCCTTGCACTGGGGAAATGCTTTACCAGCAAGCTGCAATTCCCCAGCCCCAGATAAAAATCTTACCATTATAGAAGCCACTATAAAATTTTCTAAAAGTATCATCTGGCCACCAGTACTCACTTTTGAGAAGCCATTAAAGTGCACAAGAAGAAGAAATGAGCTTTGAGTATAAAGCATAGATTTCATTCATTTATTTACTTACAGATTGCACGGATAATTTCTTTCATTTAAGCATTCATGTAATAACTGAAAGTCAGCAGGCTCAGACTTGTTAAAATACCAAAATATAGAGAGAATCGCTGCTGAGGTGGTTGTTTTCAGTTCCCTTGCAGATTGAAAACTTGGAGCTTACACAAAGAGCACCTGCACCATGATAAATTTCAGAGTGTATTAGATTAGACATTCTAGTCTACGATTCTCCGGGACTGCCAGTCTATGTGACAGTTTAATCAAAGGAGCAGACCTCTGCTCTTGCACAGCCAGCATCCCCGTGCTGTGCAGATTCAATGTATAGATTCCTACTGAGGGCTTTTTCTCCTAGCGTTCCAGTTTCTAAAAAGCTTCTACATGGCTCAGGCTTGTAAGCCCTCCCCTTTCCCTGTGCATCCCAGCACCCTGAATGTGTCACCGTACCACACAGGCTTCTTAACGTTCTGTGTCTATCATGCAGTCCTCCTCTGCACCCCAGCACCTCCATCTGCCCACCTTGTCACTGTTCATGGAAGTCGTCCACTGTGTTAGGCAATCCTTGCAATTATAGAATTGTACCATCATCAGGGAGAGTAATTGTACTGTAATCACCCCCTCTAGATTGTATGATCTCCGAGACCTGGTCTTAGAGCAATTGTCTTTTCCCTGAAATTCTGTAACCTTCATCTGCTATCATTACACATTATCTCACTCACTCACTCACTCACTCACTCACTCACTCACTCACTCACTCACTCACTCACTCAAGAAGTGTTTATGGAGCCCCATAGCATGTCTGGTTTATTAGCTGGGGACCTATAACAATGAATAAACACTCTATGCTTATGAAGCTTATATAGTGGGAGGAGAAAGAAACATAGTCAAACAGCTTAGTATGTAATTGAGTATACACAAGGTACTACTAAGTCTTTTGAGGAAAATTGTAAGGGAGAGTAAAGCATGCTTGAAGGTGAATGGGTAGTTAGTGTGAAACGGCATGCGAACATTTTGGTGTAGACCTGTAAGAGGTGAAACGGTGCCACAGGACCAGGCCTGTCCCACCCCTGTGATCCTGCAGCAAACCAGGACCCGACCCCAACCTGAATTTTAATACTTTTCTTTTGTCATCTGAAAACTCTTAATCATTCTAAACTTTAAATTTCTGATTCCTATGTGAACTTAGATATGACATTGGGGCTTGTGTCAAAAGAGACAGACAGACAGACAGTCAGACAGACAGGAAACAGAGCCAGGATCTAAAATCTTAAAGCCAGCCTCCAGTGACATACTTTCTCCAGCATGTCTCCACCTCTAAAAAGTTCCTTTACTCCTCAAACAGTGCCACCTACTGGGGACCAAGTATTCGGATATATGAGCCCATGGGGGACAATTCTCCTTCAAACCACCACAACCTCCAATATACCCATGTAAATTGGCACCCCAGGTATGAACAACAGGACCACTCAAGTAAATATTACAAAAGGGACATGCCATCAAATAGCAATAAAACCACATGAAAAGAAGGGGAAATCTTTTCTACCTGCTCTTGGACAAGGAGTCTGTTTCCCTTTTCCCAATAGTTGGATTTAGTTATTGAAAATTCTAATTGGCAGTAGCTGTACATATTTGTGGGGCATGGTGTGAGTTATCTCAATACATGTATAAAATATAATGGTTGTATTAAGGTTACTGAAAATCCACAACCTGAAACATCTATTACTTCTATGTTTTCAGAACATTCAAAATCCAGCCTAGTTGCTATTTTGAAGTTTATAGTTACTTTTGTCCACCTTGGCTAGATGTTATTTCTCCTATGCAGTAGCTCCCCAATATCCTTAACCATCCTCTCCTTCCCTTGCTATCCTTCCCTGCCTCTGGTAAGCACCATTATACTCTCTACTTGTATGATTTCAACTTCTTAAGCTTCTATGTGTAAATGAGAGCATACAGTTTTCAATCTTTCTGTGCCTGACTTGCTTTACTTAACAAATTTTCCTTCACTCTTAGCTGTCTTCCATGGGGCCAACCGTATTATGACTTTATGACTCCGCATGAAGTAATACAGTCTCATGATCCATTTCTAACTCTATAATTCTCCACCTCTCCATGTCTGCCTTCGGCCTAAATGGCAGCTTCCCAGTTGCCTTTTTTGATGTTTATTCTTTGAGGTTATTAAGAATGGTGTGAAAATGGCACTCTTACCTCTGTCCATAGTCTTCTTATCTAGCCTAACACCTTTCAGAGCAGGTACCCCTGTACCTCCCTATGGTTACTCTCCGGATAGTATCTTTCCTTCTCGGCCTGAGACATCTACCTTGCAAATGCAGAATCCCACATCAGTGCTCTGCCTATATTCTCTGCAACTGAGCTGCTAGGGTCCTGTGGAGAAACTGGCATAGTGAGAGTTAGACTCAACCCCCATGGCTCTGACCTCCTTTCCTGCTCCATGTTAGGCTCTTCTCCTGTTTGGTTCCATTTCCCCTAACCATCCGCTGCCCTTTGTAAGCTTCCTGCTCTAAGACAGAGGAATCTGTTCATTCAACTGGTGTCAGACCTCCTTATAACCAAATCCCAACATTGTGGTTGCACTGCTTAATAAAACAGTTGGAATTTGTTTTTAGAATTTATCTTAAGTGTGCAAGTGTTTTGCCTACATGTATGTGTATGCATTGCCTTTAGAGGCCAGAAGGGGGTGGTAGATCCCCTGGGAGTTAAATTACAGATGTGAGAAAGCAGTCATATGGATGCTGGGGATCAAATTTGGATCCTCTGGAAGAGCAGCCAATGCTCTTTATTGCTGAGCTATCTCTCCAGCCCCATAGTTTGAAACTCTTAATTATTCTGTTATATTAATTGACCTCACTAGTAGCATTTTACGTGAGTAGTCAACTGCAGTCACTGGTTGGAACTAAATCTTAAAATACATCCCTATAAAAGAAATGGAACAAATTAAATGATAAGAGCTCAAATACTGTGTGTGAGTTTTCTAAAATCTATAATTGTACTCTGGAATAGCTTGGTCTGTGGAAAATATCTTGGTAGATTTCTATTTTTTAGTGGATAATTTTATATCTGTCTAGCAATGAGAAAAGATGGAGAATATGATTACATTATAGCATCCAACTCTGAGAGAGTTTAAGAAAATTGCTAATAGAAACAGTTTATTTTACAAGGTTTGTCTTTTTTAAAGTGTCCAAGAAAGTGGCCAATGCTAGTACCCTGCTGAGGAGATGACTGAATGGGTAAAGGGCTTACCCTGAGTGTGACCTACCCAGAAAACTAGGCATGGTGCCCCCCTTGTTATCTCGGTGCTGAAAAGATAGGTCTCTGAGACTTGATGGACAGTCTGCTTCACCTACTCCAGGCCAGTGAGATAGCCTGTTTTTTAAAAAAAGTGTATAGTGCCTGAGGAATAACACCAGGGACTGTCCTCTGACCTCCATTCACACGCACAGCTGTACACACACACACACACACACACACACACACACACACACACACACACAACAGCAGTACCTACAAAAACATCTGGGATTAATTATTTATATATTTTAGTTGAAAATTTATAAATTAGAACTTGGGTATGCTGACATATGCCCATAATACCAGCACTCCCAAACTCATTGTCTTAGTTGGGGTTTTATTGCTGTGAAGCGACACCATGACCACGGCAACTCTTATAAAGGAAGCATTTAACTGGGGCTGGTTTACAGTTCAGGGGTTTAGTTATTGTCACAGCGGGAAGCCTGGCAGCATGCAAGCAGACATGGTGCTAGAGACAGAGCTGAGAGTTCTACATCCGGATCAATAGACAGCAGGAAGCGAATGCCACACTAGGCCTAGCTTGAGCATCTGAAACCTTGAAGTCCCCTCCCACAGTGACATACTTTTTCCAAGAAGGCCACACTAAAGCTACACCTCCTAATAGTGCCACTCCCTATGGGTCAAGCATTCAAACGCCTGAGTCTATGGGGGCCATTCCTACTCAAACCACCACACTCATAGTAAGAGAAATGCCATGAATTTGAGGCCATCTTGTCCTATATTGGCTTTAAAAAAAAGGTCACTTTTATCAGGATTTGCTCTGAGCCTAGAAGGCACTGCAGCAAGCACAGAGAAAGTATGATTCAAATTACAAACATTATGGACAATGGGCAAGAATCAAGGTGTGGACAGTTTGAAACTCAGAAATCATAAAGTGTGAATTTGAAAATATTGCAGATAATATTACAAATACATAAAGGTAATAAATTTGTGTTGGAGAAAACAGATTCTTCAGACATGGGTGTAGAAGCAGTTACTTATTTAAAGTCATCAAAACATGTCAATTTTGCCAGGATGAATTAATTCTTCTGCTTAGGTGATTTCCTGATAGATAATTTGTATAAAGAAATTAACATGCTTTTACTTTAATATGCTTTGTTAGAAATTATTTAACTTGTTTGAAATAGTTATAAAGTTGTTTTTGTTCTTTTTTTTAAGTTTGGCTTTTGGATCACATGAGGCCTGTATATACTGTTACACACACAGCCTTTGATACTCCACTTTTTATTCTTTGCTTTTACTGTTGTTCTTTTGTTTAATTTTTAGCTCTGTGTGTGTGTGTGTGTGTGTGTGTGTGTGTGTGTGAATGTGTGCATGCATGTGATGGAGAGAGACTATACCCTGTAGACTATGTAGTATCCCGGATGGAAATGAGAACAAAATAGCTGAGACACCATCTGCATAATAGTTTTCCAAGAGCTCCTGCAGAGTTAAGATTGAAATCATAGTTTCTGCTAACTCTGCCATGCTAAACTGTGGCCTTTGCACTTTGCAAGTACTTGAGAACACAAGGCATGACTGAGTTCCAGTCTCTTGTATGGATCCCAGTGCTAAGTGACTGTCCCTCTCACCTTTGGGATTTCTGTGGGGCTTATTAATAACAACCCTGTTGAGTTTGGCCTAACATCTGCTTTTTTGAGATGATCACTGTGGTTAGCAAAGGACCAGCCTCCTTATAGAGAGCCTTAGTTCTTCATCATCAATTTCCAGGAATAGCTCTTCCGTCACTGAATTATGCATATTTTTATTCAGAAAAGCCACCCCAGGCTGCCTCACTGGTGATTCACTGCCCTCCCTGCTCTCTGTCACAGGGCTTGGCAGAGAGTAGATGGCACTGTGGATTGGGAACCAAGACATGACAGATGAAGGGCAGGAGGGTGCTGAGATGGATTGACTCTGGCTTTCAGAGCAGATGAGTGAGCAGTCATGGAAGCGAAGACTGCAGGAAGTTCTGCAGAGCTTAGCAGGGCTAGTGGGGCTCTGCCTGGCCTACATTTTATTTTGTCCCGTTGTCTTACAATGGCAGCTGCCCTCTGTGTGTGCCCGGAGAGCTGACCCATTCTCTATGCGCGTGAAGAACTCCATTTTTCTGAAGTTGAGTCCCAGTGGCCTGAGCCTTGCAGCACAGCACTGAAAAGTGCAACAGGGCATGCATGTCTGCAGTTGGTTGCAAAGCTAAAAGTTAGTGTCTTTTACATGTTGGGTTTTATTATGTCATTTATGTCTTATATGCAGTTGAAAATGTTGTGTCTGGATAATTACCTTTGTGTGCTGGGATGGGATGATGCTAAGTGCCCAGCTTGCCACTGCATGTGCTGTACTCCAAATTTGTGTTTTAAAAGGAAGTTGCATGTCCATGCATAGCCCTCTGTGGTCGAGAAGAACTAGGGAAATTTATAGAAAACTGCTATTCTCAGAATAATAGTTGGATGTTTGGAATTGGGCAAGAACTTACTTTAGTTCTTACATGGTAACTTTGGTGTATGTGTGTATATATGGATGTGTGTGCATGAATTTATATGTTTATATGCATGCACATATGTGTGCAACAGAGTGCACACTTATGCTTGCACATACATGTAGAGTTCAGGGGATAACCTCAGATATCTTCCACCTTTTGATAAGACAGGCTCTCCCATTGGCCTGGAACTTCACTGAGTAAGCTAAACTAGTTGAATTGTAAGCTTCCAGGGTTCTGCCTCCATGCCCTGCTTTTTACAAGGGCTCTGGGGATTAAAGTCAGGTTCTTGTTCTTGCAAGGTGAGTGTTTTACTGACAGAGTTATCTCTTTAGCCCTTGGACTTTTTCCAAAACCTTATTAAATAAGATATGGGGCTGAAGAGATAACGCAGTGGTCAAATAGTACTTGCTATGCACCTTTGTAAAAGCTGAGGGGGGGTGGAGACAGGCAGATCCTGTGCAGACCTCAGGTTCAGTGAAGAATAATAGACACATGATATCCTCCTCAGGCCTCTAAATGTGTACACATGGGCCTGCATACATGTACACACACATGTGCCTATACCAAACAGACACTTACAATAAAGACAGAAAAGTCAGCAATGTAAGAAAGTTCCATTTGGGCTTCTGCCCCAGAATGCTATGGTTTCATTGTACAAATCCCTTATCAGGTCTTGAAGAAGGCTCGCTCCTCTCTAGCAGACCACATCTGTCACTACTAGTCTCCAATAGTAGCTATTTTGCTACCATTGGTAATTCTCACAGCAGCGAGAATCAATTATCACTCTGACCAAAAATAATTTCTCTTGCTGGCATAATCGGAACCTAAATTTTCCTCCACAAAGGTGTGTGGAGGGAGAGAGGTGGTTCCCCTGATGTGCTGTGCCACACTGTAAATAGGAGGCCTGAGGTGGCACATTTCCAGAATGGATTCATTTTTAATATCAGCCTTCATGCCGAGCCCTTAATGACTTGGGTCTTTAATTATCTCACTGGGCAATTTATGTTGATTGAATATGAGCCATTTTCTCTTGGATTTATTGATTCTCTGCTCAGAAAGACATTTCACTCTGTGTTTTGACAAGGTACCTTTTAACACATGCTTATTGTACTGTGCCCCCAAAACGGTGTCATCAATGTGTCTCTGCCTTCTCTCGGCTTTTGTACTGGCGGTATAAATAACGATGCTGTTGATTAACATGTGACTGCAGAATCTGTGTTTTTATAAGCATTTAATTTCATGGTGCCATGGAATGGTTGATGGATGGTTGAGTGTTTCCTAAATCCCAACTATGTTATAGTATCTCATGAAAATATCACTGAGTAAAATCAGTGGCATATGTGTGTTTCCAGCTTAGAAAGATCTAAATGGTAAGATGTAGGCTTTATTCTAAGAAGCACCATGTGTTACATTATAAGCCTGAGAGCCTATGACCAAAAATATAAGGCCATTTCCCTCAGTTCTGTAGACAAATATATGCCAAGGAAGTTGAGCTTAACAGCCCTTAAGGTTGCAATATCTGGAATTTTCTTGGAACCATGCTTGAATGCTATGGTTTCAAAAAATTGTACTTTCTTGCTAAGGGGTCCCATGTTCTTCCCCAAATGGATTGAAGTGTATGAGCCCAAGAACAGTGTTTCTGTTTCTTGATTGGCATGCCTCAGAAGGTCATGCATGCAATGAATGGATGATTGACCTGCAAAGGCAGGTCTCCGACTTTGAAATTAGTTGAGAATCAATAATCCCTGCTCACAAGAAATGGATGTGACAGTAGCAAAGAGTGGAGACTGGGAAGCCAGCCTCATGCGGGCTCTGCGTACATGGCATGTTACTGTTCTCATCTTGTTTCACAAGATCCCATAATGTCATTGGCAGCACAAACCACTGCACTTGACAAGTTCACTCTGCAGTCTCTTCTCCAGCTGAAGCCTCTCCTGGTGGCTTGGTGAATTTATTGGTTTATGGTATTGCCTGAGAATCCAAGGACCAAGTTCTAGTAGGCATGAAGGTATGACTCTAAACACAACTCTGCCTTCATCCAAAACACTAAACATTGGAAAGAGAATCAGTGCAGGCTAATTACTAATTATTAATCCCCGGTTAGCTGCTGCAAGACGAACAGGGAAGGAAAATGATTTAAAGAATAACAGCTCAGTAGAGTTTGTGAACCTTAATTCAGCTAACTTGTTCCTGCAGTACGTGGGTGGAAGGAGAAGTCCTTCTGAGCTCTTAGCTTTACAGTAGGGGGTGGGGCGGGTCCTGCCAGAACTTCAAATCCCTTTAATTTCCTAAACCTGTACAGCTTTCTCTTCCAGCATCTCTGTAATGAGTTCTGCTCTTGACAGTTTTTTAGAAGGCTGTTGATGCTTCAGGGGACAGAAGCACCAAGTTCCTGTCAGCAGCTTAGAAAGAGGCTGTGGTCCCTGTGCTCCTGCTTCCTATGGTTGTGGTTGTGATGAAACTGAGTTTATGGCCATTATAGTCACCTGCATGGTGACTGCAGCCCATTAGTTTGTTTCCCTAGCAACGAGCTTTCCTTCTTTCCTTCTTCCCACCCCTCTGCTCTCGGATATTGCTTACTCTGTATTAATTGATCGAGTGTCCTCATTCACTAAACAGTCTCTACCCGGAAAGTAACTTAATTTCCCTGTTGGTAGCACCCTCTTGCTTCCTAAGTCTGTTTTCTTCAGCCCTCACCCCCAACTTAAAGTCCATTTGAATAGAGAACTCATTTGAAACAATATAAAAGGCTTGCTTTCACAAAAGATTAAATAGTAGGAACAAGTTTGAACAAAGACTGTAATTTACAACTGAAAATGTGCTTGTGTTCCGTTTACCATTGAGAGAAACAAAATGAGGGTTTCAATTGGTGAGTTAAATTGCATGGTCCATTCTGACTCAAGATTCCCCATCCGATGAAAGTGTTTATACAAAGTAAGCTAGATATTGGCATACGGAGGCCTCTCTAATATGCGCGGGAATGGATGCAGATGCATATTTATATTGTTTTATGATTTAGTCATGACCGTTCCACCATCTGATACTCAGAGTTCCGAGCTCTGAAGATGTTCAATTCTCTGTGATCTTCATAGAGACCTGGTAGCTCCTCCCAAGCTTTGACCTCATGCGTGTCTCTCAGGAACACGAACACACTCTCCCCCTCTCTCCCCTCCCTCTCACTCTCTCTCCTTCCTTCCCTCCCTCTTTCTTAGAAAGAAGCTCTCTCTATTGCCAGCTGGGCTAGATTCAGGGCAGCCCGGACTGTCTTGAACTCATGATTCTCCTACCTCAGCTGGAAGTAGAAGTGTGTGCTGTCATGCACTAGTATGAACCTGATGACATAACAATTGGCAAAAAGAAAACACAGCTATGGTGTTTTCAGTACTTACTATTACATGTATTCTTCATGTATCAACTCATTTGCTATCTGTCTGTAACTAAAATAGACTCAAGTCAGATACTGTACTGGCAAATAGTAAGCACCAGTGTTTCCTAAGACTGTAGCACCCTTAGGGCCAGTGACCATCCCCGAGACAACAAAGAGGGTGCCTGAGCACCTTCCCTTATCTTTTCTCAGTTGTGAAAGCCTGACTTTAGAGGAATGTGTAAAAGAGCCAAGGTGGGCTGTCCTCCAGAAACTGGGCAGACACATGCAATGGCAGGGTCTGAGAAGTGAAGAGGAAGGTGGTCTCTCTCTTTTTTTTTTTTTTTTTTGGTTTTTACGAGACAGGGTTTCTCTCTATTGTTTTGGAGGCTGTCGGTCCAGCCCGGCCTCGAACTCACAGAGATCCGCCGGCCTCTGCCTCCCAAGTGCTGGGATTAAAGGCGTGCGCCACAACCACCTGGCTTGGAAGGTGGTCTCTAAAGACCCACTAAATGGTCCACTGTCTATGGGGTTGATAAAAACAGATCAAGGGCACTGGGCATGGTGGCACAAGCCTTTAATCTCGGCACTCAGGAGGTAAAAGCAGGCAGAGCTCTGTGAGTTTAAGGCCAGCCTAGTCTACAAAGTGAGTTCTAGAACATTCAGAGAACAAAGAAAAACACTGTCTTGAAAAACAAAACAAAAAGATCATGGCACAGAATTAAAGGGACTCAACACTAACCCAACAGCCTGATTCCAACATCCAGGACCCACACAATAGGAGAAAACCAATTACTGCAAAGTTGTTCTCTGACCTCCACAAGCATGCCATGGTCTGTGTGTTCCCATATGATTAATTAATGAGATGATACATGTCTAGGACATGATTTATTTTTAATAGACTATATTAAATATATATACATATATATTGCATTCTGTGGCCAAAATGAAGAACAAAAAGAAGGAGAAGGAGGAGAAGAAGGAGAAGGAGAAGAAGGAGGAGGAGGAGGAGAAGGAGAAGGAGAAGGAGAAGAAGAAGACTTGTCAGAGTTATGTCTCCTGATGGAAATGTTGAGGTTGCCAAAAAACAGTGACAGCAAGTGACACAGATTGCTGTGCAGCTATTGGGAAGCAACTCTGGTTTTCCTGTGGAGGTAATTTTGGACCTCGAAACTGACACAGTGTTGTAGTGTTACCTTCTATTCCAGACACGGCTGATACAGTCCTGGGCCATACTAATTCTAGTCAAGTTGACAATAAAGGTTTACTGTTACACTTAGCATATTCTATCAATGAACTAGCCATCATACAAGTCTTGGTTTTCTCTATAGCACTGCAGAAATAGTGTTGAAACTATGTAACTAAGACATGTGAGGTCATGTGGCAGACAAAGATGTGGAGTTTCCTTGCGACTGTTGGACAGGAAAGTCTTCTGAAGAGGAGATATTTAAGTGGAACGGAAATCTCCATCCTTTCATCCAGGCTGGACACTGTGACTGCCTTGTCCTACATTTGGGAAGGTGTAGCTTTGCAGTGTGCAGGGGTCAGGGGACCCGGCATTCCTGCCTTAACCAGACGAGTAAATTCAGCATCAGCGCTGACAAGCCATGTTTGTAGGATACAGCTAGATGTTATGTGGTAAGAATGGCACTCGGCTTCAGTTGCCTCTGTTCATAACTTAAGACCTCAACTGAATCAAGAGAGTAAAACATGTAAGGCAATCCCGAATGATTCCTGACCAGTAGGTCTCAAAATCCGGGGGTCATCACAAACAGGAGCAGTCTGAGGAACTGTTACAGCTAAGAGGAGCCTAGAGAGACCTGACGATGAAATGCATTGTGGCATCCTATGTGCAAAGAGCACTGGAATAGAATAGTAATAGAAGAGTGAATGATGGGTGAGAGCCTACACACTATATTTGTCACTTTTCTATAACAAAAGTTTATTTTAAGTGGAGTTTATTTTAACATAGAAGCCCTCCAGTTTGGGAGGTGTCAAAGGGGTCATCTTTGGAAAATGTGTGCATTTATCTATACAATTACTATGTCTTACCTGTCTGGTGTTCAGAAAGATTACAGAGTTTCTCAGGAGTTATGCTGGTGAATTAAAGACACAGCTGGTGTATTCTGCACTTGACCTTCTTTTTCCTGCCGCCATCCCCCTTACATTTCCTTTCTTTAAGATCCAGGGAGCTGGGGTTTCATTTGAAAAAGAGAATGACCTTATTATTCAAGACTCCATAGCAACAGGAACCAAACTGGCTTGTGTAGAAAACAGTGTTTCTTATCTAAAAGCCAAATGGGGTAAGCGTGATGCCATTGGTTCCGAGACCCTTTCCACCACTTGGTTCTCTTTTTCCTCTGGTACCCTGGGCTCATCCCCTCAGGGTGAAGACGGGGTGCTCCTGTCTTCCCAGAGCTGTCAGTCAAGGAGCTGCTTGCCTCAGGTTTGTTCTCTGAATGAGTTCTTGGGCACCTCCATAGTTGAGGTCTCTTAGTGCATCTTCAAGTCTTCAGGTGAGCTTGTGCAGCTGTTGGGATGTAGCAGCTACTGTCCTATCCCTTGAGACGATGGTGCCCACATTGCACACACACACACACACACACACACACACACACACACACACACACGATCATGTACACTCAGAGCTTTGGAGTATTGCTCTTTGGACAACTTTGGGAGCCGCTGTTTGCCTTTCTCAGTTTCTGTCTTTAGATAGTTCCCATCTCAGGGCGCTTCCTTCAGCTCCAGCCCTCCCAGTCTATCCTCTCCCTATGTCCTTACTGGCCCTAAAGCCCACAACGCATGACCAGGAGATAAAGTCCAACAATGTAATATTATGAATCGAATGGGAAATGCTTCCCACAGGCTTCTGTTTTGAATACTTGATCCCCTGCAGGCAATGCTATTTTAGGATTTCCTGGGAACTTCAGGAGGTGGGGCCTGGCTGTCACTGGAGCCAGGTCTTTGGGAGTATGTTATCCCTGGCCTGACTTTCTACTTCCTGGTGGATCATGGAGGAACAACTCTCTCTGTCATACTCTTCTGCTGCCATGATGTTCTGCCCAATGTATGGGGCAAAGCAACCATAAACTAAATCCACCGAAACCATGAGCTAACAGAGATCTTTCCTCCTGCGAAGGTCAGTTTTGTTCTGTTTTGTTTGTTTGTTTTGTCAACTTGATTTAAGCCAGAGTCATTTGGGAAGAGGAAAGCTCAATTGAGAAAAGGCCCTATAGACTTGCCTACAGACAATCTGATGGGGGCATTCCCCTGATTGATAGTTAATGTGAAAAAAATAGTATAATAGAGCACGGGGATGGTGCCACCCATAGGCAGGTGGTCCTGGGTACTATAAGAAAATAGGCTAGAGTCCGGAGAGATGACTCAGTGATTAAGAGCACTTGTTCTTGCAAAGGACCCAGGTTTGATTCCCAGCATCTGCATGGAGGTTCACGCACAAATAACTTCAGTTCCAGTGGATTTGATGCACTTTTCTGACTGTCCCAGGCACAAGGCATACATGGGGTACACATACACTCATACATATCTAATAAAATAACCTAGAAAGAAAGCAGGCTGAGCTAGCATGAGGAGCAAGCCAATTAGCAGTGTTGCTCCACCCTCTGCTTCAGGTCCTGCCCCCAGGTTCCTATCCTGCTTTAATTCCTGCCCTGACTTCTCTCAGTGATGAACCTGGGAGCCGCAAGGTGAAATAAACCCCCTTCTTCTTTAAGTTTCTTTTGATCATAGTGTTTATTACAATAATAGAAAGCAAACTAAGACAGCCCCCTCAGTTCTACCTGTTTATTTGATCACAGTGATAAAAAGCAGCTCATATAATCAATATCTTACATTAGATTATAGAACACAGTGTTTTAGTTAAAGCTTACTAATGTGTAAAGATACTTACTGACCCCAGAGGGTCTTTAATACTAATTCTCTTTTGTCATTTATGACCACATTTGGATTACCCCTAATTGAAGTCATGCCTGGTTCCTAACTTCACTGGCTGTGTGATAGGATCCATGTGTCCACGTACTCAATTAAAGATTGAAGGACTGCTCTGTCTGCGGGGAAATACCTCATTAAAGAATCATGTGGCACTCGAGTTTCTGAGATTATTCAATATTCATCCTGGAGTGATAAAACTTGGAAACTGCTGCCTTAAAATTGTGTCAGTAGTCTGTGTGCCTTGAGAAATATTCATCTACTTGAGTTATGTATTCATATTCCTGTTTAGCAGTAATTGTCTTAATGGAAGAAAATGTCATTCTCTGGAAGCTGTCATTTACTGACTGAGTGCTTCTTGTAATTTTTGATGTGCTTCTTCATTAAATTTGGAAACATGAGAATTTTCTATTCCATAGACAAGTAGTTACATTTCTTTTTTTTTAATTTTCTAAGATACAGGATCTCCCAATGTAGTCTCAAGCTTATAACTCTCCTGTCTCAGCTTCCTCGGTGCTGGGATTTCAGGTGTGCATCTCACCCTATCCTCACCCCCACCTGGATAGTTCCAATAGATTTTTGCTTTCATAGGATGTGCTTTCAGAGAACATAGCTTATGAAAGCATGTCCACTTCATATAATTGTGTGTGGTTCCAATTAGCAGCCTGGAGCTTTTTCAAGGTGGATTAGAATGTTCACGACTAAGCAGTTTGTTTGCTATTACATTCGTGTTCGTTTTTTACCGAGCTTAGAAAGGAACACATGATACTAAATTCAATATATCATGTATTCACTTATCATATGACTCTTGGGTTAGCACTCCAGTAACTGTTTTTCTTATGTCATTCTCATATTACTAAGCTTTGATGGATCCCTCATGTTGGCTCCTCTCCCTCATCTCCCTGCCCCCACCCCTGCTCATGCCTTCTACCCCAGTCTTTATTCCTCCTTTCACCTTCACGTCACATGTGTCCTATTACTTCATCCTTTAAAGTCCTTTGTGTCCCCTCCCATGGGCCCTTTTCTAGCTTCCTGACCTTTATCCACACTCACTCCCACAAAATGCACTTTATATATAACTTACGTTTTTAGATCCTGACATAGAGGTTGTATAATATACAAGCCAAAGAAGGCGTATTCATTATACAAAGAAAAAATCTCACCTAGAATTTAGAAAAAAACCCCTCTACAATCAAATTTGAGTTACATAAAAGCCGAGTATACACCTTACTCAAATATACTTGGGACTGGGAGTGCTTCCAACTTAGAATTCTTCTTGATTTTGAAACATTTGTATATACATGTAAAATACATTAGTGGTGAGGTCTAAGTTCTGAGACAAAATTCATTTATGTTCCATTTATTTATACATGTTAGCCCAAAAGTAATTTTACATGACTGGTGTTGTATTTTGAGACAAAGTCTCATGGAACCCAGACTGGCCTCAGGTTCACAATATATTCAAGGATGATCTTGAACTCCTGAACCTTCTATCCCTGCCTCCAGAGTGATGGGATTTCAGGCATGTGCCACCACACCCAGCTTATACAGTCATTTTCATGTGTCTCTGTTTTGATGGCAACTTGTAATGCTGGGCCAGTGTAGGACTTCCTTCTTGTGACAATTGTTCGTGCTCCATCAACTTCAAGTTTGGGAACATTAAAATGGTTCTACCGAATTCATAGGTTCAAGCACAGATCCAAAGTCAGTCTAGAATCTTCCCAGAGATTCCCTAAAGAGCAAAAGATATTCTCTAGTTTTTTTACCTCCTGATTTGTTATGCAATTGCTAAATGAAAACAAAATGGGAATGGGGATAAGGGTGGGAAGCTGTGCTGAACTTAGTTGTTTTGCGAATGGAAATGTATATAAAGTTAGGGACAGGTGCAATGCCCTGGAGACGGATGTCTTTGCTGCATACTCCTCTGCTCTGGAATTTGGTCCAGCACAACTCAGACTTTGGAGCAGAGAACATGGCTGTTTTCATGCCACAGTGTGCTGGGTAGGGTAGGCTGCCTGGGTAGGAAGGTAGCTTTGTGCACAAAATGGTTCCTATAGTATCTTGCAGTGGGCTATGAAATCCCCCAAAGTCCATTCAGTGTACAGGTCAAAGACTGTTTGACCCAAAAGCTAGTGTGATCTTGGGGTGGCTGTTGTTTTCTGAAGGAATAATACTTCCTAGTCCAAGTTTTCTAAAAATAGGAACTTTATGAATACCATTCTACACCAAACTTGATAAAGATTTTTGACAGTTTAAATCCCAGAAATGCAATGTTTATACAACATTAACATTATGCTTGTTACATGATAGTTGCTCAGTAATTTATTTTTTAAGTTTAATATGAGCTCACCCACGAAATCGTAGGTATATAAAGCCACAACATTCAATGAATTTATGAAAGCCAAATCATTGCTCCAGAGTGAATTCAGCATTAGACCCCTCAAGCCTGGAGATATAGATTTTTGCAACCTTGTGTGTTGCTAAATAATAGTTTTCATATGTGTCTCTGTTTAAAGATGCCTCATTTAGTATATGTTGTTGATTCATTAACATTGATCCCATGGCTCTAGAACAGATGTAAAAAAGGCTATATAGCATTCACATTTTTCTGTAGAAAGTACTTTTCAGTCTTCC
Source organism: Mesocricetus auratus (assembly GCF_017639785.1). NCBI lineage: Eukaryota > Metazoa > Chordata > Mammalia > Rodentia > Cricetidae > Mesocricetus > Mesocricetus auratus. Next base: position 23,346,218 of record NW_024429196.1, on the reverse strand, counting down.
TGAGCTTGGAAACAGGAGACAGAGCCTCAGGATTGGGCTTGGGTACTTGGAAAGCACAAAAAGTCCAGATGTGTGGAAAACTTAACACTAAACCAACTCCCAAAAGGACATTTATTTAGGGTAACCAGGCTTGAAACTGTAAGTCACAGCAGACCCTCAATGAGAATGTGTCTGTCATGTGACTCAGATTTTCTCCTCTGCTCACATAGAAGAATGGCCACGACTGCCCAGTGTGGTGATCTTGGAGGCACACAGACATTTCAGCCAGAAGGGGAATTTATGAACATGAAGTTCACACATAACGAGGGTGCCAACCAACATGTAGAATTTAATTTCTTCCTAAATTTCTTCCTCCACAAATTTGTAGTACAGAGCTTCTCTCCCATTGACTTAGTTTTTAATGCTATTAAATGTAGGTATCTCTGTTTGTAAAACTGGCCGTAGATTATTTTGTGGCCAACAATTTCCACTATGGCTGACTTAGTTGCTAATATGATCACTTACAGACAACCTACCAAAACAAACCCTACACACAAGCTTTTGCTAATGATTTAAATATGATTAACTGTTATAGATTCCTTTCAATACCCTTATACAGGCTTCAGAAGACGATGAGGCCCCGGAGTACGGTCCTGTAGGCCTATCCCAGCTTTCCCTGACCAGCTGAATTGCTTCCTTGGTTTCAGCTCAGTTCTGTTTAAGAAAGTGTGGCCTCTTGAGTGACTGTCTATGATAACTGCTCTGTGCTTTCCATTTCCGAATGTTTCCTCCAGACCCTCCTGACATCGACCTTGTCACGAGCTGGTGAAGTTCCCTTGAGGGGTGTATTATAAATTGAGGTAGCTTTATCTTTCTCCAAGCATACCCCACTAGAAAGGAAATCAAAAACTCTTTTCTCCAGGGTGAATTAAACTCAAATACAAGGGGTTGAACAGAAATGTATTTTCTACTGTTGCTGTCCATCTGAGCCCCGGCTCCATGCTAGCCTCCTGCAGGCAGCCTTCCCTGCTCTGAACATGGGTCCAGCTGTCTGCCAAGCAGAAGGCAAAAAGCAGCAAGCATGGGACCAGGGAAGCATGCTAAACGTCCTTGCAACAGGGCACTTTGTCCATCTCCCGTCCTGTAGCAGGAAGTCATTGGTGCAGTCCCTTTCGAGGCACACTGGGTGGGGGGGCACGGACAAACTGGAAATGAGGTCCCTGGCTGAGCAGCCATTTTCCCAAATCAGCATTCCATTCCATGAGATGGTAATGTGTTGTTCAGCAACAGGAGCCTACCCTGGTATGCAGTCCCTGCTAAGAAAGTGACGTTAACAGCTGCCGTCAGCATGGCAGAGATGGGATTGTCAAATCATTCCCACATTGACACTGAACCCATATGAAATGTGCCTCTACCTGAAAATGTTGAGCTTTCAGGTACACAGAGTAGTAGGGCAATGAGTGTCTGTCTCTTTCTTTTCATCTGTTTGAATTATTAAATGGTTCTGGGCTTCTGGCATGCTTAGCAAGTTCCCTACCACTGGGTGGCCTTGAGCTATCTGTCTCAGCCATTCACAGGAACTTCTTGAAGACGTTTTCCATCTGTGACTTAGACAGGGAAGACACTCGGTGAGTAAGGCTTAGACAAGCACTGCAAACACGCCCGCTTTCTGCCTGTGATGACAGCTTATGCGTGTAGTGGCTGCAGACCCGGGGCATAGCATCTCACTTTATCTTTAAAGCCTCATTTGAAGGTAGGTTGTATTATGGTGACCCCAGGTTCACAGGTAAGCAAGGGAGCAGCTGGGCTAAGATTAAAGAGGGTTGAAAAAAATGAAGTGAAGCTGGATGTCTTAGGGTTTCTATGATAAAACAAGTATAAGGGATGAACATGAAATCTATTTCCCACCATTGGTGTCCATCTGGGCCCTGGCTCCAAGCCTAGCCTCCTGCAGGCAGCCTTCCCTGCTCTGCACATGGGCCCAGCTGTCTGCCAAGAAGAAGGCAAAAAGTAACAAGCGTGAGGCCAGGTTTGCTGTAATAAAACACCATGTTCAAAGTATCCTGGGGAGGAAAGGGTTTTTTTCAACTCACAAATCTCAGATAATACTCCGCCACTGAGAGATGTCAGGGTAGGAACTCAAGGCAGGAACCTGGAGGCTGGAGTTGATGCAGAGACCATGGAGGAGGGTTGCCTACTGGCTGTTCCTTGTGGCTTCCTCAGCCTGCTTTCTTATAGTACCCAGGACCATCAGCCCAGGGGTGGCACCACCCACAGTGAGCTGGGCCCTCCCATATCAACTGTCAGCCAAGAATGTGCACCACAGACTTATCCATAGGCTGATATTGTAGGGACATTTTTCTCAGTTGTTCTTCCCTCTTCCCAAATGACACTAGTTTGGGTCAAGTTGACCTAAAACTAGGAAAACTAGCCTGGCCTTTGGTTTGTAGTATGACTAACTTTAATCTTGAAGACAGTTACTTCTAAGGTAAATGAAACAAAGTGTGTTCAATAAGGACTTAAGCTGAAGTTAGTTCTCTAGCATTTTTTCAAAGGGGATAGATTGTTCCCCAGTGTTGGGGATTAAATTCAGATATGACATCCCTGCTAGGCAAGTACTCTGTCACCAGTCAGACTGAGCCAGATCCCCAGTCCTAGACACGCCTCAGTCTTATCAAACTGGAACACAAGTTTTGTAACTCTAGGGATGGACAGTGTGTTGCTTAGTGAGAATGACTAGGGATGGACAATGTGTTGCTTAGTGAGAATGACTAGCGAACAGGCATGCTTAGTAATTGTGCATCCAGATGAACTGAAAGTCATGCTAATTGGAAACTCCTGGCTTCATGAGTTCAGCAGCAGATGAACATCCTTTTGAGATGCATCATCATCCTGTAGCATCCATATTGACTGAGCACTTAATCGTATGGAAATAGTTTCTTCGTTATCAACTTTAAGGGTGTCATAGTATTGTTCTGAAATTATAAATTATGCTACAATAGTGTAGATCCAGTTATAGAACACAGAAAAGATCATGTTTCCATCAATTCACTTATTTGTTGTTTTGTATAAAAACAATTCTTTGCCGGGCGGTGGTGGTGCACGCCTCTATTCCCAGCACTCGGGAGGCAGAGACAGGCGGATCTCTGTGAGTTCGAGGCCAGGCTGGACCGATAGCCTCCAAAACAATACAGAGAAACCCTGTCTCGTAAAAACCAAAAAAAAATTCTTCCTGAATTGTTGTTTTGGAATTCAAGATGACTGATGTCTTGACAGTGGTCCCAAATGCATATGATCACATTTAGGGTGTGTGTTAGCCAGGTTTCCATTGTATAACAAAACACCTGCAATAATCATGAAAAAGAATGATGTTCTGGCTGATAGTACTAGATACTGCAGTCTCTAACCAGTCAAACCCATTACTTAGGGGTTTATGGCAGAGCAAACACTTCTCCAATACCAGGAAAACGGAGAGGCTAGAAGACAAGGTCACACAATCTCCATCAGAGACATACCCCAGTGCTAGAGTAGGTCCCACCACTAAATGGTCCACTGTCTTGCCGTGGTACCATCCTTAAAGACATGGGCCTTTGGGAAACATCCACTAGCCATTCTTGCCAAGTAAGAAAGGCGAGAATACAGAGAGATATATAAATTATCTGGGATTTGAGTGGAAAGTGATGTAACTGTGCAATTCAGGAAGACATTGCCCATCCCAAAGATACTTGAAATCAACTTGACAGGCAAATGAGAGCTTTCCAGCTGGAGGAGAGGAGTTAGAGTGGGTGGGACATACCCCAACTTCAGTACATAGCCTGGTATTTGCTTTGTTCAGTCAGAAGTTGATGTACTTTAAGTGTCAATTGCTTCTTTCTCTTAAAAATAGAATTTAGAAAAAAAATAATAATTGCCATTATCCAGAGTAGCAATTAGTGGAGGCTGGGCTAATTAAGCTTTTGCTATAACTTTAGTGTATCAGAAAGTAGCATTATAATAATGTGTTTTGTTTTAATATTAAGAGAAGCTTTTTTAATTTGATTTGGCTGGGGGAGTACATTTGAGCCGCATGGTTTTTATTTTGAGCTGCTGCTTACAAATCTAAGTTGGCATCCTATATCCTCTTTCCAACATGAATTTAAGGTGTGAACTAAGAAGAACAAGAAGGACGGAGAGTCAAATAAAGCATTGAGTTGGGGCAGATGGCCACACCTGTGGAGGAAAGATAGAAGCTGCTGCTACAGGTTTTTAGATTACAGACATGGAATGCAGAGGAGGAGATGGTTTAGCAGACACTGTAGAATGTGGAGGTCAAAGGTCACTGAAATTTATTCACCAACAGTTTCCCGTCTCCAACCTCGCATGGGTTGACATTTTTTATTGTGATGATCACAGACGGGTGTCTTGAAGGAATGTAGCACAGAGAAAAGAGACATGCCTTAGGTGCAGGTTTGCCCAGCTATGTGATATCAAGTCTCTGAGCCTTTTTCCATAGCTGTAATGTTAGCCCTGGACAGTTTCCTTCAATCAGTGTGTGTGTGTGTGTGTGTGTGTGTGTGTGTGTGTGTGTGTGGTGTGCATGTGTATACGTGGGCATTGCCATAGGTACCCGTTCATTTGTGGAAGTCCGAAGACAGCCTCAGTTAGGTTCCTCGGGGCCCACACCTTCTCTTTTCAGACAGGGTTTCTCACTGGGCCTTGAGCTTGCTGATTGATCCAGACTAGCTATCCAGTGAGTTCCAGAGATCTGCCCATCTCTGCCTCTCTAACTCTGGGATTACAAATGTATACTACTATGCTTGGCTCCCCCTGCCCCCACTTGAATGCTGGGATCAAAACCAAGTCCTTATGTTTGTTCGGTAAACTCTTTACTGACTGAGCTGTCTCCCCTGTTTTATTTCTGAGGGGGGACTCCTAAGAATTTGCATACACTTACCACAGCCTCTAAGACAGGGGAGACATTCAGTAAATGGATTTCCCTTCCCTTACCTCAACCCTATGTAACTCCACATTACTCCTTAGGAAAGTCAGAACACACATTTCTGCAACATAGTGTATCATTGTTTCACAAGCACCACCTTTATGTCAACCTTGGCCTTTATGGTCTACCCAGCAGTGTTATACCAATGCAACTTAGATACTGCCGCCTGTGACAGTGGCTGGTGCTGACAGCGTATTCTTCTATGCTTCTAGAGTCCTGGTGAAATCTGAATATGGTTATTTACTCTGTTTATGAAAGATAATAGACTTTGGATGGCGGTGGTGGGCAGAGAGGTAAAAAGTTGAACAAAGCAACTTAACACAGTCCAATGATCAGAAAACCACAGGGAAAGCAACAAATAAACTCCCATAAGCACCTTCTTGCTTTTACTCAATCTCTGATTCTAGTTGGATGTTAGCATGAAAACAACTTGGCTTTTGTTGTTGATTCAACTCTGTAATATACATTTTGTTACTAATTTCCTTAATCTTTATATAACTTAGAGAAAAGAGTTGATCCCTCTTTGCCTATACTTTAAAATAATTGGCCTATCCTGGTCCTCTCTAAGAGCATTGGTTTCCTAGAATTGTTTTAGAGATATTTACTCCCAAGACAGCACAAGCCCCCCAGCCTTGTGAGTGTGAGGGCTATTTAGTAATCCTTCAATTAGGGTTGACTGTGATTACTTGGAGACCAGCCTTACAGTTACGTTCTCCCTCACAGAGAATATGACTGGGCATTAAACATGGGTGCGTTGCTTGATACATTGGCATTTTGCTTTCTATGTTCATGACTGTATGTTATATTAAAGTTCATAGGTCACAACAAAACATCAAGTTAGAATCTCTGCGCCCCCCACACACAGTTTCTCTGTATCTTCTCATTCTTCTGGAAATTTCTTAAGCAGAACTAATGAGTTCTTGTTGGTATGAAAAAACACTTGTCAGAACAACTTGATAAGATAACCCAAGATAACCCATTCCTTCCAACTGGGTTCCATGGGCTCCAATTCCTGAAGTTTCTAATACCTCTCGAAATAGCACTGCCAGCTAGGGACTAAGCCTGGAGTACACAAGATTTGGGGGTTGCAATTTACTCAAACCATACTGTTTGAAGGAAGCATGTTATGTTATGTACGGGTATCTATATTTCGCATACAAAGACAGTCTTTTTTGTTTTGATGCTCATGTTATAAAATTGATTTGAGTTTAATGTTCAGATGGGACATCCAATGTGCAATGCCAACTGCACATTCAGTTTGTTTGGAGATGTAGGTCAATGGCTATGGGTCATATGAACTCTTTCCTGTGTGTTCATCCTCAGCCCCCAAGTCTTGGAACAAGATGATGGGGGAATACCACCCATCACGTTATCCTTTCAGTAGGGGAGACCTGCTGTAGATGGGGCCTTTCTTATTGTCTGCCCTATCCACTCATGCAGTGTCACAAACAAAAGTACATGGTCAGTGAATAACTTAACAAATCTGGGACATTTCCATTATAACCATTTATAAACATGGTGAGTTGGTTACAAGCCCAGTTTTGAACCCTATTTGCAGTTCTGTCACAATTGTCTGACAGCCTAGGCAGTGTGAAGAATTTTACCACCTAAGGTCCCTTTCTTTATCTTCTGAGTTGAGGAATTGATGTCACCCTCTACGGATCGATCAGTACCAGTCTTGCCTTACTCACCTGTCACCTGAATCCAAAGTAGAAATGGAAGTGCATGCTGTTAAATTGAATACCTGGGTGTATCGCACCAGCAAATATTGATGGTCTGCTGTGAATAAGGCAATAATGAAACAATATGAGGACATGGCTTGCTCTGTGAAACGCAGAGCTGCAGGCCCAGGAATCAAATTAAAAACAAAAGTCAGTTATAGTGGTGCACAGCTGTAATTCTAGCTCAGGCAGGCAGATGTGGAAATAGGTGAATCCTTGGGGCTGGTGTAATGAGAGAGAGTCTGAATTGACAAAGTAAGTAGAAACTGAGGAATGACAGTTGAGGTTGTCCTCTTGGCCTCCACATGAACGTGTATACATGAGTATACACACACACACACACACACACACACACACACACACACACACCATACACAGACACACGCACACACACACACACGGGGGGGGGAGAAACAGAGGTTGTTTTATTACAGAGTTGAATTTTGTTGCTACTTTCCTACTAGTACCTGAATCAGTATACTATGTAGGGAGGAGACTTACAGCCTCCTGGAGCCGGGACTTAAATCTTGAACAGAAGCTCTGACAGGCAGAAGGAACAGGAGAGGACCTGAGCACTGGGGGCTGAAGAGACTGCTGAGCTGCTGTTGGAGGCTTGCTGACCTGGGACCTGGGAGCCTGGAGCAGTGTGGGGAGGAGGTGGGAGCTTCAGCAGCTTCTCAGTGCAGCCAGGAGCTCAGCTGCTCCAGGCTTGAACTGTGGCAGGGGAGGGTGTGCATCTGTTGGGAGAAGGTGGCAGCCCTGGTCTAGGCCACAGACATCCCTTTTTATTGTGAGACCTGCCCCCACAGCCCAGGGTGAGTCACCTTCTGGAGGCGGGTGAGAACCTGATTGTGGAGGCCCTGGGAAAGCCCACATGGAGCCTGGAGCCTCCGCAATTATATAAATGGAAAGTTGAAAAGGAAAAAAAAAGATGCAGAGCGTTAGTGAAGATGGAATACATTGTAGCTGAGAAAATTCTTGGCTGAGAAAATGTGAGGAATGCTGAGGTGATGCTGGAAGATTTTTGTTTTCTGCTTGGTAGAGGGAGCCAGAAGGGGCCAGCTCCCCACCCCTTGCTTTGTTGAAAAAAAAAAAACAAATAGAAAAGACTGCAATGAAGTAGAGTCCAGAGAATGAAATGATAATAGGAATTTTAAGGCACTGATTTGGTATCTAAATCTTGGGGTAGGGGTGGGGGGATAAAATGTGTTCAAAATCGAGACTCCTAGCTAAAGCCATCTCACAGGAAAGGAAACCCCATACTTCAGGGACAGAAAGAGGTCAAAGAAAGTCCCCAAGCCTTCCTCAGGGAAGCCCATGCTATTTTGTTTCCTCCCTATGGCACTAGCAGTGCTAAGGATTCATGTGTGTTGTGTCTGTGCATGTATTTTCATGTGTTTGTAGTTCATGTGTGAGTAGGTGCGTGTGTGTACATGCATATAGAGGCCATAGGTCACCCTTGGGTGTTGTTCCTCGGGACCTTACCCACCCGTGTTTTGGTACATGGTTTCTCACCGGGCTGGAAGTAGACTGACTAGCCAACAAGATCCCCCTGTCTCTACCTTGCTAGCACTGAGATTACAAGCATATGCAAAACCACACCTGGCATTTTAAAAAAATGTGACTTCTGGGAGTTAACCGAGGTCCTCATGTTTGCATGGCAGGAGCATTATGACTGAGCTGTCTCTCCAGTCTTCGGTATTGATTATTTCTGAGGTCTCCCAGACTTAAAACCAGATACCAGTACTATGTGGTTTACTAAAACTTGGGACACATAAGAGAATGCATTTCAAGGTCCTCTACCCCTTCCCTGTGAGATAAACTGGAAATAAAGCTCATCTCATTTTACAGGAGAAAGTCCTCCCCAGAAGTGTAAATTATAGTTCTTTAGCAAAGAAGGTGAGGTTTCAATCCCCAGATCTCTAGGCTCTTAATCAAGACCTTGGGTCACCAGTCAAGGCCTAGGCAACCTCCTCTCTGTGAGATGTGGTTTCCTTCCCTTCCGTCTGTGACCTAGGACAAGATGGCTCCTCATTTGATTTCAGTGTCTTCTGTTGGCAGTCTGGCATGATATTGAGAACACTTCAGGTGACATCACTGAATGCTCTCCTTTCTCCCACTGCCTTCTTTTTATTAGGGTCTCTTTGTTCCTTCACTCAATACTTCCTCTGCCAGTCATAGTGGAAACTGTGTTCCATTAAGGGGAGCAGGGGAGACCTCATAGTACATTGCCCTTCTTATAATCTGAAAGGGGAAAAGCCTGAAATCAACCAGTGTGATAAATTCAGGGCAAGAGTTCATGTGTCTTGCAAGGACAAATCCTTCAAGTGTAGGTGCTTACTATAAAGGCTCACAAATCATTGGAATGAGCAGGCAGCTCCTTGACTGTGTTTGGGTTGTCAATTGCCCTGTTTTCCATTTAAGAAACTGTAGTTGGATTTTGTTTTTACCCTTTGCTCTTTGGGGGCCCACCACCCAGCTCCAAAATAAATACATGGAGAATTATTCTTGCTTTGAATGCCTGGCCTTAGCTTGCTTTGTTTCTAGCCAGCTTTTCTTATTTTAGATTATCCCATTTACCTTTTGCCTCTGGCTCTTCCCTTTCTTTGTTCTATATATCTTTCTTTCCTTCTCACTCTGTAGCTGGCTGTGTGGCTAGGTGACTGGCCCCTGACAACCTCCTCTCATCCTTCTCTCTCTCCTGCTAGTTATTGTCTGCTCAGCTCTTTATTAGGCCAGTCATGTGTTGTAGACAGGCAAAGTAACATAGCTTCACAGTGTTAAACAAATGCAACATAAAAGAATGCCACATATCTTTGCATCATTAAACACATATTCCACAGCATAAATGAATGTAATACATCTTCAACTAATATTCTACAACAAGATACAGACTCATTTGTGATTCTGCTCTGTCATTTGATTTGTTCAGTTCAAAAGGACTAGTCACCCATGATAATGACATTGTCCTCATCTCAGATTGCAAGTAGAGGTGGTGGCATCACTTACACTTTCTGCAGTGATTAAGGACAGTGGCATTAGGGTTGCATACAGTGGCTGATTCTAGGCTTTTCTGAGCCTGTGTCTGGCATTGCCTAGAAAGGGAATTTGCTGACAGGTGACATCATTTTTCACTGACCCAATATCCTTAGAAAAGGGACCCCTTTAGTGGCATGCAGTTGCTATTGTTGTTTTTGGGGGGGATCCATAGAGGTAATCATGGAAAATAGTCATCCACAGAGTAGCAGCAACAGTCATTCATCATTTTGTTCTGGTTTTGTTTATTTATTTATCTATGTATTTTGCTGCTGGGGATGGATATAGGATTTCATCCTGCTAAATTTACATCTATCATAAAACTGTTCCTTCAAACTCACCCCCTGCCCCCTTGCTATGTTCATGTATGTTGAGGAGCCGGGACTCTGAAATCGAGGGAGGAAGAAACCCAACTGGTTGGCTCCAGCCCTCCATCCCTCCTATAAGGACAGTTTTGTCTTTTTGTGTTTTCTGAAACCACCAGTAGCTTTAGCTCTGGGCTGTTTGTATCCCGTGGCTCTAGTCTCATCAGAAAATGGGGTGGAATGGTGATATTCACCTTGATGACAATTGAGGAGCAGAAGTTCCAGTTGCTGAACTGAGCATCCCATGCAAGTGCATCCATGGCAGATGAGCATGGAAAGAGACACTTATGGACTCCATGTTTGGAAGAAAACCTATCACAGATCTTTTATTTTGCATGAGCCACTACTGGGCTTATATGGATCCTGTCTGGAGAAGTTTCCTGAAAAATCAACATTAATCTCCCTGAAAGTCACAATCCCATAGTTCTATCTCTTAACAAGAGCAGAAATGAATACTTGTGTGCTAAATGAAGTAGGCATTGCTTTACTGACTTCATTTCTGGTAATTCTGAGGTTAGTGTATGGGGAAATGTTACAAGCGAATCCATTTTTTCCTTAACCTGAGCACGGAGCCCAGGTATGCTTCCTACTTAATTCTGCAGCTAGATTCTACCCTGTGGTGGGTTTGGGGCTGTGGCATGTGAATGGAAGTAATACATACCAGGCCTAGCTCATTCAAATCTCCTGTAAAAATATTCTGTGCCTTTTTCTAGATCACCCAGTATCTCCTTTCATTTTCATACTTATCACCCAGGGGTTATGAGTGGGGGGTAAGGTTTTTTTTAGATTTATTTATATATGTGAGGGTTTTGCTTATAGTATGTATGTGTACCATGTGCATACCCAGTACTCACTGAGGCCAGAAGGGGGTAAGGCTTTTATAGATGTATTTATATGTGTGAGGGTTTTGCCTGTATGTATGTATGTATGTATGTACGTATGTATGTATGTGTACCACGTGCATACGCAGTACTCACTGAGGTCAGAAGGTGACACTGGACCCCTAGAACTGGGGTTACAGATGGTTGTAAGCCACTGTGTGGGTGCTGGGGACTGAACTTAGGTCCCTCGTAGGAGAAACAAGTGCTCTTAACCACTGAGCAGTCTCTCTAGTCCCCTTCCAAGCTATATTTTTCAAAAGGGTATCATAGCTGGGTTGAGATAGAATAACAATGCTTTACACATATACACACACACACACACACACAGGTGCATCTTCTTGTTGGAGATGGTACATCCAGCCATGAGGTAGAACACTATGTGTCATTTCTGGGACTCATAACCTTCTGGGACTGTAAACTTATAGCTTTTTGTGCATGTAGAACATTTTTCTATTGATCCTTTATTTAGTATTTTAGAGTTCCCCCTCTTCCCAGAACTAGCATTATTTAGCTAAAGGAGGTTGTTATGATTAGAGAGCAGAAATTTGAAGAAGTGCCGGTGGCTGGTAAGCTGACTGTCAGTAAAGTGCTTGTTGTGGGGACCTGAGCACTGGGTTTGATTGCCAGGAAAACCAGGCGGGGTGCTGTTGCTTGTAACAGCCTGGGCAGGCAGAGAGAGGGGCTTAGATTCCTGGGCTCTCTGTCCAGTTACCCTAAATGAAGTAAATGTGAGAGGCTGCCTCAAAATGCAAGGTGGATGGTATCTTGAGGAAGGACGACAGAGGGTGAACACACACACACACACACACACACACACACACACACACACACACACACACACCAGTTTATCTCTCCTGTCCGTTCTCCCTTCCTTTCTCCCTTCCTTTCTCCCTCCTTCTGTCCCTCTTCTCTCTCTCTCTCTCTCTCTCTCTCTCTCTCTCTCTCTCTCTCTCTCTCTCTCTCTCTCTCTCACTCTCACACACACACACACACACACACACACACACACACCAAGAAGTGCTTAAGAATTCCAAGAGCAGTGGAACATGCCTTTAATTCCAGTACTTGGGAAGCAGGGCAGGTGGATCTCTGTGAGCTCCAGGCCAGTTTAATCTACATAGCTAGTTCCAGGTCAGCCAGGACTACACACAGTGAGACTCTGTTTAAAAAGAAACAGAAATTTTTAGCTTTAGCTCTCAAAACTTCCTTTTGTGATTGATGATGGATGGGCCAAACTTGTTTCTCACAGGATTGAGTAAAATTGGATTTACAGATAGTCCCACTCCCAGCTCCTACTAGAGTTCCTAATTTAAATGTTAATGTCGTTTAAAGCTTACTATTTAGAGAACCAGAGAGAGAGCCTTAAGTAACACTGCATGCCACCCAGAACAAAACTAACCTCACACTAATATCTCAGTATTCACACATAAACAAAACCCTACCAGAAACATGTACCACCACCCCCAAACGGATACTGGGATATCCATAAGGACACTTGTGCATCCTGTAGATTTCTGTTGTGTTTGACATTTGACCAGTCATAATGGAAGTTTCCGTCAGCCTTTCCTATTGTAAAATAATATTTTTGTGGATATTGCTTGTGTATTTCGTGATAAATCAAAATCAGTTTCCCACAAACCTTCAGATAAAGTTCCTATCATGAAAGATCCCTTAGCCCTGCATCTTCCTACAAATCCTGGACTAATAAAGTCCCTGGCCTTACGATTCCTCGAGCAGTTTCTGACTAGAAGCACACCAAAAGAAGCTTCCTCAAGAGAAGGCAATGTGGTGTCTAAGACCCAGCTATTTACAAAGTGAAGTCTTGGTGACTGGAATAGAGGCGCCACCTACAGGGAGGAGGTTGAAAAACACTGGGAGACACTGCTTTCCAATCAACTGTACAGGGGTTTAAAGTGAACAGAACCCAGGCCCAGTGTATAGAAAGAAAAGGGTGGGGCAGCTTCCCCTGCAGTCAACACAACAGAAAACAGCGCTGTTACAGGACCTCAGGCAGTTCCCTGCCTGCCTGCCTGCCTGCCTGCCTGGTGGAGTTTTCATAGTGATCTACATTGCAATTTCATTTACATTTTTTCCCCTGAGTGTGGAGACCCTTGTCTCCCAGTTACTGGCTGCTTTTTGCGGCTACCTAATGATGTTATCTCAGAAAGCAATGGCATTAGAAGTATTCTCTGCTGATGTAGGTCACAACATTGTTCACGTGAAGCAGGGGAAGAGGCTGTGTTGAGCTGTTGTCCCTGCGTGACTCAGGTCTGTGTTCTTTCTAGTAGATCTACTTCCCCACACTCACCTATTGCTGTTGTAATCAGTGCTAGCCCAGAATGAAGGGAACATTGGCAGTAAGGACTAGCAAAGAGCTGCTTGTTTGTTTTGATATTTGATGAAAAAATAACTTGGTCCAAAATAAAATTCTGTAGAAGTCTATTTGCATGCTTCCCATAACAGTACCTTGGTTTCCTTGGGAAGATCGAATTTCTTGTGTTTGTTTCCCTTGCCATTAAATCAAGTTCTATCCAAGAGTTTTGTTTAGAAAGAATGTTCCTCTTAGCTTGGTTTATTCCCCCGAGTCTGCTTGTTCATTTCTGCATGTCTTTGCACTGTGTGTTGACTGTTCATGACCCCATAGGTACAAGGAGGTGTAGTAATAACAGAAGATGCTTTGCTTTCCTTTGCTTTCCCGTTTTGTGATGAAGCCCAGAGCTGCCCCAAGGGTAACATCCAGATCTGCCTGAAGTTCCTAGAGCCAATAGTTTCTGAGGTTTTCTGGAAGCATTGCTTTGCAGGAGTCATTGTGAGAGGTTCACAGGGGTTGAGATGCAGAGTTGAAAGTCCCTGCAACCAAGGAGAGGGTAGGCATCAGGACAGATACACACAGCAAGATCATACAAAGCCAGCCTCTGGAAGCACCATGGTGAGACACACAGGGAAAAGGTAGGCATCTTAGCTTCACCAGCTATAGCAAAACATTTGAATATACCTGATGCCTGTAATAACAAGCATTTATTTTATACCATCCCAGAGACTAAAAGGTCAAGATCAGGATGCTTGCTGATCAATTCCCACTGAGGACTTTCTTTCTGGTTCTTCTGTGTTCTCCCATGCTGAACACAGGGAGAGCTCTGGTGTCTCTTCTTATGAAGTATGCTAATCCCATCATGCCCCTGGCTATCAAGAGATCATCTAAAAGGGTGCAGTTTCACAATAGGAATATTCAGTCTGTAAGAGGGGAAAGGCCTAAATTAGCATGTTAGAACGTCTACACACACACACACACACACACACACACACACACACATCCTTCCTTTACTGGTGAAAAATGGGAGAAGAAAGGGAAGGCCCTGTGCTTAGTGGTTGCAGGTTTCATGGTTAGGCTGATGCCTGAAGCCTTGTGGTCATTGGTGACCACACTGTTATTTCCATTCTGCACTGTCTCTTCCGTAAGCGTCTGTGTTAAGAAATCAAATGGTGCCAGGGTGTGGTAGTGCATGCCTGTAATCCCAGCCCTCAGAAGGCAGAGGCAGGTGGACCTCTGAATTCAAGGACAGCCTGGTCTATAGGGCAATTTTTAGGACAGCCAGGACTACATAGAAGTACCCTGTCTCAACTCCTGTGCCCAAAAAAGTAGTCAAATGGCAGAAGGCTCATGGAAGACACTTAAACTCAACTTAGGTCTTATTTGACATTGCGGTTTCCTTGAATTGCCTTGTGCCCAGAGGTCACTGGAAATTGTGATATTGGATTACCTTTATCCCCCCAAATTCTAAAGGTTCTGTCACTCACTGGCTTTCACAGCAGAAACAATCAGTGTAGTTCTAGGTGCTGTGTGCTGGTCACAGCAGATACCTGCTCAGCTGATGGTTGTGTTTACAATAGAAAGTCACAGAGTAAATGCAGACTCTCGCCAATGTTTGTTGGAATCTAAATAGTGAGAAAGGATGAAAGAAAGACTGGTCATACCACCCCTATGCTCGTCAAATCCTGGGCTGCAGATGTTCCTAAGGATTAATATGGGGGAAGTAGCACATGGTCACATACAAAGCCCTACCCCCACGGAGTGGCATTTGCCTGAATGGATTCCCCAACAGTCCAGCAGCTAAACCTATGCCAGTCTCCCAACATACCAAGACTGGATCTTTTTATAGTAAAAGGTCCCCATCAGCAGGCAGAATGCCAATTTTATTAATTTGTAACAAAATGCATCAGTGTCAAGTGGGTTCATGTTTGCTAAGTAGAATAGTGTTTCCCTTTAGGCAAAATCATTTGAAAAGGCAAACGATAATCCTAAGAGTGCTTGATGGATGGGTACAAAGCAAGAGCAGAAGTGAGGGGGTGTGGTGCCTGGTGTCATCATGCTCTGATAGGGTTGGAGATTCCCATCTGCACTACCTCATGACTCAACAGGGCTCTAGTTCATGGACAGAGGACAGGGACTCTTCCTTCCCTGATATTGGTGGGGGGCAGTGCTAACTTTCCAAGTGGTTGGCCCCACTTACTATGCTCCCCTTGCTGGCTGGCTCCCCTCTGTTCTCACCCCTCCCTGTTCCCATAGTCTCCCTTTAGTATATGAATCTGAGTGATTTCCTACTTTGATCCAAAGTGCAGCCACCAAGCAAGCACTGCTATTCCAAATTCAAACAGTGATCATAGGTACATATGCCTATCCCCGAAGGTTTCAAATCTATTTGTGTTTCCATTAACAGATATAAAAATAGACAAAATTTCTAATTATTCTTGGCCTTGAAGTTATGGTTTTTAATGATGCATTCCTCGTATTCCATATACTTCATTTATTTATTCATTCATTCACTCATCTATCATTTATTTATTTATTTATTTATTTATTTATTTATTTATTTATGAGGCATAGTCTCATGTAGTCTGGGCTGACTCCAAATTCCCTTGATCTCCTGCTCCACTGCCTCTGCCTCCCAATGATGCTGTGATTAAAATCTTGTACCAACATATCCTCCTTTTTATTCTTTAGCAGCTAAACCCAAACAATGGCCTAGAAAGACTCATTCTTAGCCACTGGCTTCAGGTAATGAGTTCCCTTCTTTGTCTCATCTCAGTTGCAATGTTAGTATTCTTTACAAAGGGTCACTTCTGTGCTGTTAATCACATCCCACCTAGTTTTATAAACAACAGTAGTGATATGTGTGCTGCCAAATTCCCAAATATTCAAATAATTAAACAATTGCCACTTTGCTGGCTTGATCTACTTGCCACAATACAAAACTCTTAATAGTTTTGTGACTTTTTCTTTTTTTTGCCTACAAAGAATTACCTAATCTACTGTAGGAGGCTACGTTTTAAGTCAAATGTACAAAAGTTACTAATGTCTTTTACTTCAGTTGGATTATTTTGCTTATAAAAGGCAGTAGTTATTGAATGTTGGTGAAATGTTAAGCACCGTGCCCAGTGTACATCTGTTATCTGTTTCCAAGCTCTAGCTTTCTTGTTCTTGGGCGCACAAATCATTCCTCTGCAGTCCTTGTCTCATCCCTCTAGATGAGGGACTCTTAACCTGGCTTGACTTTGCCTAGAATAAATCATCAGGGGCCTACCTACTGTTCTTCTGATATTTTACTTTGAGCCAGTTTGTTACCAAAGCCTTAGTACTATGGTATTGTGCATGGAGATACAGGTCTATGGGAGAGATTCCACAGTTCATTGTGACAGCAAGCATGTCACTTGTACAAGGGACAAAACAGGTAGAGGAAATACCTCCCTTTGAGTACAAGAACTCCAGATGTTCAGCTTAATTTCTGTGAAGCTTCCACAGTGGTTCCTGTGGAGTAATGTTTGCACAGGTCAGTCATCACTTGCTGTAACCCAGTGTTTTGCCTACCAGTACCCTACCTCCTTTGCCTGTGTATCCCCTCTCATTATAAAGGCTACACCTTAATGCTATTATATCAGTCACTATCCTCCTTGCTATGACAAAATTGCTGTAAGTAATGACTTAAGGAAGGAAGAATTTCTTTTCCTACACAGTTTGTGAGGTACATTCTAATATGATGGGGAAGATGAAGGGGAATTCAAGGCCACAGAGTATAAGGCTGGGCACTTCATATCACAGGAACCCTGAACCAGTTATAAAACCCTTACAGTCCTGTCTACCTGCTAGGTCCTATGTCCTAAAGGTTTCATAATCTCCCAAAGATGGGGGCCAAGTGTTCAAACACATGAATAGGAGAAGGATATTTTACATTCAAACCTCACAGTTGTCAACAGTTTAAAACTTACAGTGGGGGACAGGTAGACAATATTCCTGGAAATTGCCTGAATTGGAGTTGAATTGGTTATCTCTTAGGATAATGTGCACCATGTTTGAGACTGGGTTAGAGTCCAGGCCCCTGCCATCAACCACAGCCCTGCTCTTGGGACTGTCACCTGACAAAAAAGAAGATGGTGGATTGGTAAGATTCATTCCCACCTAGATGCATCGCCTGTGTATCTATCTGGTCATGTAAGTCGTTGTTCTAGTTTGCCTTCTGTTGCTGTAATAAAACACTCTGCCCAAAGGGAACTTAGGGGAGGAAAGGGTTTATTACAGTCCATCACCCAGGGAAGCCACAACAGGAACTCAGGACAAGAACTGAAGCAGGGACAATGGAGGAACTCTTCTTACTGGCTCACTTAACTGGCTTTTTTTTAAAGAAATATTATTTTTGTTTTCATTTTCCCCTTTTAAAAATAGATTCTTTTCTTGTACAGTATGACTTGATTACCTGATTCCCTCCCTCTGCTCCTCCCCATCCCTCCTCGTTTACCTTCTCATCAGGATCCACTCCCTTTCTGTCTCTCATTAGAAAAGAACAGGCTTCTAAGAGATAACAACAAAACATGGCAAAGTAAAATGAAATAATATAAACCAAAACCTATCAGATCATAGTTGGACAAGGCAAACCAACAGAAGGAAAAGATCCCCAAGAGGAGGCACGAGAATCAGAGACCCACTCATTCACACACCTAGGAGTCCCATAAAAATACTGAACTAAAAGCTACAATATATGCGAAGAGGACTTGGTACAACCCCTGTAGGCCCCATGCATGCTGTTTTAGTCTCACTGAGTTCACATGACCTTTGCTCAGTTGGTTTAGAGGTGCAGCGGCTTCGCCACAAGCAACTCCGAGGTATCAGGAAAAGAAAGACCAGATGTCCAGCTATTTGTACTAAGAAGTGTCTTTATTTTGCAAGTGCAATGAGGTCTCTCTATTTTGTAAGTGTTAAGAGGTCTCTCTCTTGTAGGAGGGGGCAGTCTTATATATAGTCTTACAACACAGTAGAAAAACCCCAGGTGGAAGAGAGCGTGTTTTCCTCGTGCTAGATGTTGATGTCAGTGGGGCAAGGTGGGGGCAGTAAGCCAGGACTAAAAAACAGGATGCACCTGTGACTATCAGCTGACAAACAACTCGGAGACCATGTGGGGGCTAGGCCCCAACATAGAGGGCCTTGTTCTCCAGGCGTCCTCCATCCCTCTGTTTCTTATGTTCTTCCTGCCTCCTATTCCACAGGGTGCCCTGAGCTCTGAGGGGAGGAATTTGATGGAAATCCCATTTAAAGCTGTGTGTTCTGAGGTCTGTATGTCTGTCTGTGGTCTGTCTGTCTCGCTGCATAATGTCTAGCTGTGGATCTCTGTATTTGTTCCTGTGTGCTGCAGGAGGAAGCTTCTCTGGTGATGGCTGAGTAAAACACTGATCTATGAGTATGTAGCTAGCATTTTTTATGTAGAGACCAGCTCCACATGCTTAAGGATGGCACTGCCCACAGGGCTGAGCTCTCCTGCATCAATTAGCAATTAAGATAACTTCTCATGGCTACAGCCAGTCTGATAGAGGCAAGTCTTCAGTTGCAATTCCGTGTTCCCAGATGACTCTTGGTTTGTGTCAAGTTGATAGCTGAAGCTAACTGTGGCAGTCACGGTATGTATTCACTGGAAACACAGTATTATGTTTCCTCGCTATAAACATGTTTATCAATATTAAAATCAGAATGCAGTCAGTTTAAGAACATTCTGGGGACCGTGTAAATTTCATCACCTTGTAATATTACTTATGATTTAAACCATAGGAGACAAAATTGTTCTTTTCCTAAGAGTAGTCTTTGTGTTGGGTTCCTGAGTAATTTGAAAAATTACAGTTTGATCTCTAACATTTATGCCAACTTTTCAGTGCATTCTTACAGCTGAGTTCCACTTTAACAGTTAACTACAAAGGAAATAATGGGGAGCCTTTAACTGCTTATTCTTTGCAGTTCCCAGTGAAATTGGTGTAATTAGGCTTTCATGAAGGAACTGGTTTTTCCTCATTAAAAAGGAAATTATGCTCAGTAGCACAGCTCTGGCTGAACAAGTCGGAGCAATGGAGACTTAGAAAAAGTTGACAAAGATTGTCAGCACAAGGAAGCACCTCAGACTCAAGGCGACTGTCTGCAAGGGTTTTGTTTTGTTTTGATTTGATTTGATTTTTTAGTTTTTGACACAGGGTCTCTCTATGTAGCCTTAGCTGCCCTAGAACTCACTATGTAGACCAGATTGTCCTCAAACTAACAGATAACCATCTGTCTCTGCCTCCCCAGTGGTAGGACTAAATGTGGGCCACCGTGCCTGGCTTTGTCTGCAGCTTTGAAGTGATCTCTCTATTCCTGGTGTTTGGAACACAAAAGATCTACCTCAGAGAAAGAAAAGTCAACGTTTGCAAAAGTAGACATTCTACTGCAATCAGTCACAATCCCCATGCTGTGTTGTAGAGCTGAATGGAAGGGGCATTAAACCAAATTGTTTTAATGGTTCTCAGTACCTGAATTTTCTGGAAAACTCTACTATCAAGATAGAAGCTTGACCATGATAGTGAAACCTGCATAACCTCTCAGGAAGACAGTTTCATATGATTTTAGTTTCTAGTTTTATATCTTATTTTTTTCCTACTGCATGTGAGTCTTGATCTAAAGATGAAGTTCAAACACAACTCATCATTTGGTTTCTTTATCAGAAGGAGAGAAAAAACTCTCCCAGTATTTCTCCTAAGGTACTCACTCTTAGTCTTGACTAGAATCAGTCTAAACATTGATTATATATATATATACATTCTTGTGTTGTATAAAAAATTCAAACACTATTTAGTGGAAATTTTAAAGAAGCTTTCCTATGACGTGTGTGTGTGTGTGTGTGTGTGTGTGTGTGCAGATATGTGATGTGTAGGATGTTCATCTATGCTAATACATGTGGTGGCCAGAGCCTGGCACTAGGATATCTTTTTCAACTTATTCTCCACCTCCCCCCATTTCTTTTTCTTTTTTTGAGATAAGGTATCTCACTGGACCTGGAGCTTACCATTTTGGCTAGACTGGCTGGCCAGCAACCCCTTGGGAATTCCCAGCACTAACTTGGGTTACAGTTATATATCACATGTCTGTTTATTTCTTTTGTATGGGTGCTGGGGACCAAACACAGGTCCTCTCACCATTGTTTTGTCTAGTGCCTTTTGCTGAAGCCACAGTGATCACAGGGTACAAATCTTATTCCTAAGAGAAGGATTTTAATTAGCAAGACACTCAAGCCACCAGATGGCTCTCTCCGGTTTTAAAATCAGCACTTAAGGGAGATAAATTGCCTTCCCTGACAAGCAGCTGGAGTGCATTTGGAGTGGCACGCTGAAGTCATCACATGAGTAGGTCTTCATGGGTCCAGTTTGAACTGAGAAGTGTAGTTATTGCTTGGGTATTGCTTCTTTCATTAATAACATAAGATCCCAAGGACACTTTCAACACTTGTGTCATGACTTTATTTCACTGACTTTCCTATTTGTTGCTTTAAAACTAGGACTTAGCTCTTGATTCTTGTCCCCTGTGCTTTTTTCTGAATACACAGTACTTTGGGATGTTCATTGTTGGATCTCACCCTCCCCAAGAACACTGAGAACAGAAGGAGGAAGTCCTGGCTGACTTCACATTGTCTCTTAGACCTGCCTCTTCCTTTCCCATGGTCCTCTTGGGCACATCCACGTTAGCAAAGTACGTCAGGTAGAGATCTTTGATTTCATCAAAACCAAAGAGAGGCAGGGTGAGATCACTGTGAAGTTTTGAGCTGAGATTCTCTGACCAGATTGTGTTAAGCTTTCTCTATTTCATGAATGTAGCCCACAAGGTCTCATAATGCCCCCATACTATTGAAAAATGGAGTCATTTACCTGATTTTGCTCTGACTAGTAATGAGCCACTAGGAAGGACATGGGTTGGAGTTGGCCTTCAATGGTAGTCCTCAATGACACTCATGCTGGCATTTCCCCACACCAAGCACTCGATAGTCTTCTCCCCCTCCAGGGCACAGGCTTTCTGTTTTTGCTGTTTGTTTAATTTTTGTCTTGCTTTCTGGCATTAGGGAACAAACGAGGACTGTTGAATTATATCCCCAACCCTTATTTTTTATTTTATTTTAGATGGTGT
Source organism: Mesocricetus auratus (assembly GCF_017639785.1). Lineage (NCBI taxonomy): Eukaryota > Metazoa > Chordata > Mammalia > Rodentia > Cricetidae > Mesocricetus > Mesocricetus auratus. The sequence continues at coordinate 23,324,793 of NW_024429196.1, read as the reverse complement.
CTTGCTAAGTTGTACAAGCTAGACTTGAATTTGGGATTCTCTGTCTCAACTTCTTGAGTAATGGGGATTACTGACATACTAGTATACACCCAAATAAATGTTTTTTTTATTTAGCAAATCTCTTCTGCAGTTAATCTTGGGGAAAACAATGGAAACAATAATTGCTTGTTCCAACTCATGGGTTCCAGTACTCTAGGAAGCACATCTGAGAGGTTAGCATGGGATATGCTGTAAAGCAGAGCTTATCATCTACAGAGTCATCTTGATACTAGTTATCAATGTTTAGATATTCTGATCACTAAGTCTTATAGGGGAAGAGCCGTTAATTTGCAATCCTAACTAGCTCTCAGTTGATATACAGATGCAGCTGGTCCAAGGATCATCTCCTGAACAGTTGGAGAAAATATTTCTAATGTTCAGCTTTTGTCAGTTTTAAGAAGCTATGCTTTTGTAAATGACCATCAGAATGATGCTACATCAACCAGTTGCCCTCTAACCCAAATGCAAGGTTTTTTAGACATTCCCTTGTATCCCAGGCTGGGCTTGAATGCTCTATGAAGCTGAGTATAGTTTTGAACTTCTGATCCCCTGGGATTATGAATGCACTACCATACTTGACTTATGTAGTACTACTGGCATTCAAGCCAGAGGCTTTGTGAATGTTAGGCAAGGGTGCTACTGATTGAATGCCATCTCCAACCTTGAAAATGTTTTAAAGTGATTGGCCACATCCATTGAGGTGTAAAAGAACACAACTCAATGGTAGGAGCCTGTTACTGAGACACCATACACTTCTCATCCAGGACATAGAGAAATTGGGCTGTTTTCAAGCTAGAAGCTTCCTCCCTGTTAACTAATGTATTCATGGTGCCAGAAGGTGCTATGCAGGTTGCTAGGGAATCAAATTCATCAATAGTCCTGCCCAAGAGTAGTATGTTAACTGGCGGTGCAAGATGTGCCCTTTGATGCAGTAGTGGCATGCTTGTTTGTGGGGTAACCCAGTGCTTTCTGATTGAGGTCTACTCCACAGGAGGAATAGATACCTGCTTCTGTAAACTTGGTCAAAACTTATGACTGCACATGAAGACAGAGTGGAAAAGACCTGAAAACACACACGGGGTCAGGACTGAGGAAGACAGGGTTAGTATTAGAGAGATTTGGGGAAAAAAAGAGTTAGCAAATATAGAGTGTGATAGTCTAATGGGGGGATGAATGGTATCAAAATGAATTATTTATATGTATAAAACTGACAATTTTTAATTGTGAAAAGGAATGCAATCCGACCCATCTGGGGGAATTCTAGCTAGCATCAGTGAGAGAAGAGGCAAGGTGTTAGGAAATCGTGCAGAACATGCTCATCCAGGCTTTATTTCTCCATTTACATCTAGAGATAAATAACATATGTATCAAGACAAGGACCATTGACAGCCAGAACTGGAGCGTGATATTGAGTGAAGAGAGAGATGCTGAATGGTGAGGAAGCTGACACATCTGCTACTATTCTCCTCCAGCAAGTCCCTTTAAGGCATTTCTGTGTGTCTTTCAACCCAACCAATGCTCCAGGGTCAGGAGACCTGAGCTGACATCTCAGATAAGATGGCTGTTGACAACTTCTCTAATCTCAACTCCAGCAGCAGGGTTCTGTTGGCACAAGCCAGTGGCAGGAACAACGCCCTGTTTGTCTTCACAGAGATTTAAGGTGGAAAGGGGAGCCTTTCCAGTCATTTTGGTTTCTTTAGTTTAGTTTAGTTTTTGTTTTTGTTTATGAGAAGGAAACTGCTGCAATGAGGTGTGTGTGTGTGTGTGCGTGCGTGCGTGTGTGTGTTTAGTTTTTGTTTTTGTTTATGAGAAGGAAACTGCTGCAATGAGTGTGCGTGTGTGTGTGCGCGCGCGTGCGTGCACGCGCGCGGGTGTGTGCGTGTGCGTGCGTGTGTGTGCGTACGTGTGTGCGTGTGCGTGCGTGTGTGTGCGTAACGTGTGTGCGTGTGTGTGCGTGTGTTTGTGTGTGCGTGTGCATGCGTGTGTGTCCGTGTGCATGCGTGTGTGTGTGCGTGAGGGTGTGTGCGTGTGTGTGTGTGTGTGTGTGCATGCGTATTTGCATCCACAGCCTTTGAATTTTGGCAGGTCTGCTGAGACGTGCATTGTGCCCACTCTCATCACCCTTCAGGCTTTTCAGCCTGAGAATTAATTGTGAGTCAAAGATATGCAAGAACCAAGTGGGAGTTCTAAAAAGCAGATGGCAGAACACCTGGCTGCTGGTCCTGATTAATTCACTCTCTGGAGGCCATTGACCAGGCCGACGTGAGACGTGACACAGAGGACACAACTCTGTGGCCTTGCTGTCTCAGGCAAGAAGAAGATTTATTTGAAGGGCTAAGGGGACAGCTGAGTTGCTAGAGTGCTTGCCTAGGGTAAGAAGTCCTAGGTTTGGTGCCCAACACCACATAAACTGAGTGCTCCTAAGTCACTCAAATTCGAGGTCATTTTTTTAAAAAAAGCATGTCTTAGATACATTTTGTATCAGAAATGTACTCAGAGTAGTGTCTACTGTGCAGGACTTCCAGAGTCACTGGCCATGAGAAAATGAAATTTGGGGATCAGATGTTCATATATTTGAAATCAATGCTCTTCCATAACAAGTGCTTTTCATCTGTGTTTTCATTAAATCTCACTGTCTAATGGATACAGGAAGCGCTTGAAAAAATATCAAAGTAAAAATAAACACTAAGTTTTCTCCTCTGCCCACACATTGTAAACACATTGAAAAGTGATTCCTAGGACAGAGCTTTTCAATATTTCGTGTGTGGGCACACACCATATGCTTTTTTCTAGCTAATAAATGGTTCATGAAGATTTATAAATTAGCCAGTAAAATGGAATTGATGGCATTTTAATGATATGAAGGGAATAGTATAGTCAAATACAGAACTAACTGACACAATGTCAAGTTTTTTTAATGTTTTAAAAATTATTTTTATTTTATTTATGTTTATTGCTGTTTTGTCTGCATATATGTCTATGCACCATGAGCATGTCTGGTATCCTCAGAGGCCAGAAGAGGGCATCTGATCCCTTGGGACTAAAGTTACAGACAGTTGTGAGCCACCATCTGGCTGCTGGGAATGGAACTCTGAATCTCTGGAAGAACAGCCAATGTTCTTAACTGCTGAGCTATTTCTCCAACCACACAGTGTCAAGTTTAATTAAATCCAATTCAGCAACTAAATTAAGAGAGACATCTCCCTCCAAATAATCCTACAGAAGTCACAACCAGAACATGTTATTAGCATCATTTTTCATGATTTTTACACAGTTGCAAAAATGGAAATATAAAGACAAAAGCTAGTTTCCTAAGTGTCAGGGGGAGAATGCTTGGATTTTCACTCGTCTGTCCCAGATTCTCAGGTACCTGGCCTTAGCAACTATGACTGTATGGGGGAAGGGGGGGCACAGATGTGGTCATGTGGAGGTCAGAGGCCAGCTATGGTATCTTCCTCAATCCCTTTCCACCTTACTTTTTGATACAAAGTTCTATTGAGAAGATGATGGACCACTAGGTTGGGCCTAGTGGAAGGAAATTAGGCCACCAGAAGGATCCCCTTAACAGGCATACAGGGTCCCAACTTCTTAAGGGCTAGAAAAGAACACCTCAAGATGTCAATATATGTAAGGATATCCTAATAGACCTAAAGAGCAATAATGAGATATGCAAACTTAGAAATCTCCCCAAAGAGCAAACGCAGCCATGAGCAGACTAGATAGACAATCTGTGGAGTAAGAGGAAAGGTTTGGCAGCTGTGGTTAATATCTATGGTATGTAAAGAGCTGTAAAAGTCAAACATCACCTCCCCAAAGAAAACCTTCCAATAGTAAAGACCAATAAATATTTTATTTTAATTTTAAAAGGTTTATTGATTTTTCATTTATGTGTATGCTTGCCTGAACTTATGTTTGTACATGGGTATAGCACCCGCAGAGAATGGGGATGGCACCAGATAGGGAACTGCAGTTACAGCTGGTTGTGAGCCACCATGGAGGTGCTGGAAATCGAGCCTCTGCAAGAGCAGCACACGCTCTTAACCACCAAACCATCTTTCCAGCTTCCAATAAATATTCTGAAGAGTGTTCAATATCCTTAGCGATCAGGAAAACCCAAATTAGAACTGCTCTGTGGTTCTCAGCTCAGGCAGAATGGCCATCAAGAAATCAAATGCTGGCCAGACTGCGAGCATATTCTGGTACAGCCTGCCCCATTTCTTTTTGCCTCCTGTCCTTCATAAGATGAACAGATTTCCTCCACCATGGCTTCCTACCAGGAGTCACCACCATAGGCCCAAACAATGTGACCAAGTGACCATGGATTGAAACCTCCAAAACCGTGAGCCCAAACCCATCTTTACACCTTTACAATTGACTATCTCAGGCATTTTGTCACAGCAACCAAAGGTGATTTGACTGACACACAGCATTTGAACAAGTAAAGCAAAACTAAGGCTAGTTTTAATGTGGTTAGACTACAGCTTAAGACTCTGGGAAGATGTAAATAATTCCTTCAAATCTAGGAATGTCAGCAAGTTACTGTGATCTGGGAAGACAAAGCAGACACCCCCAATCTGGGTTTATATAGCAGTAGCTTTTAAAACTACACTTCAGTGTGTACATGTATAGGTGTGTACATACACACTGTGGCATGTATTTGGAAATCAGGGGACAACTTTGGGACAAAGTTGTCTGTCTTTGGGACTGGGAGGTTGAGGTTGCTAGACTCACACAGTAAGTGCTTTGACCTGTTCAGTCATCTTGTTGGTCCAATAATACCTTTTTTAATTTTAATTTTATTTTTTAGTTTTTTATGGGTATGAATATTTTGTCTGCATGTATGTATGTGTGCCACATATGTGCCTGGTGCTTGAGGAATTCAGAAGAGGGTATCAGATCCTCTGGTACTGAAGTTACTAATGGCTTTAAGCCAACATGTGAGTACTGGCGATTGAACTTGGATCCTCTTCCAAGTCAACAAGTGCTCACAACTGCCGAATTATCTCTCCAGTAGCCCCCTTCCCCAGCAATATCTCAATATCATGCTTCAGGTAACATTTTGCTGACAACACATGGGTGCCTAGGCGCTTTGTGCTGGAGTCACATCAGTGCTGGGGCAGGAACCCATAGCTTCATGCATGCCAAGCAAGCACTCTGTCAATGGAGCTACATGCCTAGCTGCTGGCCCATTGTGGTTTCTAGGGCATGTGCAATTGTTGAGACATAAGTGGCATACAACTTGGCGCAGTCTCCCGGGTCATGGCAGTTGGCTGAGATCTATCATGGATGTAAGCTTATCTTCCACACACAAGGTAGTGAAGCAAGCCTTACTTGTCTTTTGATCAGATTATGTTATGAGGTCAGACTGTGGGACGTCGGCGTAGGAGGCAGCTGTGGACCGGAGGCTTTTTCAGATGCTGAGAGTTTCAAGTGGATCACAGCCGCTTAACCTGGAAAGTGTGTCAAGTGGCTCCTTGTGAGTGAGACAGAGATGCTGTCTCCTTCCCACAGAGCTGGGACTCTGGACTTGCCCCTTGTATCAGTGTTGAGCAATCACGTACTGCTTTGCTTCCAAAATGCAGCTTTCGTTCCCTTTTGTATGGATTGCAGGAAATTCCCTCATGCTCTTCTAGCTACCATCTTGGTGTTAGCACCTTACAGAGAAAGCCCTGGCTGCTTTGGGAGGCTCAGCTGGGTACATGTGCGGAGATATCATAGCTAGAATGACTGGTGCATGTACAAGCATTTGGGTTGGCTATAGTTTCCATTAGCAGAACCCCTGTCTGAGGATAATTAGTCACTGTGAGACAGCAATTGAGAGTTGGCCTTAGAACAGTGGTTTTGTTTTTTTGTTTTTAATTGTTGTTTTGTTTTGTTTCAGCTTTTCGAGACAGGGTTTCTCGGTGTGTATTCCTGACTGTCTTGGAACTCACTCTGTAGGCTAGGCTAGCTTTAAACTCACAGAGATCCACCAGCCTCAGCCTCCTGTGTGCGACCACTGCCCAGCTTGGAGCAGTGTTTTAAGTGGCCTGGCATAATCCACGTTAGGAAGCACAGGTTGGAAACTGCAGGCTGTTAGAAGTGGTTCAAATTATCCATGTAATGAGGAGGAGTTGGATATCTCACTACTGAAGTCGTGATAAAGAGAGGATGCCCTCCTGCTGTGGGTAGCTGCATTGGACAAGGCCCTTTGCTTTCTCAGTCTGCCCTCTGCAATCATTCTCACTCTGCCCAGCCGTTTTCACAAAGCAAAAGCTGCATGCACCCTGAAAGTTGCTGCTTTTATTTGACTTGTGTTTGTGCATTTGAGGTGTGTGTGTGTGTGTGTGTGTGTGTGTGTGTGGAGGAGGGTATCAGGTCTCCTGTTCTACCACTTCCTACCTTATTGCCTTGAGACAAGGTGATCTCTCACTGAATTCAGAGCAAACCTTGGTAATCGTCCTGCCTCTGCCCCCACATTACTAGTATTACAGGCATGCATGCATCCACACTTGGCTTTTTGCACCGGCGCTGGGGACATCACCCAAGCTTCATGCTTATTTTGTGAGTCGTCTTGCCCACTAAGCCATCTCTCCACTCCATATTCAGCAAATCTTGATTGAATAGATGTCAAGTGCCAGGACTTGCTATAAAGTACAAATAACAAAATCTCTTCCTTTTTGAGATGCAAACAACATCAATAACTAAACATAATAAATAAACAAACACCACGGTATATTAACAGATGCTGCCTAGCATAGGAAAAAAATGAATTGGGATGGAAAGATGAATGGTTTCAGTGGGAGGGGTGGCCAGGCAAACCTCAATCAGTGAATGACAGACAAGCAAACTAAGGAGCAGAGCACTACGCAAGTGTTTGAAGCCGTGAGAGGAGCACGCTGTAGGCAATGACAACAGTAATGGAACTTAGAGGACACAAGATGGAGTGTAGCTGCTGTGGCCAAGGACCATCAAGGAAGCCAGTGTGGCTGGTGGAAAATGAAACTGTGTAGGTAGGGAAGGGAATGGATCTGGGAGGAACTGAGGGAGAGAGGTGAATAAAATCAAAATGAGTTACATGCAATTCTCAAAGAATTAATACAAATGTTACTACATTAAAAAAGAGAGGGAAGGGAACAGAGAAGTAGTGCCCAAGCCAGCAAGGGAAGTGAGGCCAAGACTGGCATGGTATGCCAGTGGGCGTGATCTCAGGGGAGCATGGTAAAGAGCACGAGAACACGTGTTTAGTAGTCTGAGTGTGGGGAGGGAAATAAGGTTCAGTGCACATGTCAGTCGTCTTCGGAAAGGTCAAGTGTCATTACGGACAGAAAGAGTGCTGGAGTACACGTGCTTCAGTTGATAGGAGTCAGGGGACGTTCTCCTTTGACGGTTTCACTTATTCCAGTGAAAGGGATTTCTGGTTTTCTGCTGAGAATCTTGGAAAATACCGACTGCAGAGGAGAAGTTGTGAAATGGTTGTCAGCAGGAGTTGGAAAGTAAATGGACTAACGAAATAGAATGTGGTAGCCAGGCAGCCTCGGGGGTCAGCATGCTCAGGAGTTTCAAGCCAGGCATGGTGGCCCACACCCAGCTATTAAAGAGGGTAAGGCAAGAGAATCACCAAAGCCCACAAAGACAAGATCAGTCTGAGTAACATAGTGAGACCTCACCTCAGATAAACAAACTGAAGCCAGTCAGCAAACATAGGTGTCTTTCTTTCTTGTTGTCAGAATTAACCAAGATCATAGTTTTTTCAAATCAGTAAGCAGGAAGGAGTTAGGGTAAACAGCAAGGACCAATGATAATGATTGGCTGGGGGATTTAAGCTAGGTCTGGGTGCAAGGGAGCATTATTATAAAGGGGAAGGTATAAGGTGAGCGCAAGGAAAGATAGATTGCAGATCTCAATGGGGTTGGAGGATTACTGGAGTCAAAGGATTAAAGGTGGCTGGAAATGTTAAATGAAGGGGTGACAGAAGGGTGTGTGGTGATTAGGATCGAGGATGGGTCACAGTTACCGGTGATGACGAGGTCTGGGGTATGATAAAGAACCATAATGATGTTGGGCGTTGGTGGCCCACGCCTTTAATCCCAGCACTCGGGAGGCATAGGCAGACGGATTTCTGTGAGTTTGAGGCCAGCCTGATCTACAGAGCGAGTTCCAGGACAGCCTCCAAAACAGTACAGAGAACCCTGTCTCAAAAAACAAAACAAAACAAAACAAAAAAGAACCATAATGGATGATGAGAAAGAGTGAGGCTCAAACCATTGAAGGACCTCTAGTCAAGGACATGGTGGGATGGTCACCAAGTATGTAGAATGTGCTGGAGTGAGTTTGGAATTTTAACTCTGAAACAGTAAACAGGGTGGGGTGAGGAGGGTGACAGCAACAACAGGTCCTCTTGATCTTATGATTGGCAGGTAATGGAGCCAAAGTGGACCTTATTTCAGACCTATCTGACAACTCGCTGCTGCCTGCAGGGTTTCCTCCACTGCTGGACAGTGGTGATATCAGGACAGACTCCAACACTGTGAGGGTAAAATGCCGAGCGTAGCTCCTGATACATGGTAATTACTTAAGTGCCTTTATGATGACACTCCCCTACACAGGACCCTGTGCCTCTCCAGTCTAGAGCCAAGTGGCAGCTTTTCTTTCTATTCTTGTGGTGTTTCCTCAGGAAGGTTCACCTGTGTCTTTGCTCTGTGGTGGTATGGAGGGTGGGTCTGAGGAAGCTGAGTTGAAAGGAGCACAATTTGAGAGCTATTCCAACAGCTGAGAGATTATGAAGCTATTTTTAGTAGCCATGAAGATGAAGGTGGAAAGAGAGGGAGGACGTATGTATGAACAAGAGTAGGCAGAATCTAAAATTCACATTAATGTTGGGTGGAGTCCAAGATGGTGCCTCAGTTTCACACTTAACTCGGCCAGGCGGGAGAGACAAGCAATGCAGCAGGAAGCTGCCGTGGCAAAGAGATGGTTCACTGGCTAGATTACTGCCAGACATGGCAATATTCAGATCACAGGCCTACATCATCAATCCTCCGTGGCTCCCAATTAACCACCATGTCTTCAGCTCAACAGGAATTATAAATACCAGGGAATGTTCTGGAAACGTCAGAATTCAAATTTTAACCCATAACTCTTCACTCTGAAAATTTTATTTGTCTAATGCTATTTACCCCCAGACAAATTGTTTGTCTCTAATGGCCATTCACACCAATATTTTTATGTCCCAGTTGGCTGGTTTGAAAGTTGAATCAAACTCATGTCTTTGGCTAAAGACTTGAAAAACAGATGTTCACTTTATTTTATTTTATTATTTAAGTGAGACACAAGCTTGTTTCACATGTTAATCCCAGGTCCTTCTCACTCACCTCCTCCCCTGCCCTCCCCACCAGGCCCCTCAGTCCCCCACCCAATCTCTATTCCGACCCCCAGGGAGTGTGAGGTCCTCCATGGTGGATCTTCAGTGACTGTCATTTCATCCAGGGCAGGGCCTAGACCCTTCCTAGAGTCCCAGCTGAGAGAGCATCCCGTATTGTGGCATGGGCACTCAAAGTCTATTTGTACACCAGGGATAAATACTACCCAAGGCCCCATAGATTACCTAGGCCTCCTCACTGACACCCACCTTCAGGGTGTCTGGGTCAGTCCCGTGCTTTCCACACAGCCATCAATCTGGGGTCCCCTTGTTCAGGTCAACTGTTTCTGTGGGTTAAACCAGCCCAGTCTTAACTCCTTTGCCCATCGGTTCTCTCTTTCTGTCACTGGATTCCAGGAGTTCAGGTCAGTGTTTGTGGGTATCTGCCTATGCTTTCATCAGTCGCTGAATGAAAGTTCTATTTCCCAGACTCTCTGGCAGTGGGATTGTAGGCTGGCACTCCCCTGATTCATGTCTAAAATCTATAAATGAGTGAGTACATACCACGTTTCTCTTTTTGTGACTGGGTTACCTCATTCAGTATGGTTTCTTCTAGTGCCATCCATTTGCCTGCAAATTTCAAGATTCCATTTTTTTCCCACTGAATAGTACTCCATTGTGTAAATGTACCATATTTTCTCTATCCACTCTTCAGTTGAGGGGCATCTAGGTTGCTTCCAAGTTCTGGATAATACAAATAATGCTGCTATGAACATAGTGGAACAGACATCCTTGTTGTATAAATGTGCATCTTTTATGTGTGTGCCTAAGAGTGGAATTGCTGGGTCTTGTGGTAGACTGATTCCCATTTTCCTGAGGAATCTCCATACTGATTTCCAAAGTGGCTGTACAAGTCCGCACTCCCACCAGCAGTGGAGAAGTGTTCCCCTTTCTCCATATCCTCTCCAGCATAAGCTGTCGTTGGAGTTTTTGATTTTAGCCATTCTGACAGGAGTGAGATGGTATCTCAGAGTTGTTTTGATTTGCATTTCTTGGATGGCTAAGGATGTTGAACCTTTTCACAAGTGTCTCTCAGCCATTTTAGACTCCTCTACTGAGAATTCTCTAGTTGTGTAGCCCAATTTTTGATTGGATTCTTTGGTGTTTTGGAGACTTGCTTCTTGAGTTCTTTGTAAATTTTGGCAATCAGCCCTCTGTCAAATGTGAGGTTAGTGAATATCTTTTCCCAATCTGTGGGTTGCCTTTTTGTCTTGCTGATTGTGTACTTTGCCTTACAGAAGCTTCTCAGTTTCAGGAGGTCCCATTTATTAATTGTTGATCTTAGTATCTGTGGACTGGAGTTATGTTCAGGAAACGGTCTCAAGGGTGCCTCCCACTTTCTCTTCTAACAGGTTAAGTGTGGCTGGATTTATGTTGAGGTCTTTGATCCATTTGGATTTAAGTTTTGTGTATGGATAGACATGGATCTATCTGAAATCTTCTACATGCCAATATCCAGTTACTCCAGCACCATTTGTTGAAGATGCTTTCTTTTTCCACTGTATAATTTTAGCTTCTTTGTCAAAGATCAGGTGTTCATATGTGTATGGGTTAATTTTGGGGTGTTCAGTTCTATTCCATTGGTCTATCTGTCTATTTTCGTGCCAATACCAAGCTGTTTTCAGGACTATAGCTCTGTAATAGAGCTTGAAGTCAACGATGGTGATGCCTCCAGATTGTACTTGAAGTTCTAGCTAGAGCAATATGACAACAAAGGGAGATCAAGGGGATACAAATTGGAAAGGATGAAGTCAAACTTTCACTATTTGCAGATGGTATGATACTTTACAAAGTGACCCAAAAAAACTCTACCAGGGAACTCTTGCAGCTGATAAATACTTTCAGCAAAGTGGCAGGATACAAGATAACTCAAGAAAATCAGTAGCCCTACTATATACAGATGATAAATGGACTGAGAAAGAAATCAGTGAAACATCGCCCTTTACAATAGCCACAAACAACATAGAATACCTTGGGGTAACGCTAACCAAACAAGTAAAAGACTTGTATTTCAAGAACTTTGAGTCTTTAAAGAAAGAAATTAAAGAAAACACCAGAAGATGGAAAGGTCTCCCATGCTCTTGGATAGGTAGGATCAACATAGTAAAGCAATATGCGGATTTAATGCAATCCCCATTAACCCAGTACAATTCTTCACAGACCTTGAAAGAACAATAAACAACTTTATATGGAAAAACAAAAGACATAGGATAGCCAAAACAACCCTGTTCAACAAGGCAACACCTGGAGATATTCACTTTATTATACTATCCATATTATTATGCATGCTGCTTTGCTAAATTATTTAAAGAGTTTTAAAAGACCAGGATCAAGGTGAAAAGATCTCATCTTAAGCAGTCATAAGTCTCTTGCAACTAGATAAAACTATGTCTGAGCTTCTTCTACCAGGAACGAAGAATTGCGTGGGCCTGGGTTTGGTAATTTGGTTTCCTCATTTACCATATTGACTTCTTCTCCTTTTTAAAACTATTTTTAATGAACATTAGATATACTTTGTCTTTTGGTGTCATCTGCCTCTTGGTATATACCGAGGTTAAAGAAGTAGTATAATTTTAGTGGCTCTGGGCCTTTAGATAAGGCTTTCCCCTACTTAGCAGAGCACTTACCACCAAACACACATTCAGTTAAGTGTTGAACTTAGTAAAGCTTAACTTGATTCTGTCTGTGAATAGAGATATGGTCTAAGCATTCGCCTGCCTTGTGGGGCCTCAGAATAATCTGATATTATTGGCTGTGAAGACACCTGTTATCCCAGCACTTGGGTTGCAGAGTAAGAGAACCTCAGGTTTGAGGCTAGCCTGAGCTAATATAGCGAAATCTTGTCTCAAAAAATACAGGTGTCTGGGAGGGGAACCTGGGAAGATGGCTCAATCTGTAAAGTGTTTGCCACTTAATTGTGAGGACCTGTGCTCTGATCCCTAGCAACCTATGTAAAAAGCGGGGTGTGGAGTTGTACCTCTGTAATCCTAGTACTGAAGAGATGGAGACAGGCAGATCCCTGGAACTTTCTGGTGAGGCACCCTACTTGGATCAATGATCTCCATATCCTGTGTCTCCAAAGTAAAGTGGAGAGTGATAGAGGATGCTATTGGATGTCAACATATGGCCTTCACAGGTACACATGCAACTAACCTTCATATACAAGTTCATGCAGCTACATGAACATGCATGCATACACATACCTGCAGCACCAAACATACTTGTACATAATAATAATACATTATATTAACAGTAATAAGTAATGACTAGTGCTTGCTCTGTGGTTATTTTTCATATCCTGCTATGGTCCCCTGAAGGTCCTGTGATGTACGTGTAGGTACTCACTTCTCACACCTAGGTCCTAACAGGAAAGCATTTTTCCTAGATTCATGGAACAAGAAGTCAAGGATCATATTTCCTCCTCCTGGCAGCCTACCATTTATTTCAATGGCAGTGCTGGTGGAGACCCATGTGCCTACCAGGGACTGGCCACTGTTAGCCATCTGGTGTCACCAACTTCTTCTGAACTATTTGGTCCTGGCCACTAAACTAATGCTTCTCTGTGGCCCCAGTAGGTAACAGACTAGGATGTGAGCTTGTTTGCCTGGCTAGCTTTAATCCCCACAATCACGTATCAGGACAATCGGCATCTTTTTCCTTTAAGAGATAAATGAAAAGGCTGCACCCTTCAATGTCTCTCCTCACTCTCAACCCCCCCCACTCCTGTTGCGAGATGACTGACAACATTCTCAGACTGCAATGGAAAAAGAAGGATAAGCCGATTTTGATTGAAATTCCACTGTGGGAACCTTGAGGAATTTCACAGCCCAGTAACTCTGTGTAGTCAGTGTAAGTCTCTCGTTGAAATGTGGTGCATTGGCTAGGATCCTATGTGGAAGCCAACCAGATGTGCAGCTGATTCTGAAACATGCCTATTTTACCTCTATCGATTCCATTACTGTGCCAAATGCAAGGGCTTAGAACCCTTGATGCAAGCACATGGACCCTCTGCTATGCCAAACATGTCCCCAATGAAGAGAACTATATGTCTTTCTCATCCCTGCTCCTCTCCCAACCCCTCTGTTATAGCCCAATCATGTTATTGTTAGGTCTGCTGCCATGTCCCCCCACTGTATCCCTGAGGAGGAAAACCAGAAGAACACATGCTACAAGAAGCCTTGACCCAGGAGACTCTGGGTTTCTAACCATTGAAGAAACAATGCCATAATTGCATTAAGCTAGATAATTTTATCTATTCATATAACTGCCAAGTTCTAGCAAAAGTGACTCTGACAGTTCGTTCATTTTTAAACAATGCACAATTGGAAGCATAAAGCCTCTTTTTGTCATTATCAGTTTTTCTGGTGCTTCCTAAGGAAGGATTTGAATTCTTAAAAATATTTGAGTATAAAACCTAGCAAACAACACATGCAACTTAATAAGAAAACTAACTTTATCTGCTTGTGTGTAACTGCCAATTGACTTGGCTATGTCCACATGATCAAATACTAGGTTTCCTCCCCAAATACCTTCTCATCCCCTGTATTATTTCTCTTGGGGAACAAAACCTTTATCCTTCTCTTTTCTGCCCCTGCCAGAACAGCCTGGTATTTGTGTTTAGTGCTTTGTCATGGAACTATAACCCTATCCCATCTCTCCTTTCTTCTGACTGTGCTCTTTGCTTTCTGCTTAGTGGTCTTTATATGCATAGGTTCATTTTCTGCTCCAGAGAAAAAGCCTCTTTGAAGTCTCAGGTTGCTCTTAATTCAGCTCATTTTACCTTATCACCGAAGAGAGCAACACCAACTCCAACAGGTGCAGCTACAGGCTTGTGTTTGCAGAGCCTGTGTTATAGGAGTGGGAGACTGGGCATGCTCACACATCCAGCTGTCAAATGTTCTTGCCATTCTCCTACCTGTCTTGCATTTCACCCACTATGGAATTCTAAGAGCTCCCCTTCCTCCAGCTCTCTTTCCCTCCCTGTTGTTCCTGCTTTCTGCTAGTCTTGACTCATCTTTCTGTTGATCTGGGGTAGCAAGTTCCTGATATTCTCCATGATTCTATTATCCCCCCTCTGATCTGGGCTGTGTGTGTGTGTGTGTGTGTGTGTGTGTGTGTGTGTGCGTGTTTTAAATTAGAATGCTCATCAAAAACAGAAGCAGAAACCACTGTGGTCAGTGACTTGGCACAGAGCCCTTCCTGACCACAAGGGCTGCACTCCTACTACCTCCAGACTTTTACCCTTCACCCCATTCATTTCCCCCTTGTTCTCCTGAACCTGGAACCTGCTAATCTCAGCTGCTAAGTCCTGGCTCCCGCTCCTGGAAACACTCTGACACCTTTCCTGGCCTTGCCTCTTCTGTCCTCAGAGTTGCTCCAACTCTTCATACTTAAGCTATAACATCTTATATTTTCAGTACTTATCTAGTAGGAGGTAATTATCAATGCTGGTAATGTGGTACCAGGTCCTAGACTCCTCAGCTTTTCTATGCAAAGGTGATGCAAACTACAATGTAAGCACAAATAAATAAAGAAGACTCTTGGAATAACTGTAATACATAAGATGGAAACATGAAGTATTATCACCTGAAGTATATTGAACCCCTGCTGTCAGCCTTTGGTGCACACAAATGAATGTGCATACATACCCCATATATGGATGCACTGGTTCATACATATGCACCTCACACATACACACAATCATACCACACACAAGATAGGTGCAATGAATAAATAAAAATGATTGAGAGGAAAAAGGCAAAGTGCTAATTGAAGGTCCCCTAGGGCAATGTTGGGGTCATATCTGAAAGTTGTTTTTGTGTTGATGTCTATGTTGTGTATGTCTAGCACTTGTTATTTGTGATCAGGAAATTGTAAAGGCCTCTAAAGAAACATCACTCACTATTCATTAACCACGTCTTCTTACTAGCCAATAATTCATCCTTCCTGGGACCTGGGTTACCTTATCCCTTCCACAAGACCAATAATAGTCACCCATAAAAACCAAGTGAAATCCATATTCCTATAAGTATTTTTGAAAAGTGTATTATTTGCAACAGTTTTCATTGAAAGGAGGGACTATTTATGACTAAAAAGTTTCCTAACTTATAAAAATATTATAACAACCAAGATGATAAGAACTAATTTACCCTGTCATTAGGGGTATAATTTCCCTACTTCCCTTCTTCCTGCCTAAAACCAGCATTGCTCAAGGCCTCTCCCCTCCACCCTCTGTTTGTGAAGCCTTTCCTGTAGCTCCTGGTTCAGAGTGGTGGGAGACATGCAAAGAAGCTTAGCCATGATGCAAAGTCATAGGGAGGATAGAACCCTGGGTTGAAAGGACAGTTGTCCCTGAGTATCATGGGAATTGGATTCCAGCACCCCCCACCCCCACTGATACCAAAATCTCTGGATTCTCCCCTCTTATCTACAGTGGTTATTGTGGGCTAAGGAGATAGCTTAGTTGACAAAGTTCTTGTCTTGAAAACACAAGGACTAGAGTTCATCCCCAGAACTCATGCTAAAACATGAAAGCATACATGGTGCCTCACACCAGTAACCCCAGCAATGGGAAGAGGGAGATAGGAGTATCCCTGGGATTTTCTGGCCAGCCAGCTCAGCCTAATTGATGCCGTCCAAACTAGTGAGAGATCCTGTCTCAAAAATAGAAGATGGATGGCACCTGAGGAATGATACCCAAGGTTGTCTCTTTGACCTCCTCACATATGCTCTGTCTTTCTGTCTGTCTGTCTGTCTGTCTGTCTGTCTGTCTGTCTGTCTCTCTCTCTCTCTCTCTCTCTCTCACACACACACACACACACATGCACGAATGCATGCACACATACAAAATAAAAATAAAAGTGGTTATTTGCATATTCCCCTGTGTACATCCCCTGTGTATTATAACTTCTGGATGAGTTATAATACTCAATATCATGAGTAGTAAGTAAACACTTGTGACACTGTATTCATTATTCCAAGAGTAACAAGGGAACAAGTCTGTGGCCCTCCAGTGTAGATGTGACCTGTGGTGTTCTCTGAATAGTTTTGATCCAAGTTTGGTTGAATCCAAGAATAGGAAACCCTTCATAGATGGCTGATGTCTTAGTTAGGGTTTCTATTGCTGTGAAGAGACACCTTGACATAGCAACTCTTATAAAAGAAAACATTTAATTGGAGTGGCAACTTACAGTTTCAGAGGTTCCGTCCATTATCATCATGATGGGGAGCATAATGGTGTGTGGGCACACATGATGCTGGAGCTGAGAGTGCTACACATCTTGTAGGTAACAGGAAGTTGACTGAGATACAGTGTGGTATCCTGAACATAGGAAACCTCAAAACTCACCCCCACACTGACATACTTCCTTCAACAAGGCCAAGCCCACTCCAACAAAGCCACACCTCCTATTAGTGCCACTCCCTATGAGCTTCTGTGGGATAATTGACTGCAAATATTTGCTTTGTGGAGGTCTTGTGTCACGGGTGGTAGACAAGATCAAACACTAGGAGATGGAGCCACAGGGCAGATTGGCAGGAATGCTGAAGCCAGGTCAGTTTGGAACCTGAGATGCTGGGAGACTCCACAAGGAGGCAAGCCATGGTTCCCTAACAAATGCTAGGAATGTAGAAGCTGGAAGGTAGAGCCTCTTCCAAGACACTGATTCTTTTTAATATAAGACTGTGTACTCCACAGTACTGGGCACTGACTTGTGTCTACTGTAATAAAATCAATAATTTATATCTCTCTAGTCAAGATACCAGCATTGATTTAATGGGTTTTTGGGAGTTAGTAATTGTGAGATACCAAGAATTTCTAACAACATTTGATTTTTTTAGAGCAAGGCAATTTCAGGCAATCAGTGGCTCCTGGACTTTTTAGAGGTAGCAGATCCTTCTGGATCCCCCTTTGGATGTGACAGAGTAGACAGGTAGCCTGTGTTTTCAAATGCTCTTGTATCAATGACTTTAAGTACTGGGCTCACTGAAATCTCATTATCCCCCAGCCTGCAGGCTGTCTGCTAGAGAGTGCAATTGTATTAAGTGTAGGAAATGAATGCACTCTAAATTCAAGTGTGGGTGCAGACTGCTGGCATCTCTTGGCCTTTTGGATTCTCAGAGCTCTCACATAGCCTTGTAGCCTTGTATTCCTTTCTTTGGCTTAGCAGAAAGCATGTGTTCCTAGAACTATGACAAACAGCAGGTTGAGTGTATATCTGAGTTCAAAAAAACCCATTTAAACATATGTAAGTGTGTGTGTGTGTGTGTGCGTGTGTGTGGTTGTATGCTCATATGTGTGCATGTGCCTGGGAAGCCAAGGGTAAGCTTGAGTTTTGTTCCTAGGAAGCTATCCATGTTATGTTTTGAGACAGTCTCTCCTGGGAACCCAGGGCTCACTGATTTGGTGGCAAAGTCAGCTGACCAGCAAGCCCCTGGGATTCTCCTCTCCACCTCTTCCAGTTCTGAAATTTCAAGTATACATGACCACACCTGGCTTTTTGCACGAGATTAAAGCCAGGTCCTTGTGCTTTGCCTCACCATAGGTAAATAATTCTTGCTGTTCTTATAATAGATCTTGGCAGTCACTTCAATGCTGAGATTAGAGTCTGACTTCTAGGCTCAGGAGTAGGGAAGGCCTTCCTCTTGGCCCCACATTATTTTATTCTCTTTCTACCTTTGAGCAACACATTTGGGCTTGGCTATAATCCACAAATACCAAATTCATTTTTTTTTCTCCAGAGTTTGTAGCGTTTCTACTCAGGGACCTTCCTGGCCTTCTTACTTCTTTCTTACAAGCTGAGGAAGAGTGTATAATGAGCTTCTCTCTGCCTTAGATCTGTTTCCACAGAAACAGCCTCTGAATCAGAGCATTAGGTCAGGTGAGTTTTCAGAACCTCCAGACTCAGCAAGCAGGGAAGGAATCATGGTGTGTGTGTGTGTGTGGGGTAAGGTATAAGCTATCCCAGCAGAGCCTCCACCTTCTACAGAATATCTAGAACTGAGGTGATCCTTGACAGGTTTCTCCTATATG
The DNA here is from genome assembly GCF_017639785.1 of Mesocricetus auratus. Classification (NCBI taxonomy): domain Eukaryota; kingdom Metazoa; phylum Chordata; class Mammalia; order Rodentia; family Cricetidae; genus Mesocricetus; species Mesocricetus auratus. The sequence continues at coordinate 23,306,323 of NW_024429196.1, read as the reverse complement.
GAGAAAGGAAGGAGGAGTAGTGTGCACATCCTCTCATTCTGTGGATGTGGGTTGTCTCAAGGAAGGAAAGTGTGGACTTGGTTAAAGGATCTTTCATGCTATAAGAAGTAAATTCAAAAGGACACAGCTAAGAGAGGTCATCCACCAACACTCTCATACTTTGGGATGAACCAGGTAACATGTACCAACATCCCTGCCCTGACCATCTTCCACCATCCTCAACTCACAGCTCAACTTGCTTCCACCACCCACTCCTCTCCTCTCCCAACCTCCTGCTTTATTTGCTTTTCTTTGCATGTGTGTGTATGTGTTCCTGTGTGCATATGTGTGTATGAATGTATGTGGTCCAGAAGACAACCTTGGGTAATCACATCCCTTCCTCCTTTTGTGTGAGACAGAGTTTCTCATTGGTCTAGAACCTTGTTGAGTAGGCTAGGATAGCTGGCTAGTAAGCCCCAGGGAGGAGGCTTCCTATCTGCACCCCCATTTCACCATGGCTACGAGGGAGCACAAACCATGCACCATGCCTGCCTTTTTATATGGGTCCTGGGATATGAACTCAGGTCCTTATACTTGTGAGGCAAGTGCTACACTGACTGAACCATCTCCCCAGCCCAACATGAACAAGGAATAAAATTTATACACCATAAAATTCATTCAATTTGAATGTGGCATTTGGTGGCCTTTAGTAAATTTACTGTTGCCCAACCATCACATCGATCCATTTTTAGAACATTTCCATCACATAAATAGCATACACTTTAAAAGAAATACAATTTGAAGCAAAACATTTTAATAAGATTTCAGTGCAGTTAAGTTCTTAACTGAAAGGATCTATTTATAGGCATAATAAGAGCGAGTGAGGTTCCCTTTGACAGTTATTTGAGGTCTCAGAAGACCCTGGGAGATGTCCTTAACTGAAAGCCCAAAGAAAAGTAGCTCTAACTACTCCCTTTGTTAGGTGGCCCATTACCAGAAGTCGTGCCTGACAAAGGGCTCTGAGCTATACAAATCTTTGGCTTTACTTCCCAATAAAAGAACCCCTGTTAGAGATATGGTGGCTGTGCTAAGTAAGTTTAAGTGGCAGGCAGCAAGAGAAAGGGTGACTACAGCAAGACACGACACACATACAAGAGAAAGGGTGACTACAGCAAGACAACACACACATACAAGAGAAAGGGTGACTACAGCAAGACACGACACACATACACGAGAAAGGGTGACTACAGCAAGACACGGCACACATTTGTGTGTTGACAGGCAGAAAGAGGAGATCTAGGGAAGATGGATTAAGAAGCAGACACAAGAAACTCTGTGCATTAAATACCAAGACATGAAACTAGATTCTTTCTAAGGTGTATATAGGAATATCCCTTGGCTGGCATACTTGTCATTCCATGAATGACAGAGTAGATCTGGAAAAGAAGAGGACACTTTTTCAGAAAGTTTTATGGTACATATCCACATACCATAAAGCTCATTCTTTCAAGATGTACAGTTTGATGGTTTGGGGATGTTCACAAAACTATTCAGCCATTAGCACTAATCCCAGACCATGTGTATCCCCCAGCTTAGGCTGTCTATCCACTTTCACTTACTCTTGGGTGCCTAGGTCACACACTAGCCTGCTTTCTCACCTGTCGCCTCACCTGCTTTGGCCATTCATATAAACAGAGTCCTACAGCATACGGGTATTTTGTGTCTAGTTTATTGTCTTAGTGTTACATTCTCAGTATGCTTGTGATTTAGCCACACATGTCAGTACTCTTATTTCTTTTTATGAGTGGATAGTCTATGTATCTACTGTGTGTATATGTCACATTTTGTTTATCCATTCATCTATTGATAGACCCTTGGGTTTATTTCCACATTTTTTTAGCTATGAAAAATAGTTTTGCTGTGAATGGGGATATAGGGGTTTTACATGAATACTTTTTCAGCTCTCCCAGGTATATTCTTAGGAATGAAGTTGCTGGGCCTTCTTCTGCAAGCTGCTTTGCAGAGTAGTTTCATATTCCAGTCAGAAGTTTGTCATGGTGATAAACTACCTGAGTGAATCAACTAAAAGGAGGGATGGTTTGTTTAGGGCCACAGCTTAGGAGACCGTTATTAGTAGATCTTGAGAACACTTAAGAAAATATTTGTTGGTTTTGATACAAACACTCTGTGCTCTCATTAGTAATTTAAAATGTTTGTGAGTGTGTAGGGCTCTCATTCAATGCCATGTGATGTCTTTTTCCTTCTGCAGTGAAGGTGACCGGTGAACACCTGGGTGATAGGAATGGAAGGATGGAAAATCCATCAGTAAGAATTACTCTTGTCCACAATGGGTTCTAGAATACATGGGCAGTGAGTTTTACCGCTGCCTACCCCACATCCACAAGCAGCACTTCTATTCTTTAAAATTGCAACTTTTTGAGCTAAGGGAGAAAGAGCCTGGTGCAGAAGCTGCTCACCTGCAACTGTTGCATTTCAATGTCTAATCCTAAATGAGCACATCCCCTTGCAAGAACACTCTGTGCACAATCCTAAAGGAGCACATCCCTTTGTAAGAACACTCTGTGCCAATCCTAAAGGAGCACATACCCTTGCAAAAACACTCTGTGAACAATGCATATCTGTACAGTTTCGAGGAAAAGATTTCAAGGAGTAAATCTGTCCAAACGTTCAACAGTAAACTGACATGCCATAACTACTTTCACTCCATGAGTTTGCCCCACCCTGTCTGGGTGGATGGATTGGATCATGGCATTGCCAGTCAGTCATTCACACCCTGGGTGGGGGTCACCATCTCCCCACACACTGCTCTGCATCACTAAGCTTCCCATTAGCACATCATCTAAACGTATTTTTCACATGGTCTTTTAAAGTAATGGCTGTGAATGTGTGCTAAAGGCTTCTGTCATTCGAATGCTTTTAACTGTGACCTCCTATTGTACAGTAAGATGCTAAGTTGTGTCCGGGCTCCCTTTACAAAGCCACATAGAACAGCCAGTTAGTGGAGGTAGACTCAGGCATCCTTTCAGAATGTGAACTACTTGTTCTAAACAAAAGAGGCAAAGTATAGAGAGGTATAATACTCAGACTAGCTCAAAATCAGGTGGCTGACAGGATCAAAAATTAATGAATGAGTGAATGAACAAATGAATGAGGTGGACATTTCAAGAGGAATGACACAACAATCTGTGTGCTAAAAGACATAGGTTATAGAGTATTTTTGTTATGAACTCCCTGGCACATGGGTTGAGGTTTACATGACTATGTAAGAATGTTGTGCTCAGCGAGACCCAGCTCATACTCAAGTATTGTACAATTTTGTATAACATAAGGTGTGTGTGTGTGTGTGTGTGTGTGTGTGTGAGAGAGAGAGAGAGAGAGAGAGAGAGAGAGACAGAGAGACAGAGAGATGTCAGATGTATGGTGTCAACATTAACGATCTTCCTTTATTGACCTCTACCTTATTTTTGAGACACAGATCTCACTGAACATAGAAATCACTAATTGATTTCCAGGGTACTGAATTTATTGGGCATTTGGGAGCAAATATTAGGGTGTGTGTGTGTGTGTGTGTGTGTGTGTGTGTGTGTGTGTGTGATTAAACCAAGCTGGGCACAGGGATAAAACAGTAACAAGTGAGACAAACATGGCCCCACCCTTGTGGACCTCCCTATATGGGATAGGGTGGGGCCAGGGCAGAAGGACAGATTTACACCCATGAACTTGCTGGTAATCGATTACAGCCAACAAGTGCTGTGCAAAAAATACTAAGAGCCAAGAAAGAATGAAGCAGAGGACCTAATGTTGTCTAGACACCAGGAGAGACTCAACTTCTCTGAAGCTGTGAATTCAAGCTGGAATCTTAAGTAGCAAATGAAGGCAGGATGCTAAAATTATGCAGAGGATTGGCCTTTGAGATACTTTCTGTCAGGAAAAGGACTTGCCGTCAAGCCTAAGTTCAGTCCCTGGAACTCACATGGTGGAAGGGGGGGATCAGCTCCCACAAATTGTCTTTTAACTCCCAAATATGTGTCATGATGTGGACATACATACACACACGCACACAATAAATAATTCTTTAAACATGCAGAGGTTCAACAAAGACAGAGAATCTCTACAGCAGCAGTTGGCTGAACAATAGACAGGCAACCCTTGGATTGTCTTTGCTCTTTTCAAAGGCATGTTGCCTCTTCCTTTGCTTCTGTAAATGCATGTCCTCCTTCATGTGCATCAGGAGATGTTCCATAGGGATCCACACTAGCTAAGAAACACCAGAATAGATATAGACACATATAGTCCAATTAAAACAAGGAATGGGATTGGAAGGCATCCTTTAGATTTAACCTAAAATTGGGGTTATCAGTTTTCTTCAGATTCTTTGTCCCTAAGCATATGTGAATTGCATAATTGTTCCCCATCAGTTTGGAACACACTTACCCAAGATAGGCCATGATGTGCTCCCAGCCAGCTGGCAGTACCCACATGGGAGCTGTCGCTTTCACAGACTGTAACCAGGTCCTGTCCCGAGACCTGTTCCAGAGTCTATTCTTATTCAGTTTTTAACTACTAAAAGCATGCAAATTTTCTATCATTCTACAGAAAGTATAATAAAAGAATAATTGTGATTCAGAGTCACCTAGGAGATGGTAAGGCATGCCTCTGGGTGTGTCTGTAAGGATGTTTCCAGGATTAACTTTGGGGAAAAGATTCTCTCTGAAAAGGTAGTAGACCCATTAGTTTGGGATGGGGTTATGTGAAATAAAAAAGAGAGTTTCTGAGATTCAACAGTCCCATTTCTGCTTCCTGGTCCACCAAGGTGTGAGCAAGCCACCACACACCCACACCTGTCACTGTGGAACCATCTGCTACCATATCATCCTCCCATGATGGACTCTATCCTCTCAAACTGAGAGCCACAGTAAATGCTTCCTCCCTTAAATAACTTTGTCCCAGGAATTTGGCCATGCTGATGAGGAAAGTAGTTAATACTTCTGCCAAAGAAAGATCTTCCTAATTGGAACTAATTTCAGAAAGGCCAATATGTAATTGTCAAAGAGCTAATTATGGTATTTTTCCAGTCTCATATTTAAGACATTCAAGACCATCTGTTGTCACTAGGCTCATGCTGAATGAGTTCATCTAGGTCACTTGTCATCTGGGCCTAATAAGGACTTCATTAACCTACAGCATCCCAGGAAACATGCCATACTGGGGTGATAGCCTTCTCAGCTTCACCTGCAAACTCTTATACATGTGGAAAGGGACCTGCCATCACAGAATCAAAGAATTCAATTGTGAGATCACATAGAAGGGCAGAAACATGCACAGATTTCCATCCTAATGCTTGGATATGTTTTAAACACCCAGCCTGTCTGTGGGATCAGGAAAAGAGGGGCCTTCCATGACATTAAAAATAGATAGATAGATAGATAGATAGATAGATAGATAGATAGATAGATGGGTGGATGGATGGATGGATGGATGGATGGATGGATGGATGGATGGATGGATGGATGGATGGGTGGGTGGGTGGGTGGGTGGGTGGGTGGATGGATAGATGGATAGATAGAAAGTTGCTCCTGTGTCCTGCCTGGGTAGCAGTTCTTTGTTCTTTTAAACTCTCTCCACACGAGTGTCTTGTCAGAAGTTTGCCAAGACATCTTTTCCCATTGTCTAACTTATTTTTAAAACATGAAGAATAATTCCTTTTATAGAAGAGAAAATGAGTCTCAGAAAATTCAGTCCTGTGTGCCCTTCTTTGCATACTCAGGACTCATTCAATGCCAAGGTGTGGAAAGCATTGTATACACCAGGGACTCTGGGGATGCTGCTCTGAGTCCTGCCTTTGTGTTGTTCTCTGCCCCGGCCCCTCCCCCATACTTGTCTTTCAGTAGCAATGGCGAGGGTTGGCCAGATACCCTTCTCAATTTCCATGAAGTCACTTTTCTCATGTTTCCTACCTTTCTGAGTAGTCCTTAGCTAGCTCTTCCTTGTCCAACCCAGAACTGGCATTTTATCCCCCTTTAGAAGATCACACCTGTCACTTGACTGTAAAGATCTTTGATACAGTGATGCTTCCCTAGCTGTCAACTATTCTATGCTTGACCTGCTGAAGTTTAGACCATAGCAAGACCAACACCCTTGATTTCTCTATCGAGAAGGCATTTTAGTTCTATATATCTGACCCAGGGCTCTAAATCTGTGCCATCCAACATGTGGTCTTAACACTAACTAAAGTTAAGTAAAATTAGAAAATCACTTCTTCAGTTAGCTAGACACATGTTGTTAGTGGCTACCATATTAGACAACAGTGAAAACAAGTATTTCCATAATTAGAGAATTCTGTTTTTCAGCACCCTAGGTAATTTTACTATTCCAAAACTATGGGTTTCTATAGAAAAAAATAGTCATTGATTATCATAGGTTCATCAGATTTAGGAAACTGTCCCACAACCTGCCATCTGCAAATTAGAGAGCTAGGGAAATCAGTGAATAATTCAGGCTACATGCAAAGGCTTGCAAGCCAGGGGAGCCAGTAATGCATAGATGCATGTCTAAAGATAAGGAAGGCTGCCTTTTCAGCTCTAACCATCAGGAAAAAGGCAAAAGGGGTAATTCTTCTTTCATCCATGTCTTGTTCTATCCAAACTCTCAGCAGATCATGTGATAACCACCTATGTTGGCGAGGGCTGCCTATTTCACCAAGTCCTCCAATTTCAACAGCAATCTCTTCCAGAATTTCCCCCACAAACATACTTAGAAATTATGCTCAACCAGAAACCCGAACACTCAGTCACTCAGTCAAGTTAACAAAGAAACTCAACCATTGTAACTCCCAGTTCAAAAAGAGGTGTCACCATTTACTCATTCCTCAAGTCAAAACTCAGAGAGGTTGTGGAGTCTTCTCCTCCCAGCATATTGACACTAACTTAATCTGTGGACCTCACTTTCTCCAAAACATGTCCCACTCCTTTCCAGTGATCTTGAACTCCTGTATCCCTCAGTCAGATGCCAGCCCCTCCACTTACTCCCTCCTGATCTGCCTGTTTCAACCCTAGCTGGTACAACCCATCTCCAGCAGTGAACAGAAGTAAATGGGGGCATCTGAGATAAAATACATTGTATGAAATTCTCAAAGAACTAATTAAAAAGTGTTTCCTCTTTTAAGAAGACTCTCTCTGTATATATATATATATATGTGTGTGTGTGTGTGTGTGTATACACATATATACATATATGTCACATTTTTAATTGGATTGTTTCTTGATGTCCAATTGTTTGAGTTCTTTATACATTTTAGATATTAAACCTCTATTGGATGTGTAGTTGTCAAAAATATTTTCCCATTCTGTACCCCACTGCTTTGTGTAAATGATGGTGTTCTATGACTTAAAGAAGCTTTTCGGTTTCATGAGGTCCCATTTATTATTCTTTCCTGTGTGCACTGTATCGTTGGTGCTCTTCTCTTGGGTACTGGAGATCAACTCTAAGGCCGTACATAGGCTAAGCACCCCTTCTACTGCTAATCCCCTTTGCTCTCTTTTTGTAAGGTTACTAGTAACTGGGATGAACTATTTGGCCTTAATTAACTTTTTCAAAGGCCCTGTGTCTAATTGTAGTTCCTGAGGTATACTGGAGAGTTAAGATTTGAACATATAGATTTTAGGGTAGGAAACACAGTTGACCCACTTTGTACCAGATGTAATGAAGATAAAATAGCCAGAATCAAAATGTAATGGTACACAGAGAGTTAAAAAATTCTGGTCTATTAGATGGAAAGGCATTTGTTTATGTTTTGGAAATCTTTGAACAGATTGAAGCCTGGCAGATACTGTGAAATGGAATTCTAAGAATAAATTGTTTTTGAAAATTATTGAAGTAGGATCTGATGACGGAGGAAAGTCCTGACAGCAGAGGTAGGATGAAGTAAAGCCTTGCTCTCACTGTAATGGTTAATGGTGTCCCCCAGGACCAAAGTGTGTGAGGACAAGAATTCAATGCAGAAATGGGAATGCTAGGCTCTAGACTAGGAGAGTGAGGAGGACTGCCTTGGCTGACAGAGGGAAATCCCAGGCACTGCCAAGTTGAGACTTGATTGATAAAAAGGTAAAGAAAGAAAATTTGCCCTCTAGCCAAAAAAAAATCCTTATTTGCCTTCTGGATCTCAGGGTTTCTGCCTTAAAAGAGTCTTCATTGGTAAAGTTTCTTAATCACCTGTATGGTCCAGGAAGACCACCCCCCCCAGGACTAAATATAAAGAGAGTACGTTTCATCAGCATGGCCAGATGAAAGGGGTACATGACGACCTCATTGCTCTTGTACTGTTCCAATATGTTTCCATTCTGTGCTGCCCCTGCCTCATTATAGGACAGCAACTTTATGCAACTTCCTACACCTGCATGGTAGCATGGCAGCACTCTTATTCTTCTCCCTGTTCATCCATCTCCTCTAAGTAGCATTCTGTGATAGGTTAGTGGACCACATCTCCCAGCCACGACTGTGAGCACTTCATTTGGTGACTGTGTGGGTGATGTTTTTAGGTCTATTATTTGCTTATTGATCTCGAAAGGCTGACAACAAACAACCTAAGTGAAGAGGTTACTTTGGCTTCTAGTTTAAGGGGATACAGCCCATCATAGGAGAGAGACATGGCAGCAGGAGCATGAAGTTGTTGTCCACATTGGACCCACAGTCAGGGAGGAAAACCTGTACAGGAAGTGGACTACCGAAGCCCTCATCCCTCACCCCCAGTGACTTGCTTCCTCCAATGAGGCTTCATAGCAGCACCATGAGCTAGGGACCAAGTGTTCAAATGTATTAGCCTGTGGCTAACATTTTACATTGACACTGTAACAGTTTTACATAGTAGTAAGCATCAACTTTTAATATAACAGAACTCTGTATTTTAAAATCAAGTGATGGGGGCTAAGGAGAGAGTTCAACAGGTAATGTACCTGTTATGCAAGCTTTAGGATCCATGCTAGACCTCCATCATCCAGAATTGGGTGAGTGAGATGGATGGATGCCAGGGTCCCACCTGCCAGCCATTTTAAGAAAATCAGTGAGCACCAGGTGGAGTGAGAGATCCTATCTCAAAAACTAAGGTGGAAAATGATTGAAGGAGATACTCAACATTGACCTCTGGCCTCCACACACATACACACATGGCCCTTCACATCCCCATACAAGTGCGCACACACACACTCACACACACACACACACACACACACACACACACACACACACACACACTGGGGGAATGTAGAAGAATCATGTAAATAATAGGGTTTTCACCATAACTCTTGGTGCCCCAAAGAAGTTACACTGTACAGTAGTCTACAACAGGGCAACCCAAGCTTAGTGTTTTCTCAGTACAGCAGCTTTGAAATGAATCATGTCTCTTGACAATTATTTTTCCACTCACAGGGATTTACACTGTTTAAAAGTTTTACAAATAAACTGAATTTTTACTAAGATTGTGACATCAAAGTATTTCACATTTGCATATTTAAAGTTGACACATGTTATGACGGCTGTGGACTGTAATAGGCAAGGAGGATAGACACTGAGCAAACACAGTGTAAACTCATGCTGCTCTAGAAGACATCAGAACTGGAGTCCAGGAGGATGAAGAAATATGGACCATCTCTTCTGTCTCGTTTCCTTGGCATTTGGTAGCCAGTTTCTCTTCCTATGTCTACATCCCCTGAAGCTGAACCTCTTCCTCCATGTTGGTCTTCTGAAGCTCATTGAAAATTAATACTCATTATGATATTAAGATTATGACCATGTGGGATCTTTAGGAAGTGAATAGTTGGAGGCTGGGGATAAAGTTTGGTAGGAAAGTGCTTGCTGTACAAACATGAAGGCCTGGGTTCGATCCCCAACATTCACATAGGAAAAGCTTACAGGTGAGACAGTGTGTGCCTGTAATGGTAGTGCTGGAAAGGTGACTACAAAAGGCTCCCTGGGGTTTTCTGGCCAGTCTAGACAATGGATACTGACATCTGGCCATGTGCACATATATACCAGCATGTACACACACATACCTACATATATACACACACAGAGGTGATCGAGGCTCTATCCTCATGCATGAATGAGTCTATTTAAATAATGAATGAGTTAATGGCTAGTGAATTGTTGCAAGTGGATTCAGCATAAAAGCTGTTTTGGCTTGGTCCGTTGTGTATTCTTTTTACTCTCCGTGCAACACTCTACATACCTTCAGACTCTGCCAGTAAGAAGCCCATCACCAGATGCAGCCTCTTGACCTTGGATCAGAACCAGAGCCAAGATATAGTCCATCTTCATAAGTCAGCTAATCTATATTATGTTGATAGCAATGGGAGAGAAAGACAACTTCCATTAATTTGTCGTATTGCATAATCCATTCTTACAGTTCCCCTCCCTTTCCCAAATCTCCTGATACCTTACCCCCATCATAATTTCATTATGCTACTCTGCCTTCTTTAATTGGAGAGTTCCATTTTTAACATGGAGCTTTAAACCTTTCACAGCAGAGGCTCCCCATAGATGACAGTTGTCAAGAAGGTGGTCTCTCCACACAGCCCACACAGGTCAGCCACACAGCCCACACAAGTCAGCCAGCCTAAGAATGTGGCCTGTGTCTCACCATGAGTAAGCTCTTCCCTCCGTCAATTCTGCAACAGTATAATGTCCTCATAACTGCTTCACGTGTACTTTCAAGAGTAAGCAGGTATCTTATTGGAGGGAAATGTATTTTCTCACAGCCCTGGGGGAGGAGGGTGGAAACACAGGCTAATTCTGGTGGGAGCTCTCTTCCTTGCTTGTGGTGTCTTCCTTGGCAGATGGTACAGAGATCTCCTTATAAGGATCTAATTCCATCATGGAGGCACCACCATGTAGGGCCTTACCTCAAGCTCAGGATGTCCCAAAGGTCTGCCCCAAACACTTTGAGACTGACTGCTTCAAAGCAGTAATTGGAAGGTTTGTTCTTTACTCAACAGTGGGCTTTGAAACTGTGTGACTCATGAGATTTTTTTTGAAAGTATAAAGTGATTTACAAATTTAAGATTTCTTTTAAAATTAATATTGTTGCTTTTTTCCATCAAGTTTCTAAACATTTTCCCCAGAGTCATGGTTTCTAAGGAAACCAAATTCTTCCTGAGCGGTATTCATAAGTCTGCAATGTGAGGTTTAAGAAGTAGAATCTTAAATGTGCAGATAGTGAGGCTAGTGACAGCACATACCATCTACCGATGCTAATGCTTCAGCTCTCACTGCTCTGATGCCCTTGGCCATGCACATATTCTCACTTTATAGACTCCATCAAGACCTTAAATATCCCACTGCAGAAAAAGCCCTTCCAAGAGTAGGAAGCTGGGCAGATGATGTCCACGAGGCAGGGGAATGGGCAAGGTTGGGTTGTGGGATGCTCACTCAGCAGGTGAGATGGTGGGAAGGGTAAGGATGGCTGCCTGTCCTCCAGCAGCTGCAGAAGAGACAAAGTGATGACAGGATGGCCAGCGACTGGAGGGTGTCATTGGAAAGCAGAGCAATATTAATGGATGAGGAATGTCTTTTACCCCTTTGTAGTTGATGCTGCTTAGCTATCACCAAGTGTGTAGACTCATGCTGTTGACTCATGGGCACCTGGGAAAAGCTGAGTGAGTGTTGACTAATTAATGAGGTGAATGCCTGCAGGGCATCCATGCTCACCTTGCCCCATTGCTGCTGTCTTCCTAGGGTAGTACATCCCCTGGTTCTGCAGAGGGTCAGATATTGAAATGCATTGCAGTTTGAGAACCCCTTTTATTTCTAGAAAAACAAAGAATGTAGAGAATTTAATATCACTTCCCAAGACAGGAATTTTTGGGAGCATGGCTCACTGAAGGATAGATTGTTTAGACAACATGGTTATCAGAAAATACTGTCATCTTTGTTGCTTCTTTTAACTCTTTAGGTTGTTTTTTATTTCTGCTGAGTGCCTCTCCCATCTAGACAGTCAGTTTGCTTTGCAAGGGAAGCATTCTCCAAGCACATTATTGCTTAGAAAAACTACAGGTAATGGAATAAAACTCGAAAGCATAGATCTTTTATAGCTACAGTTGTTTTATTTTCGTTATTAGCTTTTTACAGAGACAGTTTCAATGAATCCATTATTCTACATTAATTTCCATGACTTGCAGAAAGTTAATCATATCTTCATGTCTTTGTGTGTGCTGCTAACATCTATCTTTTATTATGTTAAAACTAAAATAACAGTTGTTTTAAAGCTGGTTTATGGTTTTAATATTTCTAATAAATATGTTTTTATATGGTTTTAAAAATTTGGAGTTTTTTTAATAGTATGTCCCTTGAGGTTCTTTCCACAGTGCCTTTATTATTTAGATAGAGCATTATTCTTTTAATGATACATACATTCTCAAACTTCGAAGGTAGTTGGTTGGTTCTGTTCTGACTGCTCTGTTTTGTTTCTTCATCAGGGTTTTAGCAGCATAGAGTGGTCTAGTAAAAGGTGTAAAATGGCAGGGTTGGAGCCAGCATATCACCAGTCCTTAACTATGGTCACCATAAGTTCATATTCTGAAGCCCATTAAAAACACCAAACCCATCAAATGAAACATAAAACTCAAAGTAAATTAGAGTGAAATGTTGTCACCAGCACACATGAGAGATGTTTGATACAGTGCCCTTCTTTCCATTATCTTATTTTGAGTCAGAGTCTCACAATGTAACCCAGGCTAGCCCCAAACTTGCCACCTTCCTGTCTCTGTGAGCTGTGTCTTGGGTTTGCAGCTACTCATCACCACACCTGGCATCATGCCTTTCCCTGCCCTCTCTCTTTTCTGTAAATCTCCAGTGTCTTTGAGAGTCTGATAACTTCATTGTTGAAAAGGGTTTACCAGACTCATCCACCCATTTAAATAGGTAGAAAGACCAAGGCCCAAAGATCTCCAAGGTAATCATATACTCATTGTCTTGGAATCTAACATTGATCAAGAACCCAGACCAATACTGCCTTGTAATGTAAGACACACCTACCCACCCATACACACAAAGACATCATCAGTCCACTATCATCTGCTTATAGTAGAAATTGCATAGCCAGGGAGGCCATTTCAACTTTATATCGTCACAGCAGAATAGAGAATAGAGGCCAGAGGCCAAGGTCAGGAAAGACTTCTTAGGAATGGATATGCCACAAGTCCTGGGGGTTTTGTTTTTCTTTTTTTTCTACTTTCCTTTTATCCTATACATTTTTTTTACTGCTGTGACATAGGGACCTTTTCTAGGGATTGCTCTTGAGAGAAACTCAGAACTGGGTTCATATTTTAAATTTGCTTTTAGAAATGAAGTTTTTTTGGTCTCCTACTGAGAACTCTTAGTGATGATTTTGACTGCATCTCCCAGCAGTCCTCTATGTTTCTAATGTCTCATTTATTTGTTCTACAGTGTGTCTGGTGGAGAACTCTTTGATCGGATAGTGGAGAAGGGATTTTACACAGAGAAAGATGCCAGCACTCTCATCCGCCAGGTCCTGGATGCTGTGTACTATCTCCACAGAATGGGCATTGTCCACAGGGACCTCAAGGTGAGGCATTGCTCAGCAATACCATCCAACTACTTCACAACCCACAATGCACCTGCATAGCCAGAGAGAACTGGCTATGGTGAAGGGATAAGGATGCTTTGGGAAGAGACAGGTGGAATGGGAGGCTGTGTACGTTTTGGGTGTCAGTGCATTGAGGCCCAGAAGTAGCTTAAAAGAGAATGAAAATCAATGCAGCTGGATGCTGTTTAAGACGTTCTGTAGCCATTAGGCAGCCCACAGGGCCTTAGAGAGGTGATTGTGTGTTAATTCAAGAATTTACAAAATAACTTTCTATACATGGCAGGAAAACCATGGAGACTCTCACCCACTGTGCTGGTTAGGTTTTGTGGAGGGGAGGGATGTGATTTTGTTTGCTTGTTTGTTTGGTCATCAGAGAAGAGAGAACCTCAATTGAGAAAATGCCTCCGTAAGATTGATAGAACATGGAGGCAGTTGTGATTAATGATTACTGTGTGAGGGCCCAATCTACTATGGACAGTGCCACCTCTGGGCAGGTGGTTCTGGACTGCATTAAAAAATTAAGCTGAGTGAGCCTTTGAGATCAAGCCAGTAAGCAGCACTTCTCTATGACTTCTGAACCAGTTCCTGCCTCCAGGTTCTTGCCTCCAGGAGTTCCTTCCCTGACTTCCCTCAATGATAGGTTGTGACTGGGGAGTTGTAAGATGAAATAAGCTCTTTCCTACTTAGGACACCCCCCAGTGAAGCACTTCAGAGTCATGTCCCTCATGCAGCCCTTTATAAACATGATAGCCATATAAGAAAGAAGGGAACAGTGCAGGGGACAGTGCAGAAAAAGGCTGGCACTACAATAGGTACTGTAAATGAGGTTACAGGTACAGCTGTCTTCTGGTGTCCTGAACGTTCCTTTGCTCCCCTTCCCTCCCCTCCCCTCCTGTCTTCCCCTTCACTCACTGTCTCTCCATCTCTTTCCCTTTGTTCCTGTTGGTTTTGTTCAGTTGTTTTTTTTTTTAGATAGAATTTCACTAGATAGCCTAAACTAGCGTCAGAATTCCTAATTCTCTGGCTTTAACTTCCTGGGTGATAAGACTGTAAGTCATTGTCTTTTCCTTATGAGGTGTGGGTATACTGATCTTTCACCTATTAGCACTGAAAAGTTTGGGGGCTTATAGTGGCCACCTTAGTATCTTTTCTCTTCCCAGATTTTAGTAGCTGTCACACACAAGGGCTGGAAAGTCAGTGAGAGCAGCGCTGTGTAAAGCCCAGGTTGTGGTGTGACTTCATGCTACAATGTTACAGGTCCAGCCTCCACACTCTACTGAGCGAGACCCGGCACATATGTGGGCCACTCAATATATAAATACAAGGACGGCCTTGCAAGCATGCTGCCCTTAGCAGGAAGCCAGCTAGAGTCAACTATAAACATTGGTTAAACAGAAGTTGAGCACCTATCCATCGTCTGCTCTTGGGCATCAAGGAGTAGAACATTGTAGCTTTCCTTTCATCAAGATCCCTCTTTGGGTTGGGGTGTGGCTTGGTGGCTGAACCTAACATGTGCAAACCCTAGGCTCCATGCCCAGCACCACAGCATTGTTTTATTAAATTTTTTCATTATTTTACATACCAACCACAGATTTTCCTCCCTCCTCTTCTCTCACCTCCACTTGCCTCCCATCTATCCCTTCCCCATTCACCCCTCCTCCCACCAGTACCAAAAAAGCACGGCCCATTCAGTTGAGGTAGGACCACCTTTTAAAAATTAATTTAAAAATGAAAAGATGTACTTTGGAGTTTTCTCTTTCTTGTTCCATGTATCATTTTCCCTCATAATTTTTTTTTGGTTCCATTTTTTTCCTCTTCCCATAGTCCATCTTAGGATCTTCTAGAGCTCTCCTTTCAGAGATGCAAAATTGTTAACCTAAATCCATGTTGGGGAGGTGCTGGAAGGTCAGTAAGATCTCTGTGTCCTGGCTCTGATCAAGCAGGTCTACAGAAGACCCATGAATTTGCCTTTCTAGTGAGTGATAATACCTGCCCGGTGACAGTGACGCCAGTCTGGGGACACCTCTTGAGGAACCACTAAAGAAAGAGACTTAGGAAGGTCAACAAGCTCTTCCAGCCTTTGCCATCTTCTTGCTGGCAAATGGGCTGTTAGTGTGATGAGCTCGTCTTTGGAGCCCTGAGGCTCTCAGAGTAAGAGAGAAGCTAGGTCAGCCATCCCAGTGTCTCCCTCCTTGCCAGGCAGCTCTTCTTCACGGCTCTTTGGTGTCCCCCCACATGCCACCTGGGCTTTGAACCCACAGCTGTTGCTATCTAGCTGTTGCTAAGCAACTTTGTGTTGCGACTTCAGAAATGTGGTGTGCAGGGCCATAGGCACTTTCTAAAAAATCAGTTATAAACAATTAAAATGTATTCAGGAAGAACAGTATTCATATCCTTCTTAAAACATGGGTCAATGGGGTTGGAGAGATGGTTCAGCTGTTAAGAGCAATAGCTGCTCTCCCAAAGGTCCTGAGTTCAATTCCCAGCAACCACATGGTGGCTCATAGCCAATTATAATGAGATCGGGTGCACTCTTCTGGAAGGCAGGCAGTACACTGTATGCATAATAAATAAAAAATCTTTATTAGGAAAAAAGTGGGTCAGCAAGACAGCAGACCATTTTCCACTTCTACCTAAAACTGGTGGCAAGTGCTTGTAGCCCTCAGCCTGGGGAACTTCAAGAACACCAGGCCTTCTGGAAGTACAGCCCATGACAATCAAAAAGAAGGGGAAAGAGAATTTTGACAATTGGGCTCCTTGTGGCAGAATACAGTGGCAGTGTTAGGATTGTAGTATGATCTCTTGTCAGAGGCTTCAAAGAGTTTCATCCATGTGATATTAAATTTTCATCAACTTCTAAGAACTTGAAAACCACCCACAATCTAAGCTACAGCAACAGACAGCCTGATGGTGCTAACAAAAGATATATGTAGGGTATGCAATGTTACCCTAACCCATGAGCACACATGCCCACTTCTCCTTCCAAACAGATGTTCTTATGTCTTGTGGGCCCTGGGAAACTATGAGAGACAACCTAGTGCTCTGTTTTGTTCAAGTACAGGGAGTGAGAAGGGAAGTGTCTGCCACTCCACCATTGAACTTGGATGGTTTCTTAGCTCTGCCCTATTGGTGTTTAGAGATGGAGGACTGTGTGTGGGCAAAAGCTCTGGACCCTGCAGGATGTTTAGCTGCTCCCTTGAATTCTAAATTTCCAGGACCCTTCCTGGAGTATTAGAAACCAAAAATGTCTCTAGGCTTTGCTAAATTTTGTCCACTGGGGGGCAAAACTGCCCCCTGTTGAGAAAACTAGATTCATTGTATTGTTATATGCAACAGTAACTTTCCCAGAAATGTGTTGAGTGAGATCTTTTTAAGGATTATTATATAAAGTATTACCAAGAAAGAAGCTTAATAATCCAATTTAAGTGTTTGCCCACAGTTGTCTTATAGAAATGTCATAATATGCAGCAAAATAATTTTCAGGTGAGATCAGGCCCTTCAAAGGGTCCCCTCCTGGCAGGAAGAACTGTGATATATTAGCCATCTCAGCTCTGCCTCTCTTCTCCCACAAGCCAGGAGAGCCTTACTGCCATTACCAAACCTTGAAACAACTCAAACTATTGATCAAAACAGTGAATATCTAATTGCTTTAACTTACTCTTCTGAGATAACAGTCAGAAAAGCATCTTACTCACTGGAAGGAACCACCTGTTGGAGGAGGTGTGTATGTTGGGTTGGGGTACTTGGCAACCTCTTGCCTGAGGTGAACTTCCTTTGGCAGCATGAGTCACATGCTTACTTCTCCAGCTGCAGAAATCCTGGGGCCAGGCTAGTGGTAGTGGAATAGAGCGCTCTCTTGGCCTCTGTGACTGAGTCTGTCTGTTCATCAATGGATAATCCCTAAACCCATGCATTTTATAAAAGAAACCCCTCCCTCATTTCCCAAGCATTTCAACTGTTTCAACTACAGACTGGCCATTTCATTTTCATTTCAAAGCACCCTTTAGCATTATTTGATTTCTTTCAACTCTCACTCTTCACAAAATTGTCTTGGTGACTTCAGACTCCAATTACTCTTTGTAGCACTACTGCAGGTGACAGAAAATAGTTAAAGAAAAAGATGTTTTGACATTTGTTACAGCAAGAAAGAAGCCTTTGCTGGAGTCTGCTGTGGTAAGGGAGAGAAACTGACCCCAGCTCTGACTCTGAACACAAGAGGAACAAGTGGCACTTGGAGTAGAACAGGGTAGGGTGGAGGACAGCACAGCACCTGATGACTTCTCAGAAGGACAGGTGGATGACTCACACCTCTAAGTGCTCACTGTACAAGCATGAGGACCTGAGATGGATTTGGTCACCAGAACCCTCATACAGAAGCCAGGGATAGCAATGCACACCTGTAATCCCAGCACTGGGAGGCAGAGACAAGAGGATCCCTGCTGGCAGTTGGCAGCCTCCAGACTCAGTGGAAAGACCCTATCTTAATAAATAAATAAATAAACAAATAAACAAAGAAAGAAAGGAAGGAAGAGATGAAAAGCATTTAAAGAAGATCTCCCAGTGTTAATCATAACAGTCATCCTGGATCCATTTAGCACAAAACATTCTTTGACTAAATCTTTTATCACTCACCCTCAATGTCATGTCACCCTGTCTTGTGCCGTAAGTCCTTTCAAATTGGCCTTGCCAATGTCCCCTTACTTACTCACAGTAATGTTCTATCTACTGTCGTGCAACCTGCCCGTGGCTAGAAATTGCCACTTAACCATTGTAGCACTGGAGCTGAATCAGATCCTGCTTCCTATAAAGTCCCATGGTGGTGGTGACAAAGACTACGCAGTGTCCTTCAAAATACGTGAACAATTGCTTCTTTAGCAGCGTCAAAAGCACCCGAGGAAGAATGTGGTCATATTTCAGGGGTAGTGATTCCCTCTAAAGTGAATTCGCTTGATTCAGGCTAGACTGTACTTGGCTGGCCTGGCTAGAGAGAAAGAGGGGCTTGAGAGGCTAAGGTCAAGGCTTTGCCCTGAAAAGGGCTCAGGGGAGCTTGGTCAAGGTTTAGTCAAGGTCAGAGTCTTGGACAGTTCTTACAGTTTCTTCATAGCAGAGACTGCATGCCAGAGTCACTGCTCTCGGGATCCCCTGCCACCCCATCTCAGATCTACCAAAGGATGTTTCTCATCTATTTAATACCCTCACAGATGAACAGTGAATGGTGGTGCACAAAAGACCTCAAAACACTTTCTACACAAGTTTTGTCACTCTACTTGTGATAATTCCTAAAATTCAAGGTGTAGCAACTAAGATTTGCCCCAGAAGCCTGATGAGAGAATATGGCTTTATCCTTGGGCTGGGAGAGTAGCCAGTCTGGAAATGGGGTGGGAAAATGAGCTTCCGTTCCAGGTCCTTCATTCTGCTCTCATTCCTTTATTGCAGACAAGAGCCACAAATACTTATTCACTCAACAAATTTTCAGAACTGTCCTGGTGGTTGGATGTTCCAAGACTGTCCTACTAGTATCCCCCTGAAGGATAGCATCAACTGAAGTCACACAAAACGTAAAAGATAAATAAAAATGCAGGTTCCTCTTCAGTATTGAGTTTCTCAGCCCTGTAGAGATGGTACTAGCCTGAAACAGGTGCATCATGGTACCCATAAACCCCACCCCAGTCCTTGCTAGCACCAATGACAATCCCCAGTTTTGCATAAAACTCTCTGCAAATAATGTTTCATCGTCTGTCCCAAGGAAATCGCTCCTATATGTCACTGATATTGAAAAACCGCAGTGAAGACCCACTGGGCACAGAGATATACTCCTGTAATCTCAGGAGGCTGAGTCAGGAGAATCATAAGTTTGAAGCCTATCTGGAACCCACAGCAAGTTCCAGGCCAGCTTAGACTACATAATAAGACCCTTTATCACAGCAAAATGACACAAACAACAAAGGACTGTAGGTCTGGAAAGTAGACTAAGACATCTGCTGTGTCAAACCACTGTCTGTGCTCTCCCTGTGCTGCGCACAGTGCTGACAAGTAGACACTGTGACCTGTGTGTGGCAGAAAGGCAGCCAGAAGAGGGGAGTCTAAGGACACATTACAAGGAAGTGCTGCTTTTGTTCCCAAGGTTCTCCCCCTTCCCTTGGCAGGGGCGTGAGCAGGTAGAGGATGATCTCAGCAAGGTGCAGTCCATCTGGCAGGACTGCAGCAGGACAGGAGGTTGCTAAGAGCCTTGCATCACAGCAGAGTAACCTGCAAGTGTCTCTAGTTTCTCTCTCTCTCTCTCTCTCTCTCTCTCTCTCTCTCTCTCTCTCTCTCTCTCTCTCTCTCTCTCTCTCTCTCTCTCTCTCTCTCTCTCCAAATCCTGAAAATGTGGTTTCATCTCCAGGGAATCCTGTTCTCCTATTGAATAACTGAAATGACAAAAGTCTGAGAGCCATCCGCTTTTTAGGTTCCCTCAAAATGTGGTTTTTCTTTTTAAGGAGACAAAAATACTGGTAAAAGAAAAGAATAACATTGAAGACTTGCTTGTGCCAAATGCTCTGCAGGGCCCTCTGTGGCCTGCTTTGGGAGCACTGCTGTTTTAATTGGCATCTATTGACTTAGGCGTTGTCTATGTCTAAAGGTCATGGTTGTGTTTCATTGTGAGAGTTGATGAGTCTCCGTAAGTAAGGCAGCTCAATAAATGTGCCTCCACTCTTCAGTTGTTCGCTTGCTTGCTTTCAGTTCTGGGGATTGAGTCCAGGGCCTCTTGCAGTGAAGCAAGCCCCCTATCACTGAGCTATACATCTCCAGTCCTCATTTTATTTCTTATTTAGAGAGACACACTCTCCTAAGTAGCGGGGGTGATAGGTATACACTCCAGGTTCGAATTACTATCTCTAAGTTGTTTTTGTTTTGTTTTCTCTAGCCTGAAAATCTCTTGTACTACAGTCAAGACGAGGAGTCCAAGATAATGATCAGTGACTTTGGCTTGTCAAAAATGGAGGGCAAAGGAGATGTGATGTCCACGGCCTGTGGGACCCCAGGCTATGTCGGTAAGGACAGTGTATGAATGTGTGCATGCATGTGTGTCCCCACGAAGTTGGGTTGTCTCCATGGCAATATCATCTTCCTCCTGAAGTCTTGGAGCCCAGCACATATCACAACTGCCTGCATTTCCCTTGAAGGAAAGATAAAAATACTGAGAGATAGCATAGCAAGTTAGCATCAAAGTGATTCCCTGAAACCTTTTAACAGTTGGGTGGAAATCCTGTTTGATTTGGTTATGGGCCCAACTAGAGTCTGAGAGCAAAATGGGATGGAATCCCAGGTTCTAATACCAGAATTATTGTACATGTCTATTTTTGGATGATTTACACTGAAGCATTGAACATGTAGTAAGGTGCGGGCAGACTCAATAAAACATGCAAATATTGACATAGATGCAGCCAGAGAGGACATATTTATATGAAAGAAGCCATAAGTAAGTCATTCTCTCAAGTCTACTCACCCTGATCGGTACAGGCAAAGCCAGGGGTTATGATAGTTTTTCCTAAAATAATAACTGCACCTTTTTTACCTGCTACTAATAAAAAATGCAGAGAAGGCTACCGACAGCTGTGAACAGTTGGTCACTGAGATTCAGCTTCTGTTTTGTGGAGAAAGCCCACGGGAACTTTGTTAGCTTGCTGTTACTATAAGAAACTCCTGACACAATCATCTTATAAACAGAAAGGTTAATTGTGCCCGGTGGCTTTGGAGGTTTCAGACTGTGAGTGATTGTTGGGCTTGCAGCAAAGCACACACCATGGCAACAGTATCTGGTAAAACCATTCACCATGTGGTTGGGACATGAAGGGGGAAAGGATGGGATATTAATAACCCCTTCAAAGGTGTAGCCCCAACGACTGGGAAACCTCAGAATAGGCCAACTTCAGTGTTCTGCCATCTCCCCAAAACATCACATGCTGGAGACCAAATCTCCACATATGAGCCATTAGGGAACGCTTATCCATAAAACTGTTCATATCAGTGTATTCGATCACTTATCAAATGTGTATTCAGAGCCTACTGTGTCCCCAGCACTGTTTTGATGGGACTCTTCTCTGCCTTCATGGAGATGGCTTGGTAGCTGAAACAAGAGACCACAAAAAAGAAACAAATGGGCAAGGGCATTTCTGATTGTTGTGCTGAGGGAAACAAAGCCAGGAGAATTCAATCGATACTGACGGGGCTTAAGGAGCATTTAGGGCTGTGTTGAGAGAACTGAGGTTTGGGCCTTCACCTGGATGATAGAAAACAATTGGCCACCTGGGAGTTAGAGAAGAGGGGTCATTCTACTAGGCAAAGAAGCTTGGTAAAAAGGCAAAAGCAGAGACAGGGCAAGAGGAGTATGTCTGTGGGGTGAGGTTGGAAAATGGAGAACAAGGCTGAAACCTCATATAAACTTTGAAGGTCTTTCTTTGTGAGAGCAACATGTGTACTAGGCATGATGGCACATTCTGGCATTCCCAGCACTGGGGACTGGGGAATAGGGAAGTAGGAAGAAATTGATTTTGAGACCAGTCTGGGATATATAGTAAGATCCTGTCAAAAACAGACAAACAAGAACAACAACAAAACAGAGGAAGAATTGGAAGAGGTGATAAAGGAAAAGGGAGAGACCAGGAGGGGAAGTAGAGAAGGAGAAAAGAAGGGAGGAGGGAGGGGAGGAAGGAGAAAAGAGTGAGAGGGAGGGCAGAAGAAACACTGTGAACCTCCCTAAAGAAGGGAGATTAGTATTACACAGCCTACACCATTCCCATGAATCTTCAGGTAACAACTCGGGAACCTTTCCAATAGGCTGAGGAGATTCATCCTAAAACCTATTGGTCTAGAGACAGCGAACACTGTGGGTCATTCCAATGATCTTGCTAGCACTCCATGGTGTTTCAAGTCCTTGCATAATTACATTCTCATATCAAAATTGATATGGCACTGCGGTTTCATTTTCCTAGTTGCATAGAGGAGTGAAGCAAAGAGCCAGCAGAGGGGAATGGTGCATAAGATGAGGGAAGGGAAAGGAGGAAGAGATTTAGGAGGATGGGCTCCTCACCAAAAGGATGTGGCACACAGAGGCTGTGGGAGATGACACCAGTGGGACTCATGTCCCCGATTGTGAATATGCACTGACTGATTTTAAGAGGTGTTAAGAGAAGCTTTTTCTTTGCTAGCCGCTTTGGTTTATCACCCGCCAGTCGCCTGGGCTCTGCCACATTGTAGTCCCCAAATAAACACACAAGACGCTGTATTAATTATGAAGC
Source organism: Mesocricetus auratus (assembly GCF_017639785.1). Lineage (NCBI taxonomy): Eukaryota > Metazoa > Chordata > Mammalia > Rodentia > Cricetidae > Mesocricetus > Mesocricetus auratus. The sequence continues at coordinate 23,283,445 of NW_024429196.1, read as the reverse complement.
TGTTGGCCTTGCTTGTCTCTTACTGGCTAGCTCTGCCTTAAGTAATTACCCCATAATTGCTAATCTAAGTATGTCTCTTACCGGAGAGGTTTCCGGGCTTCCTACCCCAATGGCGTTACATCTCGACTCTTGTGTTTCTCCTTCCCAGAATCCTCCTGGACTCCTAGTCCCTCCTATCTAGATTCCCTATTGGCCAGACAGTGCTTTATTGGCATAAGACTTCCCCAACAAAGAGGCCATAGAGACTCAAGAGAGGGATGGATGGGCCAGCCAGCAGTCACTGGTCTTATGAAAGTGAGGACAGGAGGGACCTTGGAATGTGGGGACTGTGGAAAGCGAGTCATGTGAGATACGTACAAGCTCATTTGTAGCTGGAGAAAAATGCAAGGGTATGTGGCATGTGTATGCAGTTTCTCCTGTGTGTGGTCTACACTATCTGGCAAGCAGCAAGGAAATTAATGGAAGGCATATCCTTGGAAAGATGAGGGACTCTGACCAGGCTTTTGCCTTCTGGCTTTTGAGCGGCGACCTAACTGCTCTTACAGGGTATTCTCACACACATGTGCGCCTAGCTGTCCTCATATTAACCCACACACACTGGAGAGCTCTAATGCTTCCTAGATTGCTTCTTGGCCACTCTGTGTGGCTGGCGGTCTCCCTGTTTACGGTGGCCATGCCTGCATAGTTTGTTTCAATTTGTTGCTGTGGCTAGAGCTGATTTATTTAGGGACAGTGTATGAAGTGTACACTTGAAGGGTAGGTAAGCAAGCCCTTGTGCGATTTTGTTGTCAGCTACAGAGTGCTCTGAGAACAATAGTCATACAGCTACTGATTTTGGTCGTATTTACTGAGGACCCAGAGTGAAACAGGCTCAGGTCTCTATGGTCTTTGGACAGTCAGCTAAAGTGGATCTTCCCCTGCCCCAGTCTCCATGTCAATCTCCTATGCATCCATCAAAACCCAGCTGAAAGGCTACCCTCTTCTGGTTGCTGTCCTGCCTCATCCTCTCCTTCAGTATCCTAATTCCTTCCTTCCCCCTTCTCAAAACTCTGACTATGATCACATTGAATATGGGTCCCTGTCTGTTTGTCTCTTCACTGCACTATGGTTTTTCCTCCATCTTTGTACAGAGGCATGCCGAATTGCAGACACAGAGCAGAGGGCCCATGGATATTTTTCTCTTTTCATTAATTCATTTAATACACAGTTATTGAATTCTAAACTATGCACTGTGGACAGTATTTGGTGTTCACAAATGAATGTGAATAGGGTAGAGATTCTGACTCAAAACAGTGTTGTGAGAGACAGAAGCCAGCAGGTAAATTTAATAATAGTGATATACTTATGGTGGCACATGCCTGTCACCCCAACACTTGAGAAGTGGAGGCAGGAGAATTTCAAATTTGAGGCCAGAATTAATTATTTAATTTCTGCCTTCTGTTTGAGGTATTCTAGTAGAATGAAAAAAATTTAGGAGAAAGAAAAAACAAAGCAGGCAGAAATCCTCTCTCATGTCCTAACATTTAGACAGAAGGATTATAGGCAAATAACTAAGTAAATTCATTCCTCAGTTAGTTCAGTAACATGGATAAGGGGTGTGTGTGTAGAACTTGAGCATGCTGGTAGAAGCCAGAAGACAACCTCAGGTGTGACTCCTTAGGTCCATCCACCTTGTGTTTTGAGACAGTGTCTCTCATTGGAACCTGGGGGTGGGGGTGTCAGCTATGCTGGATTGAGTGACCAGCAAGCCCAGAGATCCTCCCACTGCCTCCCAAGTTGGGTTTACAAACTTTCACTGCCACACCTGGTTTCTTGTGAGTAAACTAGGGGTAGAGTTCTCATCCTCAGACTTGCACAGCACACATTTTATTGACTGCGCCATCTTCCCTGCCCCCTCCTTATCCTTTTATAAAAGGGAGATGTGGCCCATGGAGACAGTGTCACTAAGGGGTGATTGTCAACATCACTCCATCCCTGGCACAGAGGTCCTATTGCATGCAGCCTCCATGGTTTATTCCATCTAACCCCAGGACAGTGTGACAAGGTATATAGTACAAGATGCATGTATGATTATGTATTTCAAATGCAGCATAACTAGTGTATTTCAGGAGCAAACTGTAAAGTCCTGGCAAGAAAGAGGGGTCATCAGTAGCTAGCACAACCAAGAAGAAACTTCTGGAAGAACTGAAGGAAAGTGGAACTCAGGCAAAGACAAGGAGAGTTACAGTTGCCACAAAAGCCCTGAAATTCTCTCTGCTGCTCTCTGTTTGAGAAAGAACCACACTCCTTTAGTTTGGAGAACAGGCTGCTGCAAATGTCTTTATGATAATGATAATGAGGGGAAATTATTGGCCCACCTGGTGGCAATGAGCTGCTCAGAGGAGTGTGATATCTGTCAATGTGGCACAGACCTAGATGTGGAATCTGTTTAAGTCAAGTGTTCCATTCTCCTTGATACTACCAACAAGAGACAAAGTCAGAACTAAGAAATTTATCAGTTAGAATGCCTGATCTGTAGAATTAATTAAAATACCCCAATGGGTCCCCTGAGGTCACTGAGAATGTGATATAAGGCATCCATCTCAACCATGGAACTGATAAAGAGTGTGGTGGTGTGTGTTGAGTGTGTGTCTGTGTATATCTGTGTTTGCGTGTGTATTGCGGGGTATGTGAGGGGCATGAGTGTGGCATGGTGCATATATGTGTGTGTGCATATATGTGTGTCTGTGCATGCGTGGGCATGTGTGCTTGCTTGTTTAGCTTTGGTTTTTCATTTGTTTGCTTATCTCACTTTTTCTCCATACTAACATGATTGCTCAGACTCAAGGATCACAGTCAAGCCTCCTGGTTTCAGAAACAAAGATAAACTTTAAGAAAACTTCAAATATACAGAGCAAGTGGCTATATATGTCTTAAGAATGGGGTGCCATGTTGCTCTCTTCCCACCAGGGCTGCTGTGGAGAGAGGGAGGTGGCTGGTGGCAGGCACTCCACCTGAACTGCCATGGTTCTAAAGTGAGAAGTTCCATTATTGACTCTGGTTGAGCAATGATTTATCACTCTGTAGTATTTCATTCCCAGCACATCACTACTATTTCCTGATTGCTTTTGACTTGTAACTGGGAGAGGCCATTGACACCTGGGAACATCATTTTACTTATAATCAGAACTACATGAGCAAAATTTTAATTCATGTCTGATTGTTGAGTAGTTCCCACAAAAGTGATCATCCTTGTATCCTTCCAGAACTTAGCTTCAGCATAGCTAGCCCAGCCATGGTAGGCATCATTAGTCTATTTCTGCTTTAATCTCTCTAAAGCAGTTTAAACACATTTGGTCTTGCTCTTCCTTAAATGAAGCTGGAGAAAATTTGATCAGCATTCTTCTAATGTTTCTTTTTCCACCCATTTAGGGGAATGTCCTTATTTCAGGGATCACTGAATTTTTAGAACTTGAGTTGAGATGTAAGATTGTGGGAGAGCAGGGGTTTCTTGGGTCTGCTTGGCAAGTAGCAGACCCATCACAGAAGGCTGGACCTTCCAGAGTCTTCTTGTATCTCTCAGTCTTGGCCTGCCTACACCCACTGGAAAAAGTGAGTGTGGGCCCTGCTCAGGTCCATCTTCCCTGTCCCTTCCTTGGAGTTTTCTGTGTTTGCTCAGTATGTAGCAGACCCGCCCTGGCAGGCCGAACCATGCAGAGTCTGCTGACATCACAGTCTTAGCCCACCTACACCCACTGGGAGAGGAGGAGAGAGGAGAGGGAGAAACCCTACCTGCACCCACTGGAAGAAGGGATGGGAAAGATGACAGAATAAGAACATTCAACAACAGAAAGACCAATATGACTAAAGTCTAGGGACTCTACACCAGCAAGATCTGACTATCACAATGCAGATTAAGCAGAAGAGAATGACCTTAAAAACAACTTTATGAAGAAGATAGAGACCCTCAAAGAGGAAATGAAAAGAATCCCATAAAGAAATGGAAGGAAAAGCAAACAAAGGACACAAGAAATGGAAGAAAAGACAAACCAAAAAAAATTCAAGAAATAAACAATTCTCTTAAAGAAAGCAAGGAAAGCCAAGAAAAAATAGCCAAACAAATGAAGGAAACAATTCAAACAGTTCAAGACTTGAAAGCTGAAATAGAAACGATAAAGAAAACACAGAATAAAGAAATGCTGGAAGTAGAAAAGCTGGGTACAAAATCAGGAACTACAGATCAGATGTAAGCATAACCAATAGAATATAAGAGATGGAAGAGAGAATCTCAGGTATTGAAGATTCACTAGATTCATCGACCAAAGAAAATCTTAAGTCCAACAAATCCTTAATACAAAATATCCAGGAAATATGGGACACCTTGAAATGCCAACCATAAGAATAAAGGTATAGAAGAAGGTGAAGAAATCCAGCTCAAGGGTATAGAAAACATATTCAACAAAATCATAGAAGAAAACTTCCCAACCTAAAGAAGGACATGTCTATGAAACTACAAGAAGCTTACAGAACACCAAGTAGAGTGGACCACAAAAAGAAGTTCCCTCACCTCATAATAATCAAAACACCAAACATACAGAATAAAAAATATTAAGAGCAGCAAAGGGAAAAAGCCAAGTAATATAGAAAGGCAGACCTCTCAGACTTATACCTGACTTCTCAAAGGAAACTCTGAAAGCCAGAATGTCCTGGATAGATGTTCTACAAATGCTAAGGGACCATAGTTGCCAGCCCAGACTACTATACCCAGCAAAGCTTTCAATCACTATATGTCAAGAAAACAAGATATTCCACGACAAAGCCAGAATTAAACAATACATGTCCACAAATCCTATTGGAAGGACAACTCCAACCCAAGGAAGTTAGCTACACTCACAAAAACATAGGCAACAGATAATCCCACTTTATCAAAAACCAAAAGGAAAAAGGGGAGAAATCCACACACAATATCACCACCAACAAATCCAAAACAAACAAGAATTAACAACAAATGGTCACTAATATCCCTCAATATCAATGGTCTTAACTCACCTATAAAAAGACACAGGCTAACAGAATGGATACAAAGACAGAATCCATCCTTCTGCTGCATACAAGAAACACCTCAGCTTCAATGACAGATGTTACCTCAGAGTAAAGGCTTGGGAAAACATTTTCCAATCAAACGAACCTAAAAAAACTAGCTGGTATAGCTATACTAATAGCTAACAAATTGGACTTCAAACTAAAATTAATCAAAAGAGAAGAAGAAGGGTATTTCATATTCATTACAGAAAAAATTCATCAAGATGAAGTCTCAATTCTGAACATCTGTGAACAAAATACAAAGGCACACACATTCATAAAAGAAGCATTACTACAACTCAAATCATATATAAACCCCTACACACAGTGGGAGACTTCAACACCCCAGTATCACCACTGGATAGGACTACCAGACAGAAGTTAACAAAGAAACAAAGGAACTAACAGAAGTTATGACCCACTTAGGTTTAACAGACATCTATAGAACATTCCATCCAAACACAAAAGAATATACCTTCATCTAAGTGCCACATGAAACCTACTCTAAAATCAACCACATTCTCGGCAATAAAGCAAACCTCAACAGATAAAAAAATTGGAATAACCCCCTGTATATTTTCAGATCACCATGGATTAAAGGTAGAATTCAACAACACAAAGTGCAGAAAACCTACAAACTCATATAAATTGAGCAATGCTCAATTGCATCACTTCTGGGTCAAGCAAGAAATAGAAAGAAGTTAAAAACTTCCTATAATTCAATGAAATTGAAGACACAACATACTCAAACTTATGGAACACTTTGAAAGCATGCTAAGAGGAAAGTTCATAGCACTAAGTGCCCACATGAAGAAACTGGAGAATAGTCACACTAGATAATTAACAGCACACCTGAAAGCTCTAGAAAAAATGGAAACAAACTCAAGCAGGAGAAGTAGATGCCAGGAAATAATCAAATTGAGGATTGAAATCAGTAAAGTAGAAACAAAGAATCAATGAAACAAAGAGTAGGGTCTTCAAGAAAATCAACAAAATAGACAAACATTTATCCAAACTAACCAAAAGTCAGAGAGAGAACATGCCAGGCTACAATTACCTTGGTACCCAAACCACACAAATATACAACTAAGAAAGAGAACTATAAACCAATTTCCCTCATGAACATTGATGCAAAAATACTCAATAAAATACTGGCAAATAGAATCCAAGAACACAGCAGAAAAAAAAATCATCCACCATGATCAAAGTAGGCTTCATCCCAGGGATGCAGGAACGATTCAACATAAAAAAAGTCCATCTATGTAATCCATCATATAAACAAACTGAAAAAGAAAAACCACATGATCATCTCACTAGATGCTGAAAAAGCCTTTGACAAAATCCAATACCCCTTCATGATAAAGGTCTTAAATAGATCAGGGATAACAGGAACATACCTAAACATGATAAAGTCAATATACAGCAAACCAACAGCCAACATCAAACTAAATGGAGAGAAACTCAACACGATTACTCTAAAATCAGGAACAAGATAGGTTGTCTACTCTCTCCATATCTTTTCAATATTGTGCTTGAAGTTCTAGCTAGAACAATAAGACAACAAAAGGAGATAAAGGGGATACAAATTGGAAAGGAAAAAGTCAAACTTTCACTATTTGTAGATGATATGATAGTTTACATAAGTGACCTGAAAAATTCTACCAGGTAACTTCTACAGCTGATAAACACCTTTAGCAAAGTGGCAGGATACAAGACTAACTAAAAAAATTAGTAGTCCTACTACAAATATAGACAATAATGGGATGAGAAACAAATCAGAGAAACATCACACTTTACAATAGCCACAAGCAACATAAAATATCTTGGGGTAACTCTAACCAAACAAGTGAAAGACCTGTACGACAACAGCTTTGAGTCTTTAAAGAAAGAAATCAAAGAAGATACCAGAAAATGTAAAGATCTCCCATGTTCTTGGATTGGTAGGATCAACATAGTAAAAATGACAAATTTATCTAAAGCAATCTACAGATTCAAAGCAATCCCCATCTACAACCCAGCACAATTCTTCACAGACCTTGAAAGAACAATACTCAACTTCAAAAAGCAAAAACCCAGAATAGCCAAAACAACCTTGTACAATAAAGGAACTTCTGGAGGCATCACCATCCCTGACTTCAAACTCTACTATAGAGTAATAGTAATGAAAACAGCTTGGTTTTGGCACAAAAAAGACAGGTACACCAATGGAATAAAATTTATGACTCTGATACTAACCCACACACCTATGAATACCTGATTTTGACAAAGAAGCTAAAATTATACAATGGAAAAAAGAAAGCATCTTCAACAAATGGTGCTGGCATAACTGGATGCGGACATGTATAAGATTGCAGATAGATCCATATCTATCACTATGCATAAAACTTAAGTCCAAATGTATCAAAGACATCAACATGAATACAGCCACACTGGACCTCTTAGAAGAGAAAGTGGGAAGTACCCTTGAGTGAATTGGTACAGGAGACCACTTCCTGAACATAACACCTGTAACACACACACTGAGATCAACAATTAATAAATGGGACCTCCTGAAACCAGGAAGCTTCTGTAAGGCAAAGGACACAGTCAACAAGACAAAACAACAGCCCACAGAATGGGAAAAGATCTTAACCAGCCCCACATCTGACAGAGGGCTGATTTCCAAAATATACAAAGAATGCAAGAAGCTAGTCTCCCAAACACCAAAAAAAATCCAATTAAAAAGTAGCAAACAGAACTAAATAGAGAATTCTCTAAAATGGCTGAAAGACACTTAAGAAATTGCTCAACATCCTTAGTCATCAGGGAAATGCAAATCAAAACAACTCTGAGATACCATCTTACACCTATCAGAATGGCTAAGATCAAAAACACTGATGACAGTCTATGTTGAAGAGGATGTGGAGAAAGAGGAACATTCCTCCATTGCTGCTGGGAGTACAAATTTGTACGGCCACTTGGGAAATCAGTATGGTGGTTTAAAGGAAAATGGAAATCAATCTACCTCAAGATCAAAAAATTCCACTCATGGGCATATACCCAAAGGATGCACATTCATACAAGTAGGACATATGTTCCAGAAGCGTTGTTTGTAATAGCCAGAACTGGAAGCAACATAGATGGTCCTCAACTGAAGAATGGATGGAGAAAATGTGGTACATTTACACAATGGAGTACTACTCAGCAGGAAAAAAAACCAAGGAAATCTTGAAGTTCACAAGCAAATGGATGGAACTGGAAGAAATCATCCTGAGTAAGGTAACCCAGTCACAGAAAGTCCAGCATGGTATGTTCTCACTAGCAGATGCTAGGCCATCAATCTACTGCTAGGCTCCACGTCTGACCTAACTCACTTTTTCCTCTTACCATGATCTTCCCAGGAATCCACAGGGATGACCCCAACTAATAATCAAAACAATGGTGGAGAGGCTACCTTGAGTGCCCTTCCCCTGTAATGAGACTGATGACAACCTTAAATGCCATCCTAGAGCCTTCATTCAGTGGCTGATGGAAGCAGAAGCAGAGATTCACAGCTGAGCACTGAGCTGAAATCCAGGAATCCATTTGTAGAGAGGGAAGAGAGGTCAAGATCATGTTGGGGAAAACCATAGAAACAGCTGACCTGAGCAAATGGGAGCTCACAGGCTCCAGACCAACAGCTAGGGAACCTGCATACGACTGAACCAAGCCCCCTGAATGTGGGTGTCAGTTGGGGGTCTTGGGCAGATCTACGGGGCCCCTGGCAGTGGAACCAGTTTTTAATCCCTAGTGCATGAATGGGGTTTTAGAGCCCATTCCCTATGGAGAGATACTCTCTCAGCCTAGATAAGTGGGGGAGGGCCTAGGTTCTGCCCCAAATGATGTGATAGACTTTGATGATCCCCAATGGGAGGCCTCACACTCCCTGAGGAGTAGATGGAGGGTGGGACTGGGAGATGGTGGGAGAAATGGGAGGATGGGAGGGCGAGGGAGCTGGGATTGGTATGTAAAATAAGATTGTTTTTAATTTAAATAAAAATTAATTTTTAAAACTAAAAAAAAATCAACAATAAACATGAGGACCTCAGTTCAGTCCCCAGAGCCTACATGAAAACACCAAGGGTAGCTCTTGCCAGACTGCAGAAGAACAGATCATCTAGAGAATTAAGTACTTTGGTCAGTCATAAGCCAGACAGGATGGGACAATGTTTGGCCCAATCTATAATGGTCATATATCAGTTATCTGTTACTGAAATGCATTAATTCCTTAATCTGACACTCATCTCCTCCAGTCCACTGAATTCCAAGTTGCTCCCAAATTCAAAACCGCAGCTACTTCCCAATTTTCCACTCCCTTCCTATTCCTCAATTTCATTCCTTCATCCATCATCCACATATTGGCTTCAGTAGAGTTTGCATAGCAATCCCAGATAAGGTCCAAATGGTAATTATGAGCCAAAGTGATTCATTCATGGGGACTTTTGAGCCTGTAATCAAGTTCAAGGGCTACTGGAACATCAGAGTGGGCTGATGCTCTAGTGACAGACTTTTTGGCAAATTACAGCATTAAGTCATGGGTAAGAAACTGCAAAGGAATCAATACCAACAAAAGGAGTCCAGAGCAGTCCCATGAACTTTGCACTCTGAGATAGAAGATAATGGAAGACAAACCATGGCCAAGGATGGGCCCATGTTTCAGGTGTTTTTTTAAAATCTGGTTTGGCATCATTTGGATGGTGGTGTGTGTGTGTGTGTGTGTGTGTGTATGTGTGTGTGTGTGTGTATGTGTGTATGTTGAGACAACGTCTTGTTATAGAGACAAGATTGCCTTCAATTTCATCATCATCCCAGCTCAACTTCCCAAGTGCCAGCAATACATGGATGTCCCATGGCTCCAGGCTCAGATTCTAATACTCTAGTGAAAGCATACATGGTCAGGTCTTCACAGGACATTCCTTCATCGTGCATTGGGTTGTTCGTTTTTAAATATTGCTACAAAACTTCTTCTGAAACAGACCTAAGAACATTAGGCATCCCTTCCTGTTGTACTAAAATTCTCCTCCAAGGCCAATATGCTCTTAAAATGTATGGCTGAATTTCTAGAGACACAAAAGCTGGATTGCATTCCCCTTGATCTCTAGAACTTTTAGTTTTTCATCTCTGAACTTTCATCTTTCTACTGTGTAAAAGACCTCATCACTGGGGATGTAGCTCAGTTGGTAGAGTGCTTGGCCAGTATGGACAAAGACCCTGGTTTGATCCCAACATACAGCATATACTAGATGTGTGGTGGTGCATGTCAGTCATCCTAGCCCTTGGGAGGGAAAGGCAGGAAGATCTGAAGTTCGGGGCCATTCTTGGCTACATAATGAGTAGGAGACCAGCCTGGGATATACCAGACCCTATCTCAAACTAATTTAAATGATCAAAAACATCTTCTTGTAGTTGTTTTTTGTTTTTTACTCTTTTGGGGCCCTGTCACCCAGTTCCCAAATAAGTACACAGAGACTTATTCTTACTTATGAATGCCTGGCCTTAGTTTGGCTTGTTTCTTGCCAGGTTTTCTAACTTAAATTACCCCATTTCTCTATAACTGCATTTTGTCCCTGTGCTTTTTACTTTTCTTTATTCTATATATCTTTCTTCCCTCTTACTTTGTGGCAGGCTGGCTTGCTGGCTGGCTCCTCTCCTTCCCCTTTTCTTTTCTTTTTTTTCTTCTTTTTATTGTTTTTAACATGTCAATCCCAGGTCTCTCTCCCTCTCCCTCCCCTCCTCCCATGTCCTCCCATCAACCGCCATCCCTCCTCCCCCAACCCCCACTCCCTTCCCCAGGGAGGGCAAGGCCCTCCATGGTGGATCTCCAGAGTCTGTCATTTCATCCAGGGCAGGGCCTAGGCCCTCCTCCAAGAGTCTAGGCTGAGAGAGCATCTCTCATTGTGGGATGGGTACCCAAAGTCCATTTGTATGCCAGGGATAAATACCGATCTACTACCCAAGGCCCCATAGATTGCCTAGGCCTCCTCACTGACATGCACATTCAGGGGGTCTGGATCAATCCCATGCTGGATTCCCAGCCATCAGTCTGGGGTTCAGGCTAACAGAATGGTTTCAAAGACAAATTCCTTCCCTTTTTCTTGCTCCTCCCTCTTCTCTTAAGCCTAGATTTCTCCTATTTATTCTCCCTGCATGGCAGCCCTTTCTGTTTTACTCTCCTGACTAACTATTGACCACTCAGCTCTTTATTAGACCAATTGGGTGTTTTAGATAGGCAAAGTAACATAGCTTTACGTAGTTAAACAAATGCAGCATAAGAGAATGCAATACATCTTTGCATCATTAAACCAATATTCTGCAGCACCAATGAATATAACACATCTTTAATATTCCACAGTATCTTATTGCTACCCCTGTTACATGCAGTGTCACTCACCCACATACTTCCTGGCATTTCTTACCAAGAGAGGTCACATTCAGCTATTCCCCTGACCCATTCTTTTCACTAAAGAAAGGCCAAAGTGGCAGGCATCCTGAAAAACAGGACACCAAAGCGTGGACAGATAATATCCCCAAGACATAATGACAGAAGCCTGTCTATAAGGCTCCCCTTCACCGGGCAGTGGTGGCACATGCCTTTAATCCCAGCACTCGGGAGGCAGAGGCAGGCAGATCTCTGTGAGTTCGAGGCCTGGCTGGACCGACAGCCTCCAAAACAATACAGAGAAACCCTGTCTCATAAAACCAATATATATAAATATATATATATATATATATATATATATATATTGCTCCCCTTGGCTTTAGTGCCAGTACTGAAATTGTAGAGTTGCCTTTTGTTTGTTTGAGGCAGGGTTTCATGCAGTTCAGGTTAGTGTTGGACTTGTTATTTAGAGTTGAGGATGACCTTGAACTTCCCATCTTCCTGCCTCTACCTCCCAAATTCTGGGATTACAGGCATTCACACCGTGGGTTTTATTTCAAGTAAGTGCACTAATTTCAGGCTTTCAGTCAAATCACACTTGAGCTAAGCAAAGGCACTTCTTCCTCTGTGCATAGTGGTCACATCTGTTTTCTCCCACTGGTCCTTGAGAAGGCATCTCCATAGCTGATGTCCAGTTACTTCTGAGCCCAGTGCCCACAAGAAGAGGAACACTGTATTCCTATGGAGCAGTAGCCAGAGTCACTTCCTCACCCCCATAAAGCCAGGAGCCAGTAAATGCAGGCACTGTAGTCACCACTGATTAAATGATTGCCTAAAGTGGGTATCGTTACTCCAATCCCCTTGGTTCTAGACCATTGACTTTTATCCTGTCTGTGTCACTGTCCTTTACCCACTGAGGTGATCTTCTGTGACGTGCTGAGAGGATGGGTAGAACAGACATCTGAAAATGAGAACAAATCACCTCCAACATGAACTTGAACTTGGTGGCAGGGTGATGGCCTCTTGGTTCACCCTCCCACCAGGAACTGCTTTTGGGATGCCCTGGAGTGCTCAGGAAGTGGGAGATTCCTGTTCTTTATAAGATTGGTTCCCATGTCCCTACCTACACAAAACAGCTGATCTCTCAGTTTTCACTTAGACAAATCTATTTCCCGCCTCCCTTTAAGAAGAAAAAAATCAATAATTAAATTGTTTTTAAAATAACATGAAAGGCCCTGAAATTCTTTTTTTTTCTTCCCCACATCTTTTGGGCCCCACCCTTGCCAGGAACACTTATCCTAAATCAATATAAAATACCTTGGTTTAAAGACACCAGTGCCCACAGAGTGGAATTTTCCACATGTGGGTTGGTTGCGTCTTGCAGTAATAAATCACTTCATGTAAATTCTAGACCTACTGTTTTTTACAAAGCCTGAGGGAGACGGGGACATCCAGAGGACTCTGCCTGTGGAGAACTCTAGTAGCTTGTGGGATGCTATACCTGATGCTTTGCTGTGCCTATGTGCATAAAGATGAGCTTTGACTTACTGTTAGGAACTAGTAAGTTTTCGTGACGAAGTGTGACGAATGCTGTACTAACAGCACCCTAAGTCCCATGAGGGAGGAAGTTCTGAGCTGTTAGATGGCAAAAAAACATCTTTCTCCTTTATATGTAAACCTAGTAATTCTGAAATGTCTTTTAGAAGAAGAATGGCCTGAGTGACAGACATACCCCTATGTAGAGAAGTAGAACTAATTCTCTTTTATCCCACAAATTCCTGAGAAATCATTTGATTATGGAATGATTGATCTTGCTTTTATTCAATATATTAATTTCCTAGTGAACAGTTACTGGCATTCTAAAATTCATTAGTTTTTTTCCTTACTTTTCCTCCCTCCATTTCCTCCCTTTCTTTTCTCTCTCTCTTCCTCTTTCTCCTTCACCCTTATTCTCCTATTGTCTCCCTTTCCTATTCTATCCTTCCCCTCACCATTGTATGCACTCACTAAACATTCTTCTTTTTTAAACGAAGAGAGCTTTTTTAAAGATTTATTTATTTTATTAATTATGTATGCAAGGTTCTGCCTGCATGTAAGCCTGTGCCAGAAGAGGGCACCTGATCTCATTACAGATGGCTGTGAGCCACCATGTGGTTGCTGGGATTGAACTCAGAACCTCTGGAAGAACAGTCAGTGCTCTTAACTACTGACTCATCTCTCCAGTCCTTCACTAAGCATTCCTGAAGTGCTAGATATCTTTATAACCCACTTGTGTGGAATTTGAGAGTATCATCTTGTAAGAATGATGGCATGTGTGGTGACTAGGTTGGGTCTCAGTTGAACTAGACTGTGCTCGTCTGGGAACATACAAGGGCCCTTCTGTATCCTGTATCCAGCTGCATGAAGTCTGGATGTCAGTCACAGTGTGATTCTCAAAACAGTGAATGGTGGAGAGGGATAGTATAAGGCACAGTGAACTATGGAACTGGTTTGTTGGAGGATTTTGTGAGATGCTTGAAGGACCCAACTGCGTATTACCCAGATACAGCTCCCAGCTTGCTCTCTCTGTGTCTAAAAAGGTTGGCTTTGACCAAGTCTAATGGACAGTCAAAGGACTGGACCAAGTACAAGCTCTTCTCAATACCTTCAAGTGTATGAGTCTCTCTGCAGCCTTCTGCACTGGGCTCTCTCTCTAGTAAGGCTGGGCCAAGATAACAGGCCCTTTCCTGTTCTACCTAGTGCCACAAACCCTAGTCCCTTGTCACTAACACCAATTATATGAATTGGATTGTAAGACTTTCCCCTTTTAAAGGTGTTGGGATTATCAGGACATCATTGTCTGAATTTCCTACCACATGTAAATTCTGCTGCATGCTATTAGAAGAGAATATTTTATCTTGAGGAAAAAAATCCCCTAGTATCTCCAGACACATGGAACCCCAACAACCTGGTTCACCGGGTGTTGTTTCCTAAGTTCCCAGGCTCTGCTCTGCACCCCATTGGTTTAGAAACTCATTTGTCACCCCCAAAATTGTCAACTGGATGCTGTGAATTTATCTTATTTTTTAAAAGAATTATAACAGAGTTTTGCCAAGAGGTATGAGACTGATAGAGCAATAATAAGGCGTTTGGCTGGTTATCACCATGAAAACTGACCTCAAAAAAAGACCAGACTACACAGTCAACTCCGAAAGAAATGTAGAAAATGGAAAGAGGTGGTCCCAAACCAGCATGTGGATTCAGCAAAACAGAAGGGTAGAACTTGAGAAAATCTCTCCACTGGCTTTGGGAGATCCCAGGATTTGATCTCTATGTCAACCTACTTAAAGAGGGCTCATGCATGCATGTATGTATATTACTTACTGGGGATTAAACTGAGAGTCTCACACATTCCTTTGTTCCCCCATATACCTTTCGTTTTAATAAACAAAGAATATTTGTGTCTTAGATTTTAAATCACATTTGCATATAAGAAGAACCAGACCCAAATAGGAACAATGAAGCTAGTGTTGCTGGAGGAATGCAAGCCCCACATGCACCTTATACTCAAAGAGTAGGGGACAGACAGCATGCACATTCACTCTAGACCATAATAGGAACAGGAAAAAATAGGTCCTTAGTGAGGGCCATGCAGCACCATCTGACCCTTCACAGCCTGCTGCAGAACCAGTGCATAGATGTGGTGGCAAATGAGCTGGAGCTGGATTCCTGGCCACACCTTCTGTTGACACTGGGCCGAGGGCATTAGCTGCAGAGGGTATCCACTGATTATCAGTATTAGAACAGAAAGAGGAAGTCACACAGATATCTGCTGCCACAGGAGTACAGCCTCATATGAGCAGCACCTTCCCAGGCTCAGTCCAGGAACTTCCCATTGGCATTTGCACCAAACAAGGCTCCCCAGACTCCCGGCACCATCTGCTGGGTTATGAGATTCACCCGGCTTTCCAGAGTGTTGGAAACCTTTATCTTGTGATCCCCATTATAGATTTCAGCTCCACCAGCTATCTCCTCAGGCAGGTAAGCCTCCTGGTCAGTTTGGATGTCACCCTTTTTTGTGTGTGTGACAATTTTATACATAGGAATTGCTTTTTGTACTGTGACAGTCACCAAAAGGAAATCTTGTTTTCTGCAACATGCAATCATTTGAGGCTCCTGGTACAAGCCCTGGAGGACCAGGCCATCCAGCAGAACTTGGTACCTGGTTGTATCTTTTATCACCTACCTTGCTGAGTCTCTGTATTGCCTCATTGAGCAGATCGGCGATGAGATCGTCTCTTTCTCTGAGGACCTTGAGTTCAATCTGCTTTTCTTTCTTCTCACAATATTGCATACTCTTCAGTCTTTGGGTTTGCACAGGACAACCTTTCTCAATATTTAACTCTTCTTCTGCCTTTGCATCTATTTCTTCTGCTTTCTTGTTGGCTTCTTGTTCGATGAAAGCCATCTTGTTCTTAATTTGCTTCTGCACATCTGTATCGCGGAGCTCCGTGGTGAAGGCAAGTTTGGCCAGGGGACAACCTCAAGTCCAGACCACCTCAAGTTGCAGCCAAGCAAACTGGAGAGGAAAACCCAGTGCAGGACTCAGATTCCTTTACTTTATAACCTGCCTTCGGGTTCCTGCCTTGTCTCACACATTCTAAGCAAGTGTTCTACCTCCAAGCCGTGGCCTTGCCCCTGAGATTTTGTCCGCTGGGGTGAGCTTTTCGGAACAGTGGTTCCAGCAGTCTTGTTTCAGGTGAAATCAGGACTTGGGCTCTTGCTGTATCACCCATGATGTGGTATTTTCAAATATTCGGAATTACTGGGGCTGTTGTTTGCAAAGCACTTTGCGTCTTGTTTTTAAATTTTTTTGTTTATTTTAGGGTTTTGTGCTTTGAAAACAAAGTTTTACTCTGTAGCTCATGCTGGCCAGGAATCACTGTGGCTCAGGCTGGCCTCAGACTCACTGCAGTTCTCATCTTCCCCCAGTCATGAGTCACTTTGCCCGGCATTTTATGTCATGTTTTACCTCCTGTCTTTGCTTCCAAATGCAACTAAGAACTTCACCAGAGGCAAATGGTTTATCCCCTACAAGTTTATTAAAAATTACTTGTATCAGTAAGTAACAAAAAGAGCAACAGAAGTTTGGCATGAATGCATACATTGCCACCCACAATCTTGTTATCCTGACATTTGCTTTTTGATAATTTAGAACTTTCCCCTCACATTCATGCTCCAAATGCAAACCAGAAACATTTTCTAGCCATATGATTGATGTTACAAATTTTATTGTATAGTTAGAATCCCACAATATAAAAATGATTGTAGCAGGTGCATGACTACAAGAACCTGAGTCTCACAGGCCTGGAGAGATAGCTCAGGTGGTAAAGTACCTGCCTTGTGAGCATGAGGACCTGAGTTCAATCCCCAGAACCTATCATTTTTTGTTTAAAAAAATCTGAGTATGATAGAATTCTAATGCCAGCACTGGGGAAGTGGAGATCCCTGCTGGATCCCAGGGGCTCGCTGACCAGCTAGCCTAGCCTACTTGCTAAGTTCCAGGCCATGGGAAGCCTTGTCTAAAAAAAAATGTATGGTGCTTAAGGAAGGAGAGCCAAGGCTGTCCTCTGGCTTCTAAATGTGTGTCATGCACACACTCGAATCTCGACATTTCAAGAAATGTGAGTCAGCTGCTTGTTCTGCATTCTCTGCAGTGCCTTGGCCAGCTGCCCAGAATGTTAGTGGCTTTCCTACTCAAGGTGAAACATGTGGCTAGTACCAGCACATTCTTGCTTTTAAGAGTCGAAGACTTAGAAATGGGTTTTATTCTTTTAGCGATCCCTCCCACAGTCAATGGGGGAGGGACACAGAGACGAACTGAGTCCATCCTTGGAGAGATACGGCTTTGCAGGGCAGTGGTCTCTGTTTCTGCCTTGTACATCTTAGCCCAGGGCATGGAGCCAGCCTATGTTAGCAGCTGTCATACATTCTGACAGCTTCCTTCTCTGTGACTCCTCCATCTGTGTCTGTCACCACTGGGCACCTACTGCAATGACAGTGAGTTTGTGCTGTCAGTGTGGTGCTAATTCCCTGTGCCTCTGTGCCATTTGACACCTGGGTTGGCAGGTTGGTAGGACCAGGCTGGGTGGCTGACCACCTTGATAATGAGTCCTGGGATCCTTGAAGTGGTCCAGGGCTTCTACCCAGCAGCTTGTCTCTGCTCCTAACATCCGGGTCAGACTGTGTGTAGTGAAAATGGCTGTCAGGTGTTCTGAGTGCATCCTGTGCCCATGACAAACTTTTTTTCATCAGGCCCTACAGAACCCCTGCCGATGCAGCCACTGAGCCACATCTGTGCCAGGGTATCCACTCCTAAACCAAAAGGACATTTACCGTGGTTAAGTGGCTCCCTTTGTCACTTCCCATAACAGAGGACTCTTAGAATCATGCTCTTAGCAGTGAGTCAGGACGAACCCTTTATGCACCTGGCTTCTCCAAGGGCTATTTCTCAAGGTGGTGACCACCCTGCTTCACCAATCTGTGAAGTTTTTTACTGCCGCATTGGTGGCAAACATAGCAAAGACAAGGCCGATTCATAGGCTGTATTTCTTTCTCATGAACAGATACTCAATAGTAATTTGTACAGCTTCCTATTCTTTTTAACATACCAGTATATATTTGTATGTATGTGCACTTTTGTGTATGTGTAGATGCATGTATGTGGGTGAGTGCATGTGCACATGTGCGTGCCTTTGTGTGGAGGCCAGAAAACAACTTTGTTGTTATGCAACCACTGTCCACCCTGAGTTATTTGAGGCAGTGTCTCTCTCTGGCCTAGGACTCACCAAGTAGGCTAGGCTGGCCAGCCAGCACATCCCAAATATTCTTCCTCTCCCTCCCCAGCTCTGTAATCACAGTGTGCCTCCATACTTTTTGTGGGGTCCTAAGAGTGATACTCTGGCCCTCCTGTTTGCAAGACAACTGAGCTATCTTTCCAACCTACACCTTCCTATTCTTTCTCGGGGAGGTATTTATCTTCAAGAGAACGGAAGGACAGATTTCCATGGTGGACTTTCTGGACTTTTCTTACAGACTGAAGAAGTTCTCACTTTAGTGAAATAGCCTGCTTTTCTGTGTCTGACTGTGACCTGGGAAAAACCACTTCTCTGAAGCTCAGTTTCCTGCCCTTGTGCTCCAAGCTCAGGTGCAGCTTTCACTCAGTGTCGGCTGAAAAGATGAGAGCGGTGGACACTTAGTAACTGCTGGCACTTAGTGAGATTAGGTCCCTTCAGAGCAGAAGTGGGTGAGGAGGCCACTTTCTGGATGGATTGCTTTAACCAGTCGGCTCAACCTCTCAGTGCCCCAGTGTCTTCCCCTACAATTTGGGGATAATGAATGTTATGATAATGGAATTTTCCCAAAGGTGTTGGGGTAAGTAAGCCATATAGAACACACAATTCTAGGCCCAGCAAAGATTTTATCAGTGATTCTATTTTCACTTTTTCTACATTTGCAATTGTTCTGTGTACTAAAGTTGCCTCAAGCATGAGATCTTTAAATTGAAAAGCAGACTTCACTTGTCAGTGAGATGGATCATCTCGTATGTATTTACCCACAGTTGAGTGCCAACTGCACCAGATGCTGTGGGTCACAGACACCAGGTGAATACCTGACCCTAAGCTGCAACACCAAGGCCAGGAACATGGGTGTCAGGGCTCATACAAAATGATCCCCAACCCCTGGAAGCAATGACTCTTGATGACCTAGTGGTTCAGTGATGAAGTGGGATTAAGTAGCAGCCCCTGCCCCACACTCTGTAGAAGATCAGGTGAGAGTGCAATAGGAAAATCACCCCAACTCAGAGAAAACGAGCAGCTCCAAGTGATCCCTGCTCTCTGGGCTGTACCGTATGCTCTATAAAGGCATAGGAAGGGCTACTCATCCTTGTCCCCACGGGAGCCAGAGATGCTGTCCTTAGTCAGTTTGGGGATACAGCTCATACTTCATACACAAATTAAGTATTAACATCTCACAGCAGTGTTGACAAAGCTATGGTACTTAGAACATTTATTAATCAGTTGATGGGTGATTATTTCTACATACACCTCCTTGTATTTCTTTAGTTAGAAAAGATAACAAATGAGTCATTTGTCATTTTCTATTTAAATGTCTTTGAAACTTGGAGTTGAATTTGAACTTAGGACTTTCTGCAGGCTGAGCATGTGTTCTGCCACTGATAGTTCAGGATCCTTAGCCCCATATTCAGTTTTAGATTCACAGGTAGCTCAAATTTTGAATAACCAACAAGGATAAACAAAAGTCAGAAAATGAGAAGTCCAAGTAAATGTATTTGGTCTCAGGCGTTTGAATCATCAGGATTTTATCTGTCCACAGCTCCTGAAGTTCTCGCCCAGAAACCATACAGCAAAGCCGTTGACTGCTGGTCCATCGGGGTGATTGCCTATATCTTGTAAGTATTGTTTGTCAGCATGGCTCCCCTCTACTCTTATTTGACTGTGGCAAAATATGCATAACCCAGATTTTATCACTCTCAAGTCCTCAGCAGTACCACCGCTGTCCGTTTCCAGAATGTTTTTACTGCCCCACCCTGAGACTCTGGTCTAACAAACCGCTGCTCCCTGTGCCTCTCCTCAACCCTGGTAACCTCCATTCTACTCTCTGTCTTTGTGAACCTGACTGCTCGTGGGGCCTCGTAGGAATGGAAGAGCTTCTTTTTGATCAGTTTATTTCATTTATGATGTTCTCAGAGTTTATCCATGTTGAAGCAGGTGTCAGAATTTTCTTCCTTTCAGGGCTGATACCCACCTGTCTGTACTACCCTGAGTTCATCTTCTCACCCCTCTGTGAACCACTGAGAGTTTCTGCCTCCCTTAGGCTTTTGTGCATAATGCTGCTATGGCCATGAATGTACAACTATGTAGATTGTTCAAATCCTCACTTTCAATTCTGGGGAATGTAGGAGTCTAAAAATGGAATTGATATCTATCTCAAATGGTAATTCTTTGTCTAGCTTTGAAGAAACCACTAGCAGTGTATGTAGCCACAGACCACCTTAGGGATACATTCCCAGAAGTCATGTTCAACAGTCACACCAATGTTTACCCCTTTTAAAAAAGCGAAAGAGTGTATTCAGGCATGGAGGTGCCCACCCTGAATCCCAGCACTTGGAAGGCTGAGGCAGGTGGACCTCTGTGTGTCTGAAGCCAGTGTAATCTACATGGTGAGTTTCAAGATAGCCACAGCTATGAAGAGAGACACTGTCTCGAATACAACAACAACAAATTAATTAATTAATTAATTAACTAACTAAAAAAATCTCATCCTAATAGGTGGGATCTATTTTGATTTTCATTTCCCTATAAACTAATCGTGGCTTCGGAGGAGTTGGGTTAAAAAACACCGTGAAAATACCAACACAACTCCAAAAGAAATCACAATTAGGAAAAAAATGAATGGAAATGAAAACACATGGTTTGAATTCCTCATTTCCTGTTGCAGGTTTTATCTCCTTGATCCAGAAAATGTCTTCTAGCGGATGCCCTCCTTGAAGCCATTTCTGGATCGTCCTTCTGGTTCCTTATCATTAGGTTTTGTTTTGCTTAAATCTACTCTAAAGCCATTTTTAATTGCAGTTGTATTTGCAAATATTTATTAAGTGATAGGCTTTTATAGCAGGTTTAGCCTGGCTAGTTTCTGCAATTACTCGGAAATGAAGTTTCTCCCCTGATCATCCCCCAAAGAAGGGGGTGTTCTCTGCTAAACAGACCTCCCCTGCCAACGAGTAGAAGACCCTGCGATGGGAGAAGCTTCCTGCCATATATGGCATCCTCTTTCCTAGAATCTGCAAACACCCCTGCCCTGGTGTTTGCTTTGTCTTGCTACCTAGGAAGCAAATGATCTTTCTACAGCAACATTAACTGGGCAGCTTGTGCAATCCGATGTGGATTTGGGTGGCAGCCTATGTTTTTTAACCATTGCAACAGGGGAGGTTGACTCACTGTAGTACACCCCCATGGAGTTCTCATTTATGGAAACGCCACCAGAGTGCTAAGACTAAGATATTGCATTTATATATGTCTTCATGTTCTAAGCATGTTGAACCTTTTCTTGCTTTGACTGGAAAATGGTCCCTAAAGACTCCTAGGTTCCTGATTGGTGGTGCTATTTAAGGAATCCTGGAGGCTCTAAGAGGTGGGACTTAGCTGGGGGAATTAGTTCACTGGGGGCATGTCCTTGATAACTCTATCTCTCCTTTGCCCTGTTCTGTCTCCCTCTCTCTCTCTATCCAACTGTGATGAACTATGGGTAAAATTATCCATCCCTCCCTTTAAGTTGTGTCTGTCAGGTATATTGTCACAGATATACAAAGGTAACTAATACTGCATCTTCTGCAGTAGTTTCTTGCTTTAGGGGAGGAATGGGGAGTAGACCTTTTTGAGAATCTAATAACAGTTGTGAAACCAGTCACCTAATAAAGTCATACACATGCAATTAATTATGGTCCTGGGTAAACAAAGTTAGTTACAAGGACCCTGCCTTGTTCAATCTAGCTCCATAAATCCCCAGCTGCAATCCTCCTTAGAGGCCCTGACTCTCCCAGCGTGGCTGGAAAGCTTAAAAAAGTAAATGAAAGACTAGACATTTCCTGCTAACAGTTGAAGCTGATCTTGATGGTCTGGAAGGGTCTTCCCTGGGACTGTGCTCACCTTGGGTTTGTGGGTATCATTTTTTTCCTTGACATCTTGACATAAAGAAGCATATCAGCAGTTGCTGAGGATGAATATTGATTAGTGTTTCTTAGAATTATCAGGTAAGGAGCTAGAGATGGCTCAGCAGACAAGATCACTTTCTGCTTTTGCAGAGGACTGGAATTGGATTTTCAGCACACATGATGTAGCTCACAACAGCTTTTGACTCCAGATCCAGGAGATCTGATGCCCTTTTGGCCTCTGTGGCACCCCTGGCACACACACACACACACACACACACACACACACACACACACAGTACAATAAATCTTTAGAGTTACTAAGCAACTATAACTAAGTAAGAATGCTTGGTGCTCCAGCAGAGTAAACGATGACCAATGGCAATGCATGTAATTCTGTAGACTGAAAACATCAGGAAAATTCCTGGTGAGCCTCTGCTTCTTGATTGTAGATGGGTTCCTTTCTTGCTGTGTCTTCCCATAGCAATGAGACCACATAGAAGCAAGCTCTCTCATATACCTTCTAAACCAGCTATTGACAAAGAAGATAGATCATCTTGCTTGACAAGTTAAGCAAGTGGCATTGTAGAAGAGGGAAGATCCCAAAGTAAGATCACAGAGCTGCTAGAGAAGGCTAGGAGAAGTAGACTGGCCAAAGATACTTAGCTGCATCTTCTCTGAGCCACATTAAGGAACATATGGGAATATATTAACAGGGTTAGCAATGCTATGTGGAGCTTCAAAGAGTTCCAAGGTGCAGATATGGCATTTATATTTTGGTATGTCTGAACAGTATTATCTAGGCACTTATAGTTATGGTACAGAATGCAGTATTTCAATTTGGTCTTAAAGAAGGATTTACAATATTTCTTTAATTATACTTTAATAACGACTTGATATGCTCATGCTTGGTGGTTTTCCCATGGTACCACTAGCTCTCCCTAAAAAATATGCTCAGATTGACTTCATGACTATGTCAGCTTCCAAGATGGTAAGCAAGGATTCCCTTTTCCTTGGTGATGGCCAGAGCTCTACCAAGCCTGAGCAGAGAATGAATGAACTTTGGGCACTTTAGTTATATCCTATAAGGTGTTCAGATTCCAGCTGGATGTTGATAGCATATGCCTGTAATTTCTGAGTTTTGGGGGCAGGGGTGGAAAAATTGCCTATACTACTTAGAAAGTTCCAAGACAGTCTCTACTACATGAAAAAACACTCTCTTAAAAACTATCTTGGTATAATTTTATATGTAACACAGCTATGTATAGAAAAACACTACCTTTGAATTTAGCATTATAAATATTTTAACCCACTTATGAGTCCAACACATCTGGCTTTGTATATCACTAGCACTCTGGTAGAGTCACCTTGCCTTTGTCATACTTTTATCTCTAGTACCCAAGTCAGTTCCTAGGTAGAGAAAGAACTAAAGAAATGCTGGCCATTGGTGCTGGTAATAACAGGTCTCATATGCTCAGTCAGCTGTTGAAGTCCATGAAATGAAGCAATCATTGAGGACAGGTATATTTGGGAATGGGAAGAGATATATCATTCAAGTTCTATGTAGAAGACTGGAGGTTAACATACAGAAGGAGAGACAGAACATCTGAAGAAAAGAGGGAATCAGACCAAGGCTAATTGTGTCTTGGATGACTGATGAAGTCTCCCTGTAAAGGTCCTATGGCCTTAGTTGGTAGGGATGGCACAAAATTGGCATGAGATTGAACCAGCATTAAAAGCAGAACTCAAGACTTTGAATATGGCTCAGTCAGTAAAAGGTCTTGCTACCCAAGCTAAGGGCCTGAACTTGGGTCCCCAGCACCCATATAAAAGCTGAGCATGGTGGGGCATGTCCATAATTCCAGTCCTGGGGAAATAGAGACATGTAGATTTCTAGCCACATTGATTAACTGGTGAGCTCTGGGTTCAGTGACAAACCCTGTCTCAAAAAGGAAGGTAGAAAGCAATTGAGGATGATAACTGAGGTTCTCCCCTGGCCGTCATATGGATGAACACATACCAACATCAACATCTACACATGTATACAACACAGAAAAAAATTGTGGCTTTCAATCTCAGACTTTTGCAACTTCAACTGTGTTGATCTGCCATGTACATCCTTCCATTCATCCATTGTCTGTAGAGAGTATACAGCTATGGAGCAGGCTAAGCCCAACAAACAGCACCACAGAGAAACCAGCTTTCCCAAGGAGATCACACCAAGACCCTTATTGCTCTTCTTCATTAGAGTGGAAAAGAAGCTAGCCTCTTCCAGTGTTTGGAACTCTGCCCTATTATTTTCAATTGATCGGCCTGTCACCCTGAGATATTAGACTACAGCAAAAATGGCTAAGACAGACCACATCACCATGTTGCCTTCTCTCTGCACACCACGTAAACATCACTCATTTTGCCAGTGCAGGTGCTTGTTAAATTGCCTCTCTCTATGTCTCCTTGCTCACTTCTCTGCTATCCATCATGTGGAAGGAGAAATCGTTTTTCTGTCAAGGCTATTCATGGCTTCTAAGCACACTTGAGAGGTCCCGATCCTGCCAGGAACCTTGCTCTAGTGCTGAGAATTTACAAGAAGTGCCTTTGCCTGCAGAGCTTAAACTGATGAGAAAGACAAGATAGTGTCTGCTGGCATCCAGTGTGGTGGGCTTCACCTGGCCAAGATCTTACAAATGCCAAGGAAGTAATTTTCCCGTCTCAAGACATGAGTAAACATTTCATGGACCAATCTCTCACTTCAAGAAGATGAATGATTGTTTCTCTAAATGATGCTTAGAGATGCATCGTGCTGCAGAGAACACTCAGGCTTCCTGCTGAGATGAAAGTAGATGTCCTAGGGACAGTCATACTTCCAAACTGCAGAAATCAGGTTAGATCAGAAGCAATGAGAGCAAGCTAGATAGGCTTGCTTGGCCATGAACTCTGACCTGTCTGCTTAGAAGAAACCATAAACAACAATATAGAAATCCCCTTTCTTTTTCTCTGGCCTCCCATACTTTTCACTCATTAGAACTAGGTCACATAAATATTGATGTTCCTATGGGTGTGTAGAACTTAATTATCTCTTAAGAAAGGAGTGAAGAATGCTTCATCTACATACGGGTAGGTTCATTTCCTGTCACAAAGACTGATTCTCGTCAAGGTGGTCCCAACGGTTGACAACTGCCTCTTTATGGAATGCATATATTTCAGGGAAGCAACAAGAGACCAAGTGTCCAAGGAAGAGACTACAATGTAATCACTGGGCCCCAGCCTAGGCTGCAGGATTGCAATGGTAATTCCCACTCTTGGTACCAGGCAGATTAATAAACAAGAATAATTGCTGTTGTGGCCAGCCGACAGTGACCATCTTGTAATAGCCTGAAATTTGCATGGCAGGGTCCGTCACATTTTTCAGGTCATCCTCAACGCCCCATCTGGATGGTGCCTCTAGAAATGTATAAAGTCAATTAGGCTGTAAATGAATGCACAGGCCTGTAATACCAACTACAGAGACTGGGGAAAATGGCGAATTCAAGGCCTGCTGGAACTGCAAAGTACATTCAAGGTCAGGCTGAGTAACTTAACCTGTGTGAAAAGTAAAGTAAAAAGGGCCAAGACTCACTCACTGTTAGAGCACTTGTCTAGTTTATGTGAGGACTCCAGTTTGGTCCCCAGTGCAAAAGGAAGGAAGGTAACCAGAGACGGGGCTGGGGGAAGAGAGAAGGAAAAGGAAGAAGGAAAATTACATCTCCAAGGAAGAGCACCAGAGACTCACAATCCATGTGCATGCAATCACAGTTGACAGGCTCAGAATGGACTCTTAAAAATCACAATGAGACCCCACCTCCCTTGGTCATAGGATGTGTGTGGCAAGAAACAGGTATGTTCCCTCCCCCGGGAAATGGTACACAAGAAACAGGAGTTTTCTGTTCAGCCTTGAGTTCAGGACAGTGGAGATGGGTAGCCTCCACTGTGTTTACAAAACCCGTGAGTCTCCAGGTCCCCCTTCTCAGTCTAGAGAAACTTGTCTCTTGTTCTTACCAGGTCAGAGTGTCCTGAGCTGACCAGTTCTTTCCTGCTCTTGCTCTAAAGGCCAAACTGTACTCCCCTTCTGTCATTTTGGCATTAGCCCTTTTGGTTAATCAGCCAACACTTGTTTATGATAATTCCTGAGTTTACTTTGGCTTGGTTTGTTGGTAGCGTCTTGGTGTGCCTGCTTTCCAAGGATTTGCAGAAAGCCTACCGGGCTCCTCTCTGTCCTTTGTATGGAGTGGATCCTACAGATGCTAAATATTATTTGTGACCTGAGAGTCCCAGTAGCCTTAGTCTCTCCTGAAAATCCTGCTTGGTCAGATTAGAACTTTGTGAGCATCTGAAACCTTCTTCTCTGCTCAAGGCAGGGATCAAATTAGTCTCCTGTACCAGTTGCTTTAGCCCTATCACCTCAAAATATTCTGACTTCAATCATGGGGTGCAGGGTATGCAAAGCAGTAGGGAGAGCATGCCATAGCCACGCATTTGAGGTTCTGAAGCTGTATATTTTAGATGGCAATGGATGCAACTCTCTGTCACTGATTTCAGGCAGAGTAAGTCTCCCGTTACTGTAGCCTTTCTCTAGAGAGCATACCATGGGCACAAAAAGCGGAGGAGAGTAGCTGGCACCTGTCATTTCTGAACCTAAATACACAGCTTTGGGCCAGATGGAAGAACATTTTACTTCCTCTACTCTCTGATTATCATCTAGAAACTGTCATATATGCAGCAGCTAAATGCTTTGGTATATTTAGCCCGGAGAACGGAGGGCAAAGGATTGACGGGCATTCACTTTACTAACATTTATTGAGCCTAAAACACGTCAGGCAATATGATGGGATGCAGAGATGGCTCCGTTCCTGCCCTGGCCTAGGATTCACTTGCTGCCTGCTGGAAGCATCACACAGCAAACACAGAAATTTCTGTCTAGTCTTGCTGGCTGTCATGAGGTGGGAGGCCAGTGCTGCAATGGATCCCGGGACTAAGCCACGAAAGGCCTGAGGCTGTTTCTCAGAATAGTCGACAGCCACCTGGCATTGGAAACAAGGTAGAAACCTGCCAGGAAAGAGCCATTCTAGGCTCCGTTTTTAAGTATGACCTCCAACACCACCACATAGATTGACAGTTTATCCCTCAAGGTTCAGCTTCCTAAGGATCTGACAGAGTAGCATAGTGGCCTGTGCCAGTTATTCCAGTGCTTGGGAGGCTAAGGTAGGAGGAATGCAAGCTTGAAGCCAGCCTCAGCTACATCCTGAGGTCCTTTCTCAACTTCACCCCACTCTATCCCATCCTAAACGGGAGGGGGCTTTCTGTGTCTGAAAAACCATGCATCATTCAATTAGGAACATAATTTTAGAAACAGTTTTAAAGAGTTGAGCTAGCTTCCAACTATACAGATTCAAAACCTGAAGATGGTAGGAAGAATATACTCTGTGGGCTGGGGGAGATATAGGCCTGAGTTAGGTCCCCTGAAAGCACACACACACATGCACTCACTCACACATGCACATACATGCACACACACCTTCCCTCACATATGAGCCCACATAAAATTGTACCATACATGCACACATATACAAAACAAAGTGAAATCTGACCTCTGAATTACCAGAATTTTTAACTCCTTTAGCATAATACTAAACTCTCAGAAGACCCAAAAGAGGCCTTTGTTGAATTTTGAAACAGTTTTACTGGGGATGTACAGAAGCAGGAAAGAGGTGGTGCGTTTAGGGAGAAATGAATAAAGCAAAGCACCCAGAGAAGACAAGGTCATTCTCCTGTAGTGACACGATGGAAAGTGCTAAGCAGTGTTTGTGACTTGGAGTAGTATGGTAGAGATGGGACATCGGCTCACGCTGCCACATCAGCATAACCCTGGTGGAGGTAGTTGGGAGTATGTGATGCAACTCCAAATAACACAGTGCTCATGAGGCTTTTCCAGATTCTTGTCCCTCAGCCATGTGGTAGAAAACTAGAACTGTGCTCTAGTCAGCCACAAAGTGTATTTTGAGAGCTTGTATTCTGAGGACATAGTGGGGTGTACACCAAGAGCCCATGGAATAGGATGCAGAACCCCACACATCTTCCAGATGATTACAGATCTGCGTAGATGACTATCTGCCTGTCATGGGAACTAAAAGGAAGGGAGAGTGGGGGCAGGGGGAGACTAGGAGACAAACGGGAATGAAAGGAGAGGGAGAGGGAGAGGGAGAAAGAGAGAGGGGGGAGGGAGGGGATGAGAGGGGAGGAGAAGGAAGGAGAAGGGGAGGAGGGAATGAAGGGAGGAAGGAAGCCAGAATCACGAGAAGAATGGTGCCCACCTAGATGAACAAATCTATTTTTGAATTTCTCCCAGGCTGGTTGGCACTGGAAGTTAATCACATCCATACTGGATGTCTGTACCCCTCGGTGCTTGGATAGGAAAAATATTTCTTGTGAGAACTAATTTTCATTGTCAGAAGTTGCACCACATTTCCTAACCCAGTGTTCCTGGTCATGGGGAGCTCTCCTCACTCCTCTTTGTCTTTGTTATGCCTGTTCACAGATAGCATGAGTTATGTTTGGCCAGTCTAAGCGGTTTCCAGGCCATTTTGCTAACTCTCCCAACTCCCTCAAGATGGTTTCCATGTGACTAATGTAAGATTCAAAAAGTTGATCCCAGATGGATTAAGATTGCTCACAGTTTTTGTTCTTCCTCTCTCTTCCTCTTCCTCTTCCTCCTTCCTCTCTTGTGCAAGCCCTGACCTTCAGGTCTAACTGTGCAAAGCCTGAGGAATATACTTCCCTTCCCCTTTTCCTTTCTGCCCCAAATCTTCCCCTGATCTGCTAACCCATCCTCAACTTTCAAATATTTAGTCAAATCCCAGGGAATGACAAGAACACTTGTACCAATGTTTCTCATCAGGAACACATTGCCAGTCTCTGCACGTGACTTTCTTATGTGAGCCTTCCCCACTTGCTCCCCCCTGCTCTTTTCTCAGTATATAAGGAGGAAGATATGAGGAATGCACATGTTCAAACAAATGCTCATGGAATAGGGTTCCATATGCTAAAAGGTTTTGTTTTATTTAATTATTTTGGAAGTCAATCATATCCAGACTAAGACAAATAAAACTCATATTCCTTAAGACATGCCACCACATCCATTCAATAAAGCTCATTGAGTTTCTGCCAAGGGTCAGTCAAGACAGGAAGACAAGCAGTGGTCCCTGTGTACCAACAGAACTCAGAGTCCAAAGGATGCCCAGACATGGTTGATGCTGCCATGGCTTTTTAGAGGCATACTGAGCCTGTGTTGCCCTTACATGGCTTATGTAGTTTGCAGATACATGGTGGGTTGTGGTTTCAGTAGTTTTTTAGTTATATTTTTAATTCTTCCTTTGAGATCTGCATGCATATATACAATATATTCTGATTATATCCATAGATGGATGACCCCTCAGGCCGTCCGCCTACTCACTCACTCTTCTGTTCTCTTCTGTTTCTAAAAGAAAACAAACCAATTAGTGCTGCCCATATGTGTATCGCCAGTGGCCACACTGCTAAATAAAGATGACTCCTCCTCTCCTAACTGTCATGAACTGCTGACAGCTCTTCAACTAGCAGTGGGGCCTTGGCAGCCCCTCCCACTTCCATGCTAGAATTTTGACTTGGTCTTGTACAGGTAACCACAGATACTATGAGTTTAAAAGTGTAGCGGCATACAATGTCCAAAGACAGCATTTTACGATGCTCTTCCTGTCCTCTAGCTCTTAGGTTCTTTCTGCATTCTCTTGCATGATGTTCCCTGTTGACACAGATTCCGAGGCTCCCAGTATCAAACGGATCCACTGCTTTAGATCTTTGGTCACCTGGTGAGATAAACCACTCATCTCATGGTCAGAGAGCAAAGGGAAGAAGAGAAAACTGGGTTCCCATACACCAATCTCAAGGGCAGGATTTAGAGACCTCCCACTAGGTTCTACCACTGAAAGGCCCCACCCCTTCCCAGAAACCCCTCCCTGGAACCAAGCAGTAAGCCGGTGTACCTAAGCTATCGCATTATACCATACAATCAATCCAAAGGCAAAGTTGAACTCTGCCCTCACAGAAAAACAGGAACCTTTCCTTTCCTTCTCCTCAGAGCCTTTCCACTCTCGTTACAACTAAGCAGGAAGGTCTGAGCTGTCATTCAGTTGTTGGTGTGTATTTTATGTAAAATATTCTAAATAAGTTTCAACCCTCTAAGAAACACATTCACACTCACTTAGAAAGTTCACTGTATATATCACACTTCTCCCCAACACACTGTCCAAAAGGCGTTCCAGAACTGCTGCCTCCTCCAGTCAGAGCTCATGAGGTCTTGTCAGAGGTGACGTTTTCTTCTTTGTGTTGTTACAGCTCTTCATAAGAGCATCATACTGAACCCGGATGATCCAACATAATTATATTAGAATTTGGATTAATATAGACAGACATTCAGTTTTCTTTTTTTTTCTAATAGTTTGAGCTATTTATTTTCTTTTTTTAATTTTTTAAATCATTTTTTAATTTAGGTTAGAAACAATCTTGTTTCACATGTCAATCCCAGCTCCCTTGCCCTCCCATCCTTCCCCCGTCCACCCCACCAGGTCCCCCAGTCCCCCACCCAATCACTACTCTGATCCCCAAGGAGGGTGAGGCACTCCATGGTGGATCTCCAGTAACTGCCATTTCATCCAGGGCAGGGCTGAGAAAGCCTCCCATATTGTGGCATGGGCACTCAAAGTCTATTTGTATGCCAGGGATAAATACTACCCAAGGCCCCATAGATTACCTAGGCCTCTTCACTGACACCCACATTCAGGGGGTTTGGGTCAGTCCCATGCTTTCCACACAGCCATCTATCTGGGGTCCAAGAGCTCCCCCCTTGTTCAGGTCAACTGTTTCTGTGGGTTAAGCCAGCCCAGTCTTAACTCCTTTGCCCATCAGTTCTCTCTTTCTGAAACTGGATTCCAGGAGTTCAGTTCAGTGTTTGTCTATGGGTATCTGCCTCTGCTTTCATCAGTCGCTGGATGAAGGTTCTGTTTCCTAGACTCTCTGGCAGTGGGATTGTATGCTGGTATTCCCCTGATTTATGTCTAAAATCCATATATGAGTGAGTACATACCATGTTTCTCTTTTTGTGACTGGGTTACCTCATTCAGTATGGTTTCTTCTAGTGCCATCCATTTGCCTGCAAATTTCAAGACTCCATTGTTTTTCTCTGCTGAGCAGTACTCCATTGTGTAAATATACCACATTTTTTCTCTATCCACTCTTCAGTTGAGGGGCATCTAGGTTGCTTCCAGGTTCTGGCTATTACAAATAATGCTGCTATGACATAGTGGAACAGACATCCTTGTTGTATGAATGTGCATCTTTTGGATACAATCTTGCTCACCCACAGATAGGCTGATAATGTCCCTAGCCATCTCCCTCATTCTGCCTTGAAGAAAGGCAGATGAAGACCATGAATCATTGACTTTATAACTACAAACATTTAAGAATTCTCTATTTCTTTGCCCAGTCACATGACCTCATCTCTAGCTCTGTTTCCAAATTTATCACATGCCAAAAGCATGACACTCTGACTTCAGGGGCAGATTAAGAAAGAGATTATGTTGGTGTGCCCCCAATTTACAGTGTCATTTAGCAGGCACCTAAAGGTTAATATGATTTGACTCAGAAGAACTTACAAAAAGAGTTAAATAAAATTCCCTTTCTGCCCTTTAAGCTTTTGACTCAAGGCCTCAAGCTAGGAGTAGTACCTGCCACCCATGAGTTCTGTAATCAGTGGGATAATTTCTGATAGGACTATAGAGAGGGAAATTGATGCAAGGAGGATTCTGTCAGACAGACAAATAGGAGCTCAGGTGATATTTGTTGAAAGTTCCCCATGATCATTCCAGTTGCCTTGGAGAATGTCATTTATAGCAGATGCTATTGGCCATTAGGATTTTTTACTGCAAAAAAATAAGATCAAACCCAAGGATTCACTCATGCTATCTGCAAGTATTCTATCATTGGCCTATATCATCATGCAACTGAATTCTTTTGTCTACTGAAGTGTCTGCTGTTACAGTATGCATATGTACCTATAAACACAAGTGTTTCAAATAAAGCATTTCCTGTTTATCAGAGAACAATCAAGAAATGCACATTAAGTCATGTTGAGTATTAACAAAGGACACCAAAGAGCCAGTCACAATGGCACACAACTATAATCACATCACTGAGTAGAATGAGGCAAGAGGATCAAGAATTCAAGGCCACAGTGGGACCCTTTCTCCAAATCCTATCATTTAGGAGATAGAATCCATCCTCCAGGAACTTATCAGCAAAGTGAAGATTTAAACATTATAACCACAATCATAAAGCATAATCTTTTCATATTTATTGAGAAGACCCAAACAACAGATGAGATTGGAGGTAGCTGTTAATAGAGAACGTGTAGAAAGGACTGAGCAGGAGAAAGTTGAAGGCATCTAGGGACCCATTCATCCAACAAGTTTTTACTGAGCTTTGTACCAGGCTATACAGGGTTGCAAAAATGAATGTAATATGGTTGCTACCTTTGGGGAGCACAGAGTCTAACCAGAGATGATGAATCATAGACACAAACCAACACAGGAGCTGTAACAGAGAAGCCTGGGAAGCTGGAAGAGCACAAAAGAGAGATGAGATGCAGCACCTTGCATAGTATAGGGACAGGAAAGACATCACCAACAGTAGTCACACACTTTGTAACCTAGCAAGTCATTCCCAGCACAAAGAATGGGGTAGGGAAAAGAATGTTCTAGATTAAGGTTAAAATGTAGCTTCCCTAGACCAGCTCTAAATTAACCTTTCCTGTTTAGCTTTTATGCTTCCTCTTTATGATGAGTTTAATTTTGACCATCTGTTCCCCTGTCCCCAACTATAGTGTAATACCATAATGGTAGGCGCTCTGGCCACCTTGTTCTATGCCTGAGAATATTTGATACTCAGTGAGCGTTTGGTGATGGCCAGAGGACTGCCTGAACAATAGCCCTGTGTCTTCTAACCCCAAAGGAGCCTGTCTTGAGAAAAGGAATAAGTGGTACAGGAGAGGGATACTGGGGACAGCAGTGGCCACAGACTGTGTTCACTGTGGGACAGAAGGCAAGAAAAGGAGGTCAGGTAATGCTCACAGCAAATGCATACTGTTTCGATGAAGAGGGATCACTTTTTCTCATGTTGAGGACTTATTGGCTCACTAACTATTCTTGTCCAGGCCTCAGCCTCTCTGCTCATTGTTCAGATACCCTACTGAATTCTAGTGCCTGATCCACACATACATATGCATGCTGTGGAGGCCACTCAACCTTCTGGAAACATTCACAGGAAGTGGGGATCAGAACTGGAAATAAGGACAAGGCTGGGGACAGGATGTACCTAGAAGGTTGCCCATAGTGACCTGATTCCTATAACCACCTCCTAGTTGCCCATTCAGCTAGGGACTCCTCAATTGACAAGCCAGATGATGAAGTTAACATCCTAATGATTCACCCACCTGTCAATTGAGCCACCATCTTAGGGGCAAGCCTTCAACATATGGGTCTTTGGGGAAATATATTAATCACTGTCCTTGTTGCTATGGCCAAATAGCTGACAAGAAGCAATTAAAAGGAAAAATGGTTCATTTGGGCTTACAATTTGGAGATGGTATTAGTGGCATGGGAGTGAGTAGTCATATCATATTGCAGTCAGGAAGCAGAAAACAGAGGAAACGGGCCTACACTATAAAACATGAAGGCAAACCCCAGTGGACCACTCCCTCAGTGAAGCTCTACCCCTTAAAGGTACCAAACTTTCTAGAATGATACCACCAGCTGGGAACCAACTGTTCAAACACGTGAGACTCTGGGGCATATTTCAAATTCAAATCACAACAGGGAGACACTGTTATACCCAAAAGCAACAGTCAAAAGAAAAACTGTATTATTCCCTTAAATATTCAGAGAGATGCTTCCATATAAAGTATTCTTACCATAAGAGTGTAAAGTACATTAAAAATTTTAAGTCACTCCCTGCTGTCCGGCATATTGGTACTTGTCCCTCCACTGCTTCTGATCCCCACGTCTTCTGTACTCTTAGTAGCCATCTTTGGTATCAAAAGAGACCCTAATGTACATAATTTAATGGGTATGAAAAGTAGGCCAAAACACGGGGGGATTGTGGAAACCAAAGGACAAAGGATTAGCTAACGGTTATGACTTGGGCATCCCTGCAGCAAACATCATCTTTTCCAGGTATGTAGATCCATGACCAAGGGTAAACAGTCCAAACAACATAACTTAATGTAGGGTAAAGACCCTGCTGAACTCACGGGCATCTTGACGGGAGCTTTTACGCTATTACAGTATTCCAGGTCCCAAGAAAAACTTCACCCTGCCAGATCACCCACAGCTGGCCATTCGTTGCTGGGTTTCATATCCATTTATATTAACATCCTTCTCCATGGAAAACGAACTTAGCAATATGGATCTGTGGCCATGAGTACCATTGGGAAAACCCAAACCATACTTTATTCTCCTCGTAAAGACTGACCATTTACCCTGGTGGGGGGAGGGCCTTATGCACTAGGTTCTTCTATAATGTCTGAATCGCTTGGAGTTTTGCTGTAGTGTATACAGGAAGTGTCAGGTTGGTTGGTATTTTGAGATCTCCCTGGTTCTTCTGGGAGAGGACACTGGTGAGAGCTCCTGTATCCTGAGCCTTTGTCTCTGCTTCTGAGCTCAACAAGGGGAGTCAGCAGTCAACCAGGAAGCCCCTTTTTCCATGCATGTGTGTGTGCCCGGACATCTATCTACAATACCCTCCAGGTAGGTCCTGGCCCAGACCCTGACAATCTGGAAGCAAAGATGAGGTCCTGTCCTAGGTGCATGTGAGCAGGTCAGAGCTGTGCTCAGGGAGGATGTGCCATGGTGGAGCCATGTCTGCTACTGCATATTTCAAGGGTGTGGAAGAAACAAGCAAGGGGGAGCCAGAAAAGTACACAAGCTTATATTGGCCCAGATACAATAAGTGTTCCCTATGCAGGAAACTAGCCTGATGCATGTTGGCAAACACACTCCCAGAATGAATGAGATAGATTGAAAAGGCAGAGTCACATTCTGGGGTTCTCCTTCCACGTGAAGGCATTGGGTGGGTACAGGCTAACTGACCTACACAGTGGTCAAAGGCTGAAGTGAGAGATTTGGATCTCAAGTCTTCTCCTGATTGTGTCCAAGAGTACAGAATACAGACCTGGAGTCAGGGGGGTTAGGCTTGAGTCTTGACTTTCTGTACTGTTAATCGGTTTGCTTTAAAATGGAGACAGTATAAAGGGGTGTATTCAGGGGTGGTGTGGTAAGACCACACAAATCCTGTGATCCTTGTGACCCTGGACTTGGTTGCTACTGGGCTATAAACACCCCTAGGCATAGCCAGGAAAAAGAGGAAAGCACGGATTGCCAGGATTGGGGCAAGAACCTAATAGAATCTGTCCCCAGGAAAAGAGACATAGCCTTAGCCCAAGAGCCAAACTAGAGAGGTCCAGGGCAATACACCCCCTATCTTTGATTACACGCACACACACACACACACACACACACACACACACACACGCACGCACGTGCGCTTCAACAGCCCTACTGTGGTCCTCATCCACTGGCATCCCACTGAGGTCGACAGTGTTGTCCGTCTTCATTCACATGTCTACACACGGCAGTGTCCAGGGACAGGCAGAGCATCTCTGAAAGGGCTGATGGGGAAACATTGGGAAAGAGTGACCACAACACAACCATGCTGGGATTCAGGCAAGCAGGCAGGCAGGCAAGCTCCTCACCCTGCTTTTATAGGGGCTCTGTGAATTCAGACTCAGGCCACCACACTTTCATAGCAAGCACTACACTCACTGATCTGTGTCCTCAACCATCTCTTTCTTAATTTTAACTCAGGCCCCAAGATAGATTCATCTCCTGCTCTCTGGTCCTCAGAACACCTGCACGAACAGTCCTATGTGTAAAAAGAGGGGTGGGGGAACTAAGATGAAAAGAAATTGGAATATACATTAAGAAAATTGGCACAAGAAGAAATCCTTCTTGAAAATTTTTAACATTTTTTCCTTGAGAAGAAAGCCAAGCCATAAAGCAAAACACACTGAGCTGTTAACAAACAAAAAGCTCACATATCTAGCATGTAGGGTTTTTTCCAAGACAAGCTAACATTTTGCTCTGTCGGCTTTTCCTAATGCGCACATTTTATTTTGCCCAAATCCTCATTATGGAAAAAATTTACATGTCCCTCTCTCAGAGGCCCCAGGGTTTCCTTGGGCTGTGAAGTATGCACTTGGTGGTTTCCGAAGCACTGGCTCTTTCATTTTCCCTACCGCAGCAGATCTTTACAGATGAAATTTTCCAGGCATTCATCCTCTAAAACATGCTTGTGAGTTAAATGATGTAGAATCTTCTCAGCCCACAGAATGTCTCCAGGCCTTGACAACTGTCATCACCCATTCCTTTCTGCAGCCAGCCACAGCTGTGCCCCTGGTGGCAAGACAAATGAAAAATGGCTGAACCTTTATTGTGTTTGTTAGGAACCAACAGCAAATCCCTTCAGACCTACAGTCTGTGGATGCCTGTCCATTTGTTCTCATTGAATTGCTCTCTAGGCTGTTGCTATGTTTGGAACAATATTGAGCTGTGTGGGAAGAATGGGGCTTGACTTGGGGTCAGGCCTCAGCTTGGGGTCAGGCCTCCCACAGTGGCTGCCACCTTCTGGCCCCAGGAACCATATCAGCAACATAGAATTTGACTCTTAGGCTTCTAGAGTGGAGCACTGATGACTTCTGCTCTGGGATCACTTACTACCTTGGCCCCACCCTTTCTGGTTGCGTGGTCCCTCCAACCCAGCCTTATATGGGCCCCAGGAATGTTCTGGTCTTTTCCTAAGTATTTTAGCTAATGAAAAATACAACAAGAGAAGTGTCACAGAGCTATGTAGCTTTAAACCGTTATATACATGGAATATTCTACTCTGGTTACCTATGTATTTGGATGGAATTTTGATCCCTGAAATACTTTAGTTGGCCTACTAACACCACATTGGAACCAAGGACAGAACTGAAAAGAGAAATAAAGATTTTTTTCATTTTAATTTATGGTTATTTTATTTATTACTTTCTCAGTTGCCAACTATGTGCTCAACCTCTGAACTCCATGACCAGCCCCAGAAGCCACAGTGTCATTGACTGACTAGTGGTAGTTGAATTTAATTGACGTGTTGCTTTTGCCATGGTTTCCAGATGACCCTTGGTCTCTCCATAGCTCTAACCTGTTTCTAGCAACATCCTAGTTGGACCATTGAGAAGCTGTCTTTGAAATGGCCCAGTGGTATCTTGGCTGGGGTACTGTGATTCTACAGTATGGTGACTTGAGCTGCCTCCTATGGATATTTGCTGCTTGTAATGGAGAGAAATGGTAGCATTTCTACTTCCTATTCTGAATCCTACTTGATGGACTGATAACACACAGGTCAGGGTGAATCCTAGCAACTTGATCCCCCTTCTTCCTTAGCAAGTTCCTAGACAGAATGAACCCAAAGGCTCTGGAAATTCCATCAAGGACTCATTTTTTTTTTGCTCTTCCCACTAGTCTGTCAGTCAGGAACAGTATTATGGACATGATTAACAATAGCTGTACATGGAAGATTGCCTGGAGACTTTCTAGGGTTCATGGGATTCTAGTTAATGCCATGTAAAATGTTATGGGGGGTGACAAGGTAGTTCAGCAGATAAAAGTGTTTGCTGTCTAAGCCTGGTGACCTTACTTCAATCCCCAGAAACCAGAGAAATCTGGAGGGCAAGAAGTGACTCTAAAGTGTCCTCTAACTACTACACTCACTCACTGTGGCACATCTGTGCCCTTACAAGCACATCATACACATCATACGCACACATTAATAAATGCAAACATAGAAGAAAGACTTTGGGTAAAATCTTGAATATGTGTGTTTGCCTCTGACCATGATGGAGTCATCCTTTTTGCTGCTTAGGAGGTCATATTTTCACTTCTGTGGCATGTTCATGTGTAGAGGGCATGGTTCCTTCACTGAGGTTTAACTTTAGCACACTCAGTGTGGGGTTTCTTAATTTGATTGATGGATCATGTGTCTTCTTTCCAGGCAAAGTATAAATCCAGCACAGTGGCTGTGCATACACTCAAATCTTATTCCCTCTTGTCTTGCAGGCTCTGTGGCTACCCTCCTTTTTATGATGAAAATGACTCCAAGCTGTTTGAACAGATCCTCAAGGCAGAATATGAGTTTGATTCCCCCTACTGGGATGACATCTCTGACTCTGGTGGGTCTCTCATGGCATTTACATTTACATCCAGATGACCTAATGTAGAAGCCCAAGGACCCTTGGGCTCAGAATGGCCCCAAGGCTTCTGTCTTCTTCTACTGGGGTTACTATAACAAAATACCACAATCTGTGTATCTTAAATACCAAATATTTATTCTGCATAATTCTAAAGGGGAAAGTACACTGGGCATCTGCTGAGACAGCTGTCCTTTTGGTGTGTTTGTACATAAAGTAGCAGGGGCCAGGGCTTTCTGGGTCTCTGTCATAAGAACACTGATGTTTCTCAGCCTTCGTTTCCCGGTCACCACCTCCTAAAGGGCCACTTCAGATGCCCTCATCATAGGAATTAGGATCTAAACAAAGGAATTGTGGTGTCCACCAGCATTCAATCTATGGTGGCTCCTGAGAAAGCTCTATGAACTCTGTCTTTGGACTTGACTTGGAGAACAGGCTTGAGATATATTACCCTGTCCAAGGGATGTAGACTTGCTCATCTGATATGGGTGCTCTAGGGATTAAATACTATTATCTGGCATTTGATGAACACCAATTAGGTGCTGAGTGCTAGAAGTCCTGGACATGCACTAACTTGCCCAGTCCTCTGGATGACCCACTGGATGGGTATTTATATTACCCATATGTGACTGATAATGAAACTAAAGCCCCCAGAGGTAAAATAACCTGTCCTAGTTTATGGAGTCAGTAATAGCAGAACTGGGATTTTAAACCCCAATGTTCCTGAAGTCCAATTTTTATGACAAGTTAGTATTTGTGAAGTCATGTATCCTCAGCAAAATATTCTTGCATTGAGTAGTCATGATTTGCATGAAGGAGGTGCCTCGTCTGAGGTCATGGTTTCATTGTCTAGAGCCACAGTATGCCACACTGAAATCTCCCAGAGATTTCCAGGGCATGAGGAGCAAAACCAGGCCCAGGAGAAGGAAAGAGAACTGTAGAAGGGAGAAGTGCGGTGAATGACACCCTCTGTTGAGCTGTTTGCACAGACCATTTTTATTATTATGGTATATACTCCTAATTGGGACTCCCTTGCCTGTTTCCTCAACCAACTTTAACGACCTCAACCTTCAGCAACCTGCAGGCTGCTGAAACAGACCTCACAGGGAATACTGGACTTCAGAGCTTAGAAGCCAGAGGCTTCCTCCTAGAACCTCAGATCTATGGGTAATGGGTTCCAAGCTGGCATATAGTATCAGCTTTGGGTTCTGTGGCCCTGTCCCTCCAATTCTCAGCATCCTTCTCTGAGCTTCGCCCTACCCATGGTGACCAAAACCTCTCTGTCACAGCAGGGTATATCTTATCGCTTCTTTGTAACATCTCACACACTGGGTATTAACAGCTCAAGTATGATGCAGACACTCCTCTTGGTTGTCCCTCACACCTGGCCCTGTGACCTGGTGACTTTGCAGCTCCGCAGTGGGTGTAGTAGAACCAGTGATGTCTGTAACACATTCAGGGGATGTCCCCAGAGCATCTCTCTAAGGCAATAGGGAACTGAAGAGCATGTGATTTTGAAGATTCCTCCCTTTATTATCTAGACTGAAGGCATCATTAGCAGTTGGCAAAAAACAACTTAGTGCCAGAAGTCAGAGTCACAGCCTGGCTCTGCCACCTTTTCACTCCCTGGGTCTCTCTTTTATCAAGACACTGGTGTCTTTTGTGTTCAGGTACAACAGGGAAGGTGAAAGGCGGTCTCCCATTTTTAATGGTACACGTATTTAAAACACAAGGGTATCCTGTCATCACATTTTAACATGTTCCCATGATTTCTTTTTGAACAGCGAAAGACTTCATTCGGAATCTGATGGAGAAAGACCCAAATAAACGGTACACTTGTGAGCAGGCAGCTCGGCACCCATGGTAAGAAAGATCACCCCTGTGAGGGCCATGCCATCCCCACCCTCCCAGAGTAGACTTTTCATTGACATCTCTTAGTCATGAAAACACGTGGGTGTTCGCTCCACCTCGTCCTGACAGGGGATTCCCTCATCTCCTGAGCCAGTGTTTGTACCTTTTGGTGCCCTCAGGATACAGTTTTCGGGATGCACTCAGATGTTAAGTGCATATAAGGTAGCAGGTAGCTTTTAGTCTTATAGATGGTTATGAGGATGACTTTTGTCAAGGGAAAACACCCAATAGGCATTAAGATTGAAGTGTACACCTTAGCAGTGGATATGTGTGTGTGTGTGTGTGTGTTCTTTTGTTCTTTTTCAGGTGATTTTTTCCAATTAGTGTTTCTTTAACTCTCAAGGGACTCACTGGTGCTTTATGGCATTCCACACACTGTCAGAGTTGTGTTTATGTCATGAGCTTGGAGCCCAAATTAGCTGACAGCTAAGTGTGACTTTGGGTTTACACATGGCTTGCTAAGTCTCAGCTTTCTCACTTTTAATTGGGAGTGACAGTCCTAATTTACTAAGTTAACATAAGAAATAGTGGAGCTAGTTCATGTAAAGAGATTCACACCAGGTCTAGACAGAGCAACTGTCTGGTTTGTTACAGACCCAGGAGCATCTACTTTGAAACAAGTACCCAAGAGTAGAAAAAGATATTCAATGGGTTACTCAGATTTCTGTTACTGTAACAAAATAGCTGAGATGATAAACTTAAAAAGACAACAGTTTTCTTTTAGGCTCACACTGTCAGAGGTTTCAGCTGGTGCTGTTGTGGCAGAGCCTTTGGCAAGCAGTGGGAAGCCATGGTGGAACAAGAAGCCCAGCTCATGGTAGCCAGGAAACAAGAGAAAGAGATCAGTAGGCCATAGTTCTACTCAGGGGCTCCCCTACAACCTAAAGATCTCTTATGAGGCCACACCTCATAAAGGTTTTCACCACCTCCCAATAATGCCAAGCTAAGGACTAAGCCTTAAACAGCTACCCTTGATCATATTTAACATGTAAAGTAGAGCACACAGTATAATGAATGTAGAGGCAATGGGGTGTAACCCAGTGGTAGATCCCTTGCCTACTATGTACAAGGCTGTGGGTATACTCTCCAAGCATACATGTGAACACACACACACACACACACACACACACACACACACACACAGAACCTTGAATTGTTCAGGAGAAAATTCCCCTAAGGAGCACCACAGAAAACTGTTCTGTGTTTGGCTGGTCATCTTCTAAAGCATCCCCTCCAAGCTGTTAACCCTCTTCAGGGAACACGCTTAGAAGCAGTGTCATAACCTAGTTTCACAGTATTCTAATTCATCACTCCTGCCCTGCCATTTGTTGAGTCTCTTTTGTGTTCCAGGAACTCTGCTGATTGTTTTAAAGTGTTCACTCCTTTTTTTCTCTCCAGTAACCCTGGGAGGTAGGTTTTTTTGTTCACTTCAGAGATAAGGAAATAGTAACCCAGTAAAGATACTACAGCCACCTAATGGCAAAGCCAGGGCTCTAGCCAGAAATGTCTGGCTCTACAGTGAATGCTTTCATTGTATAAAGAAGAAGGGCAAGAGCAGAGGGTGTCAAACTGGTGGCAAAGATTTAAAGGCATTCTTGGAAGCCTGTGAGCTGTGTCACCCAGGGTTTCCTAGTCAGAAGGCTCATGACAAGTTCTTCCATTTCTACTGTATTTCCAAGTGCTCAGGAAGCCAGGCACCAGGAGTAATAACACACACATTTGATGCAAGCATCACTCGAGCCCCCACACTTCCCTGCATTGTGGTGTGCTTGTCTCCACAGGGAGAAGTGCCCAGGCAGGCAAAGGAAAATGTGGGTCCAGCTGGGAGCCAGCAGGAGCTAGAGGAATGCCTGCAGTGGAGCCTTACCAACTTTGCTGTTCTCAGAGTTGTGCTCCTGACACACTCAAACCCCCTTCATGTTCGTCCATGCCTGTTCATACACACTCAACCCCCTTCGTGTTCATCCATGCTCATTCATACACACTCAACCCCCTTCATGTTCATCCATGCCTATTCATACACACTCAAACCCCCTTCATGTTCATCCATGCTCATTCATACACACTCAACCCCCTTCATGTTCGTCCATGCCTGTTCATACACACTCAAACCCCCTTCATGTTCATCCATGCCTATTCATACACACTCAAACCCCCTTCATGTTCGTCCATGCCTGTTCATACACACTCAACCCCCTTCATGTTCATCCATGCCTATCCATATACACTCAACCCCCTTCATGTTTATCCATGCTCATTCATACACACTCAACCCCCTTCATGTTCATTCATGCTCATTCATACACACTCAAACCCCCTTCATGTTCATCCATGCTCATTCATACACACTCAAATCCACTTCATGTTCGTCCATGCCTGTTCATACACACTCAAACCCCCTTCATGTTCATCCATGCCTATTCATATACACTCAAACCCCCTTCATGTTCATCCATGCTCATTCATACACACTCAAACCCCCTTCATGTTTGTCCATGCCTGTTCATACACACTCAAACACCCGGAGCTTCATGTTAACCCATGCTCGTTTGTCCCTCTTTACTCAAGCCACTCAGGGTTAGGAGAACCTCAGAACAGACCACTCTAGACAGAATAGGGCTCTTTCTTGTGGAAACTAATCAGTACCGTTCAGCAGCTATTTTTAGGTCCACACTCATTTGGGGTTTTGCTTTTCTCCTGCTGAGACCTTATAAGGAACCTGCACGCTGTTCACTGGTGGCCAAAGTGCAGGAATTGGCAAACAGTGGGACAGGAGCCCATCCCTATTTCACAGCAGCACTTGTGGGCCTCATCTCCAGGTCAGACTGCCCTGAATATTTATCTCTGGCTTAACTGACAAGCAAATTAAGTCAATCAGCATGAGAGTAAATTATTTTAAAGAATCAAGACAATTGCTTGTATAATTGTGGGACCTAGGAGATTGAAAATGTGCCAAGAGACCCAGGGAACAGTGAAGGTAGCAGCTAGAATCCTAAGATAGAGTCTCTTCTGATGGATAAGGCTTACCCGTGTGATGTGATTAACTCAAAATCTACTAACATTTTCTAAGAAATACTTTCACCGGCACATAGAAATTAGCATGTATTCAAATTAGCATGTACCATGCCCTAGTCAAGTTGGCATATGCAATTAACCATCATACCCCTGAATGTTGACTGAGACTCCATCTCTCTGTAAGATTCCA
Organism: Mesocricetus auratus; assembly: GCF_017639785.1. Lineage (NCBI taxonomy): Eukaryota > Metazoa > Chordata > Mammalia > Rodentia > Cricetidae > Mesocricetus > Mesocricetus auratus. The sequence goes on along the minus strand of NW_024429196.1, from coordinate 23,239,755 downwards.
GACACATTGATTCTGCTTGACCATGGGAATTGGGAAATAGTCAATAGACTATGGTTAAGAGGTATACCAGATATCACAAAACCCATTTGGACCAACTGGAAGAACATGTCTGAAACACAAGCACATGCATGAATGCACATACACACACACACACACACACACACACACACACACACCAGCATGAGGACCTGAGTTCTATCCCCTAGTACTACAAAACCCTGACTTATAATCCCGGTGCTGGGGAGGTAGAGACAGGAGTATCCCAGAGCTTATAGACCAGCCAATCTAGTTGAACTGGAAAGATCCAGGTCCAATGAGAGACTTTGTCTCAAAAAATAAGGTGGAAAGTGAGTAAGGAAGACACCCTCATTGACTTCTGGCCTCCATGCATACATGCACATGGGAACACACAAAATGATTATTCTATCCAGGCAGTTAGTTTGTCTAACAGTGATGAGAGTTATGAATAAACAGGGCTTAACTACTTATAAACATTAGGCCCTGATTTGAAGCCAGATTTACCAAATGCTGACCTTGAAAGATTATAAAAGTAAAAATGATCTTGGAAAAGCACTAGATTCCAAAATAGAGGAGAGTAAAAGTTGAAATATCAGCAACAGATAGGAAATGAAGGAGCGTTCCAATATAAACCGAGAAATACAGTAACATGCAGTAAATCATACATGTTCTACATTAGGACCCACTGTTACAAAGAGGCACCTCTCTCTTGTCCAATAGAAAAGAAAAGCTCCAATAAACACCTAATGGCTGACCTGAAGAATCATGCAACGCTGAGAGAACTTTCTCCTTGTGTATTCATAGCTGTCCAGATAGTCTGTTGAATAGCACACTTGGACTTCAGCCACTTCCAAGACTGCCTAACAGCACCGTTGAGCCACAAGCTGCCAGTTAGACTCTGACCCATATGCAGCACAGCTGAAGACTGTGGGAAGTGGGCAGAAAACATTCCTAAAATAACTCAGACAGCATTTTCCTTAGATCTTGGCCTGTGATAACCCACCAGGAGGTGTGGGGAGCCGTGCTCAGGCAGCAGGCTCCGGCTCGGGGTAGGGAGATCAGGCTCCTGACCAGCATGTGGGAGTGAAGTCCCCTGGTTCCCACCTCCCCATGCTGTTCAGTTTGGACCAGTTCTGGCCTGCAGCAGTAGTCAGCACACTTCCTATCTTTTTGGCCCAGTTATTTCCAAGAAAGAGCTGACCACAGACTTGTTAGAATTAACATCATTTTCTGAGGACAGAACTGTTATAGATGATACAGAAAGATCATAAAGTGCTTGTTTCCCAAGCAGGAGGACCTGCCAGACATACCACTGCTGGGGCAACAAAAACAGGAAGGAAGATTTCTGGGACTTGGTGGACAGCTAGCATAGCCTAATTGATGAGCCCCAGATCCCAGGAAGAGACCTGTCTTTAAAAAAATGGCTCCTAAGGAATAACACTTAAGGTTAACCTCTGGCCTCCAAGTGCATACACACACACACACACACACACACACACATACACACACACACACACACACACACACACACACATGTGCCCACACATACATCCTATGTGGCACAGAAGGAAACATTCCTATGAGCTCCGAAAGAGTGACAGCTTCACTAAGTTGTCTCCAGTTCCCAGAATGTGCTCACTCCTGTTTCCGTTTGCTCATTCACATATGCTGTTTCTGTTTCGCTGACTGTGCCTGGGGAAGGGGGGGCAATTGGGAGCCGCTCAAAGTGGAAACTTGGTTCACTTCAGTTCATCTCTAAGCATCCTTTGAGCCCTTCTGGGAAGAGAGGGAGATGCACTGGGGGATACAGAAGGAGGCTGCTGTGAGCTGAGTTACCAGTGGGCACAGATTCAGTCTAGTTCCTGGACCACCTGCAGTTCTGCAGGGAAAGAAAGGCTGGGTAGGACGAGCCTTGGTCTCAGCAAGCCCAGAGCTTGTTGCTTTCATGTCTGATAACCATGAAGATGGCATTCTGCAATGTGGGCCTGTTTTACGTCCATGGCAGTCCAGGTCCAGGTGGTGAAAGGTTTTCTCTTACAGCAGGTACCTTCTAGCCAGAAAGGTAGTTCAGGACTCTGAAGCCTTCTTGCAGCTTTCTCAAGATCAATAACTTCTTTCATAGACACCAAAGACCAATGTAGAACTGAATAGTTTAGGAAGAAAAATGGAAAGGTCAAATTTCAGGAAATGCTTACAGCAGAAGGAAGGTCCCCCTGACCTAGAGGAAAAATCAGTTATATATAGAAGACAGCATTGGTGTGAGACAAGGATGTGTACAGAGAAGGATGATCCATGTTATGTGTGACCTTAGGGGATTCCTGGCCACTCTGAAGGAAGTCGTGAGCAGAGTGAGATGCAAGATGAGAAAGGGTGAGGGAGTGGGGGAGAGGGCTTAGAAACAAGCAAGAGCGCCAATAAAACCACCTGTGACCATGAATATAGAGTGGGCATGGTCCTGGGAGCCAGAGGAACTTTCTAGAACATGAGCCAAGCTGATCTAAAGTTACTGGAGGTGCCAGTGTGTAGGGGCCTTGGCTTCAAGCAAACAAGAAACCAGGACTAGCTAAGGAGCGAAAGTGAGAGATTAGAGAAGCTCTGAAGGACTAACGTCAGTGAGGAGAGAGGACTTGCACTCCGGTTGCCAAGCTGTCATGGATTCTAATGTTGCTGGGACTGGGTTCAAAAGAGGAAAAGCATGAGAGACAGGTAGAGAGTGGACCAATAGGGCACGGGTAGACCCTGGGAAGGGAGTAGAATGTGGAAGGTACTTTGGGACGTGGGGCTTTTGGCATGTGTGAGCTTAAGGACAATTCATCTAGAGAACCTACCAGCCTAGAAGGACAGCAGCCAGCCACCCTCCATCAGCTTCAGCTTCCCTGGTGTGGGGTGAAGCTCCCAGGAAAAGCAGCACAGGACTCAGTGGCCAAGCAATAGAAGACTTTTTGAGGAAGTCTCTTTGCCTGTATTTCAGGATTGCTGGTGACACCGCCCTCAACAAAAACATTCATGAATCCGTCAGTGCCCAGATCCGGAAGAATTTTGCAAAGAGCAAATGGAGAGTAAGTCCTAATTGTGTCTGTTTCATGCCTGCCAAATTCCCAGGGAATTTAAACCATTCTGGAGAAAGTGGTATTGAGCATGTGATATTTCTAAGTGACCCATGAGGGCTTGGAAATCCCCCAGAGCCTTACTCAATAAATTTTGCTAGTTTAATTTATTCTTCTGAAAAGTGTATTATTTTATTTTATGTGTGTGGGTGTTTTGTCTGCATGTGTGCCTGTGCACACACAGTTGTGAGCCTCCATGTGGGTGCTGGGATTGGAAACAGGGTCCTCGGACAAGGCAGCCAGTGCTCCTAAACACTGAGCCAGCTCTCCAGCACCATAAATTTAAGTCATTATTGATTATGGAATATCCAAGTGTAGGAAGGACTAAGTGTTTCCCATCTGTGTCTTAAAGAGAGCAACCATGCCCCCAATCTCACTCCTTATTATTCCTTAAGTAGCACAACCCTCCCTATCTCCCTTTACTTTGCTAGACTTTGAATAGCTACCTTTTATTAAAGTGATAGAAAGGAGAAAGGGGAACATAAAAACCTAGTTGAGTTCATCAATGTTTCCTGGTTTAAAAAAAAACTGATGAATTCAAACCATCGCAACTTCATGACCATTTATTGATTGCCTAAATTCTGTATTCCAATAGGCATCAGTAATTAAAAGATGACTGTCTTGCTGTGAAAGCCAACAGAAACAAAATTAGTTCTATTGATCCAGGCACAGGAGTGCATGCCATTAAACCCAGTACTCAGGAGGGGAGGGAAGGCCAGTAATGATTATTTTATCCTGGCCTACAAAGTAAGTTCCAGGCTAGCCAGAACTGAACAGTAAGGCACTGGTTCAAAAAGAAAAAAAAATTAAAGACTCCATTAACCTACTGTATTATTGGAGATAGTGCCATTACTCAGAACAACAGCATTAATTATAGAGCCAGCCCTGGTGATACAGGCCTGCAATTCTGGGTACTCAGGAGGCTGAGGCAGGAGGATTACAAAGTCAAGGCCAGCTTGGACAGCTTAATAAAAGCCTCACAAACTTAAACAATAAAAAAAGAGTTGGTAGAATATTTGCTTAGCTTATGGTTCAGTCTTACTGCTGTCAAAAAAGAAAAAAAGTACCAATTATAGAAAAATAAATACTACTTTAAAATATTACATATTAAGATATATCATTATACATGCTTTCTATTCTAAAAGTTACTTTTTGCAATTACATAGAGTATTGTTTGGAAATTATTCATGCCCGAAGCAAGTGAATTTTTAACTTCCAAAATGTATTTTGATGAGGAAGAGAGTTAAATAAATTTGTGTACTCTTAAAAAGAAGAATAGAAATTTCCTTTCTAAAGTGTCCTGAGAGTATCTGAGAAAACAGCACTTGAGGTTTCTGGATAAGTGAAAGGTAGATATTTCAGAGTGTTTTCCAGCCACCTGAAATAATGCCTTCTCTTCCTCTCCACCTTTTTGTCCTTTCCCCTACATTTCAGCAAGCCTTTAATGCCACAGCCGTCGTGAGACATATGCGAAGGCTACAGCTGGGCAGCAGCCTGGACAGCTCAAATGCAAGTGTCTCAAGCAACCTCAGTTTGGCCAGCCAAAAAGATTGTGCGTATGTAGCAAAACCAGAATTCTTCAGCGGGCATTTGAGATGAGTCCGGGTTGGGCAAGAGAGCTGAGCACAGACGGTTTGCCATGCAATGCTCTGACCCATTTAATGTTCATGACTACCTTAGAACATTACTCATTTAATACCCATTCTATGTGATAATCATTTCCATTTGTAGATAAGAAACCCATGGCGCAAGTACCACACAACCAAGATAAGGCCTGGGCACTGCTTGGTTTCTATGCTTCCTCTGATTTGCCTCTTATTGTACAGACACCCTCTGGGATGATGAGGGGATGGTGGAGCCCTCATGGTCTGGTTGCACTGGTTTCTAGAGTCTGGGTTTTCCTGGGTTTTTGTTGTTGTTTTTACAAGGATGATGAGTATTTGAATTTTTTTATATGTACCAAACTGTCTTTTAGATTAAAAAAAACAGTAATGGTATTATATTAGCTTTCATCTTTGTAAAGAATGTGACGTCCTTGAAAGCACACTTACTCTTTTAATTCTCTCCCACTCCCCATCTTTATATGTATATTAATCTCCTGCTAGAGCACACTGATGGTTCTCTACTTCAAAACCATTGCCTTGAAAGTTCCCATTAGCCCTCTCCCATCAGCCCTTGTTGCCTTAACCATTGGGTACCATGCTCCTTCCTATTTGGCTTTGTAAAAGGTGTTCCCTTTTTTGGTTAAGAGCCATCCCATGACTGAGTATAGTATCATACACCTATAATGCCAGCACACTGAAAGTGAAGGATTCCAAGTTCAAGGCCATCCCAAGCTGCACAGTAAAACCATCTCAAAAAATCAAAGCTTAGGATGTAGCTCAGTGGTAGAGCATTTGCCTAGGCAGAAATAAAGTTAAGAGGACCCTGGGTTTGACACTCCCTGTTCTCCCCCTTCCCAAAGGAGTCACCCTAATCCTGTTATTCATTCTTAACTCATATATAGCTCTTAAATGTTCTTATGACATCTCCATGAGCTTCTCTGACACAGCTGCACACCTCTGGATCCCTTACACTCGCCAGCGAAGACCCTTCTTACCACTCTTAACCAAAAGAAATATCACAGCTGGCCACTTGTTTCTTTAAAGATTCATACACAGGCATCAACAGCAGTGCTTCTTTTAGTACTTTAGTTTATGGCTCCCCTATATCCAAGTGTACAAAGTGGCTCGGGGTGTACATGCCATAGCTGTACATCAGCTGCTGCATACTACAGTGCCAGCCAGTCTCTGTTACTGGGAGAACACATCGGAGAGAAGCATGTACAGGAGGAAAGTGCTATTTTGGCTCACAATTTCAGTCCTTTCTGTCCATGGTTCCTTGAGGCAGCCAGGAAAGAGGGAGACAGAGACGAAAGAGGACAGAGGGCTTGCAGAATGGTATTTCCCTCAAGGACCTGCTTCCCTTGGGTAGGTCCTACACCCCAATAGTTGATTCAACCTCAAATTCACCAATGAATTAATCCTCTGATGGATGCAGGGTGATCATGATCTATACTCACCATACAACACTACTACAAGACCAAACTATCCAACATAAGCCTTTGGGGAGATTTTGTGGGAGTCGAGCACCCTCATTTCAGAGGCCTGTGATACAATATGCCTCCTGGATTATAAATTTGGACCTGAACCAGGGTACAGCTCCCCTCCTTTTTTTTCATTCTAAAAATGCCTACTTCATGGATCTATTGTAGAAGTGATCTGTTCTTCTCAGCCTGTAAAGTGCTTTGTCATGCAGCTCAGAACCTGTAAAGCAGTCAGGTGTGGTGGCATGTGCTCCTGATCCCAGCACAGGGAGGTGGAAACAGGCAGATCTAGGGTTTGCTGGCCAGCCTGCCTAACCAACTTAGCAAACTGTCTCAAAAACAAACAAAACAGACAGAAAAACAAGATGTAGAGTGGCTAAACATAAAGATCTGAGGTTGACTCTGGCCTCCACACACATGTACATGTGTTATCTGTGCATGCACAAACATAACACACACATATATATACACACATATATATGCACACACACACACAAATTAAAGAAATTAACATTCTAGTAATGATGGGTATATAATTCAGTGCCCTGTATAAAGTAGCATACTATCCTAGTGTGTAACATACAGCATATAGATAGAGCACAATAAATGGGGCCTCGGGTATCATGTGTCATGATGGACATGCCACATCATTTTCAAATACAAAGCAGTTATAAAGAAAAAGGAACCTAAAAGTTGGACTGGAGAATAAAGCAATTTGAACACCAGGCAGAGATTTCCCTATAGGGTGATGAAAGGGCAGGATTTGACAGTATAGCCCAGGGGTAGAGGGTAGATGATGTGCCCAGCAGTTACAAACAACTTTCGTCCATCTAGCCCAGCACATTTGACCCTCTTTCTGGGAAGGGGACTGTGAATTTAATTCTTAACACCCATGTCTGTTGTCCCTGGCAGGTCTGGCACCTTCCACGCTCTGTAGTTTCCTTTCTTCTTCGTCGGGGGTCACAGGAGTCGGAGCTGAGAGGAGACCCAGGCCCACCACTGTGACAACAGGGCACACTGGAAGCAAGTGACCGGCTCTGGAGGTGGAACCCAGGGGGCGGAGCCGGGGAAAGGGAAGCCCCAGACCGGAGCAGCTCCAGCATCGGAGACCCCACCCACCCTGCATGGTGCGCCTGCATAGGACTGGAAGACAGAAGTTTTTTATGGCCATATTTTATACTGCAATTCTGATGTGTTCATTTCTCACAAACTGTACTGACTCAAGGGGAGCTGACTTCACAGGATCTGGTGCTGTACATACGAATCTTGCAAAGCTCTAACTGAATGGACCTTCTTGCTCCCCTCCCCCAACTCCACCACTTCCACTCTCTCAGCGTAGGCAGCCATCTAGGATGTATTTTTTCATGAAAAAAAATGGTTTCAACTGGATTATTTAAATATTGGTAAATGTTGTGCATTAGGGTTTGTTTTTTTCTTTTTGAGACGTGTCTTTTTGATCTCTTGTCAGTTACATGACCTCTCTCATACACTCTTTAATGGTGGTTTTGCGTTACCTTTAAGAGATTTTTTTCCCTCCAAGAGGAGTTAGAAGGTGTTTTTTAAAATTCTAGGAGGATCAAGAATCTGTCTCCAAGGCTGAGTACACTTTACTTGTGTTTCTTTGCCCTCTGTCCCTTCCTGGTGAAGTCGCCCCAGTCCCTGGGCTGGGTTGGCCTCTCTCCAGGTGACTTTTGGCAGGGAACCTGTAGAACACCTTACCAGCAGCTTCTCCCCAGAACCCCTCACCAAACACGGAAGAGATAAGCTTGTTTCCTTCACCCTAAACAACAGGCTCCATATTACAGGTGAATTGCTCTTTGGGGGTTAGGATCCCCACAGGGCTAAGGTTTAGGAGCCTCCCTTGCAGGCCGGACTAGCCGCCATCTTGTTTTTAAAATGAACCATGCACAGTCTTCATTTCTCGTGGGGGATGATGGATGAAACTCTGTTCTCAGCTATGCACTTTTAAAACAAATATATATTTGCTTTAGTTTTTTAAAAATTTATTTCTAATCCTACCCTTAAAATGGCCTCTAGCACACACTATCCCCCACACACACACATACTTTTACCCTGTTCTCTCATGAACATCATCCAAGAGAGGGGACAGAAAAGGTCTAAAAGAATAAAACTTTTGTTAGGTGGGAAGGAAAGACACCAAGTGAGCAGTCTGCCTACCTCAGAGATGGCTGACTCAACAAGGTCCAGCTAATGTACCTCCCTTTACATCAGAGGAATCTAAAATACAAAGTATCTGGGGTAGTCAGGCCATTGTGTGTCATGGTTTGCCGGGGACTGAATAATTTCCTAGGATATGGAACTTGAAGGATAAAATCCAGAATGTCCTGTGAAAACCAGTCCATGTCATTGACCTGTACAGTGGCTAGATATACAAGAAGAGCAGGCACAGAGTGTAGTCCAGGGCAAGCATTCTCTAAGGAGGTTCTCAGAGACCCGAGCAGGTAGCTCAAATGACAGTTCTGCCAATGTTCCCCTTCAGCTCTCATGTCTATCTAAAGCCTGAGCCTCATCTACAGTCAGCTGTAGCCTACCAAGTTGGGCTGTGATAGATCTATCTCCCTGACGATTCAGGGACAGTCCTGAGGCTGTTGTCCTCATGCCCCTCTCATGTACTTACCAGCTATAGAAAGTCCTGATGGACAAGTAAGTCATCCTTGTCACTACTACACTTTTGCCCCCAGCCCTCCCCCAGTGTTCATCACACACACACACACACACACACACACACACACACACACACACTCACTCACTCACTCACTAGGGAGGCAGCTCCAGTCTCCTGAAGAGTACAGTACAAGATATATAAAAGCAATTTCAAAGTCAGACATCTGGTCTACCTGTCCTACTTGTATCATAAGCTCCCAAAATGCTTAGTGAGAATCCTGCCACAGGAGCCCAAAGAGCAGCATTTGAAGCTGTCATTTCGAAATCTATAAACTTCCTGGGAAGAGTTTCTAAAGTGACAACAGACCCAGTTAGAAAGCAAATGCCTCTGATTATGGAGACTTACCCATCTACTCCACCTTTAAGAAAGGCAATGATATGAATATTACAAAAAGTATTTAAGAAAATCCAAAAGAGTGTCTCAAGAAGTTTACAGGATGTTTCCTACCAACAAGTATCATGAAAATATTTAATTTCATGTAATGTAAGAAGAAATACAGGTGTGTGGTGGGCTGTAATTATAACACTTGGGAGGCTGCTTCAGAAGGATCTCAATTACTATGCATCCTGAAATAATTAGTAAATCCTTGTCTTAAAAGCGAAGAAGGGAGGAAGGGATGAAGGAAGGAAGGAGGTGGGTTGGTTGGTTGTTGCAGTAGGTGACCTGAGTTTGACACCTTTCGTATGTTAGTCCTTTATGCTGTATGGTACACATAATTATTTGCATCTGCAAAGTAACGTTATTATTATTAGTGATGAAAGTATTTCATAAAGCTGATTATATGGGTACACAGATTACATAAAAATATATATGAACTACAAATAAATACAGAAAAGTTGAAGAATGAGCCCTGGTACAGGTGTCTACCTTGGAATCAACTATGCTTCATTCAGCCTTGACACATCAGGTCTCCGTAAACCAGTGTAAGAAGATGATTGCTAGTGCCAGCCCAGTAGTAGATAAGGTTGAACATGTCTTCAGGAAGCACATACATGATTTCACTAACTTGGGTTATTTCCTACTGTTTTGAGAAAGGTGAAAATAAGTGCCACCTGAGTCTTCCACTCTGAGAAAGTTAGCATGGTAGAAAGATGAAGTTTCTTTTCCAGTTGGTATTGTTATATAATAATGTATGAGACCATAGAGTAGAATTAGCCTTAACACCTGAAAAATGGGGTGGCAAAGTCTTGGCTCCCTCACTCTTGTTAGATTCCACTGTCATAGGCTGAGAATTTCATGCATGTACCAGTATGCTTGGCAGCATCCTGTGGACACACAGGACCTTTTCAGACTGCTTTCCTAATATCAAGCTCTTACCATCACCCCCACTATAGCCTCTTTGCATTTTCTGAGCAAGTGGTTATTTATTTCTTCACTTGGTTATAAAATTTGGAAATATTTCCAGAATAGTCTTTCCTTCTGCTTCCTGCCTGACCCCTCCCTCTTTCCCTGGCCTTCACCCATAGTTGAGGCAGAAAGGGCAGGTAACATTCATCTAAAACCATCAGTGAAAAGGAATGCAGCCATCTTTAGCTCCAACAAGGCCAATAGCTTGTCATTCCTAACCAAGGGATCTTTGGAGTTGGTGTTTTGTATGGGACTTAGGGATGGACAGAGGCAGTGGGAGGCTGGAGGACAGGGTCTACCACAAAACCCTTGAGGAACTGAGGGCTGCTTAGTGTCTGAGGCAGCAACCCCAGTATCACAAGCCTTTGTAACAAGCCCTGGCTGTTTTTTACTCCTTCCTACTGCCTCCAACCCCAAAGGGACTCTGACTCTAAAAGAGCAGCTGCCGTTCACTGGACTCTGGAGAAGGCACTGAAACAACCCAAAAGATATGGATTCCTACCTGACCTTGATTCTGGATCACTTCAAAAATGCCACCGTGAGTGGCATACCACTTCAACTGTGCCCGATGTCATCTAAGATGCCTCCTTAAGAAGACAGCCACCTCCATTTGCACACGAAGTTGTGTTTATGAGAGACTTCGAATCTTCAGAAATCTCTGAATGTGGTGTCTGGGGAACACAACAGTTGGCTCAGTGAATCCCAGACTCTGTTTACCTACTTATACTTTTTGTTTCTACACCTCAATGCGCAGCATGGGCTGGATAGCTTATAGATGGCAGAGGGAACTGGCCTTTATACCACAGGCCAAGAATGTTATGGACACTGGAGAAGGAACCATCTGGTCCCCTCTTGAGAGGGTTGACCTCCCATGGGATGCAAGACTTGGTATGATCAGCACTTGGCTTTGATGCTTTATGAGCATGTTTAAGTAGTAGGGGATGCTCACCAACTGGAAATGACTGGGATTTTAGAGCTCTGGGAATCATGACCATTTGACCTACTAAGAATTACAGCCAGAACTGACTTTTCACACTGGGGAAGCCATACTGGTGCCATTATTCCAAGCTACAGGCAGGAGACCTGGGGTCAGAGCCTCTGCCTTGCAAGATTTGTGCAAGTGTGGTGCTGGGTTTTCCTAGGCCACAAAGAAGGAAGGTGAGGGCTGGTGAAGGACAGCTCCTTCCATTTTTCATAACCAGAAATAACAGGTTTTCCAGGTTTGCAAATCACTCCCAGCAAGTGAGATATGAGCCCTGCTTGCATGTCCTACAGAACCAGTGCTAGGTCCCCATCCCTTCTCCTCACATTCCGAAAATTTGCCTTTTCCTTAAACACATTCCAGACCAAACACTGTTCAGTTTGTTTCCAAAATTAAAAACACTGTATATATCTGTGTGTAGTCCCGCTGCTCTTTAGGGGGTTACCTGGTTCTAGGTTGGGACTGCAAGAAGCAAAGGTGTTCTAATCTTTCGGTTTTCAGAATTGAAAGTTTTGAGGTGTTTCTTTCTTTCTTTGTTTGTTTTCTAAGCCAAGCTGGGGAAGCAGATTTCTGAAAGGCAAACTTACTTCCTGCTACCTCTACAAAAATTTGTGTGCAGGTGAGTTAGCTTGAAAACCTCAACCCTGGGTAACAGGCATGTCTAAGGAAGAGAGGAAGAGGAAAGGCCACACACTATCCATCAGGTCCCTTCCTGGTGGTCTCAGTGCATCAAGGTCTTCCTGCTGCTCTGGTGTGTGCACAGGAACCCAGCCCCGCTGTGAAGTTGGCCCTGCATGCTGGCCACAGCCTGGCCTGCCTTCTGCCAGCAGCCAAAGTCTTCAAAATCCGCAGGGATGACTCAGCCCTGTGTAGACTTCCCTGTAAACTCCAGTGGGAGCAACCCAGCTTGCGGCTTTAGGGTTTCCTTTTTTACATACCTAAAGGCTGAGCATTTGGAAGCCAAGTGTTCAGTTCAGCATGTGGCTGCCGAGTCTGATTTTGTGGACAAAGCAAACTGTGGAATGGCTTCTCTATGTCTGTATTTTTCTAAGCCAAAGGGACAAAACTGCATTGACCCCTTGTACTAAAGCTGCTTTTGCATTCTCTATACCAGTTTTTAACCTTCTTTGACTCTGGGAAATTTGTTATATGGTTGTTGTGTCCTCTGATGATTTACCAAACTATGTTACTCACAGGTGATTTTATTTTCCTTATGGATTGGAAAAATAGAAAATGAGAGACGTGTTTGAGGCTTTTGTCAAAGACATCACTCATAAGTCCCAAACACTAGTTAACTTGCTTCTCAATGGAAAAAAATCTTAGTGTAAAAAGATAAGGATTCTGAGGCTCTCCTGGATATCCCTGCACTTTGGTGGACAAAGTCCTGGGGACAGAGCTGGTATTCAGGCTACAAAAGAGATGATGAAGGGAGTAGCATCAGCTCAGATGTTTGGCCCACACTGTGGAAGCTGTGGTTCTTCTTGCAAGGCACTTGGCCATTTCCAGGCAACATAAGATGCTGCCCAATATCACAGCAGCATCCTCAGATGCTGCTCAGTATCACAGCAGCATCTTCAGTTTGAAAGACTGCATGTTACAGAGAACATTTGTCTTAGTCCCACATTCAAATGAGGAGAAACCAAACGTACATTCTTTCCAGAACATCTATTGGACCAATGTCTAAATTGGCTTCTATGGCTATATATGATGTAATTGGCCTTCATCCAGCTCTCTCCCAACAGTGGGCATGTTTTCCCAGCAGCTTCCACCATCAAACCCAGGATCGGCCCCACTCACTATTACCAGGCTTGCAATTGGTTTGATTTTTTTCATTCATGCTTGTCCAAAAATTTTTTTAAAAAGTAAAAGAAGAGAAACTGTGCATTTATCCCATGCATGTAATAAACTCTGCAAGAAGTTTAACCCCCATAGGTTTGCGGCACTGCAAAAATGTTCATGGGTCTATGTAGCAAATGATTCTCTGCCTTGACAATCATGTATACATATCGATTTCTATCATAATGATAATGAGATTGATGACTTCTTGTTTTCCTCCAATAAAGAGAATTAATCACCTTTGGATGTAGGTTGTCTCCTATATCATAAATAGGGTATTGCATTTCTCTGATTTTTTCTCTGATTTGGGGTTTAGCTATTTACTTGTCAGTTGATTGATTGGCAGTGGTGTTGATGGAACTGAGGGCCTTGTAAACATTAAGCAAACCCTCTGAACCGCTGAGCTATACTTCTAGTCCTTTAAGTTTAGATTTATGGGAAAGAGGCTGGGTTGAGAGCCTGAAAGCTCATGAACTCACAGAGATATTTGCCATCATTTAACCAACAAGCAATTGGAAAGTAGTCATGAGGAAGAAGGGTGGGTTGCCAGGTTCAATGCTATCTAGACAAGAAGGCCCCCCTTTTGCTGCTGCTGTAGGAGCTAGCTGGAGGGGTGCCCAGGAAGTCAGGTCATATCAATTAGGTATTCATAAAATGTGTGGCAGAAAAGTTAACGTTGATTTCCAGGACATCCTTCTGAACAGAGGTGGCTTGACAGTGCCAGTCTTGAGCAATCTGTGCACATCCTTCTACATCCTCATCCTGACTTGGCATTATCAGTACCCAAAGGAATATTCTTGTCCCAGCAGAAGGCTGTTTTGTTGGGATGGGAGTATGTTTTGTTTGTTTGTTTGATTGGTTTTTGTTTTGTTTAAAAGGAGTTTGGATAGAAAGAATATTTTGTAGTCCATTGCATATATTTTGGCAATCAGATCTGACATCGGACAAGTCTTCTAATCCAGTGGTTTTCAACCTGTAGGTCCCAACTCTTTGGGTAGAATGACCCTTTCACAGGAATTGCATATCAAATATCCTGTATATCAGTTATTTACAGTATGATTTATGACAGTAGCAAAATTGCAGTTATGAATTAGCAACTGTAGGCTTCAAAGGACGCTGTAATGATAAGCGACACTTACTGGAAGTAAGACTAAGTATTTATTGTAGAAATTACTCACAAGATACCAAACAAGTAACCCAGACGAGACAAGCAGTTTTCCGCTGCCGAACCGGAAGCTGAACTCCGGGAAAAAGAGACCGAGACTTCCTGTGTGCTGTCTTTTATACCTTCCCCCGTAACGCCCCCTAGCCATGCCCAAAAGTGGGCCTGGCTAGTGACGTAGTTCCGCCTACGTATGTATACGTCTTTACGTCCAGCCGTATACGTCTTTAGTCCTGCCTAAAGTGGGTGTGGTTAGCGGTGTGGTAAACCGCCCTTTTATTACCTCATCTGTATGCACCTCTAATAAGTCACATGTTTAATGGCGGCATACAAACTTCCTCCTACAATTCCCCTTTTAGTCTAAAAAGGACAACTAACTTGTGTCCATGAACAAAATGTATCAAACATCTATTCTATCTAAACCTAAACTTATCTGAAAGAAACACCCAAATATGAACACCTCCTTCCAATCCCAACTCTAAAATAATTGAAAACTAACACTAACAGGTGTAAACTATCTTATAATATCAATAGTAGGGAGACGGGGCGTGGAATTCTCAAAACTACTTCCTGCTGAGATGGGACGATGATAATCTCATGGGGACCTGTGAAAAGAAAAATGTTGGTATAACAAAATCTCAGTAGATCAGACAGTCTCTGTATGGCAGGAGATGCTTGATTGAAGTTCCTGACTGGAGTTCTAGTGTTGATCGAAGCTCTCATCGGAAGCTCTGGCCAGATTGTAGAAGATGTGCTATTTCAGTTTCTTGGTCCGGAGTTGTGTAGAGTGATGTAGTTTCAAGCCAGTTTCAGGATGGTGCTTGTCAGGTGGAGTCAATGATGTGGGGCAGTTCAGATGCCTCCAGTCGAATCAGGTGAAGTCAAGGAAGTGGATCCTCATTCTCTTTCTGAAGCAGTTGAAGATTGCTTTCAGGAAATCCCTTGTTCTCTGGAAAACTCAAACATTAATGTTAACAAAGAAATATTTTAACTTTCATATGTATGCATACCGGAAGAGGTGACAATAGGGAAGATGGTAAACCTGAAGGAAATTAGACTTTACAGAAAAAGAAATCCACAGATAATAGTCCCTCATTTTATTTCTTCTGTCTTATATCAATGGCTCTTTGATATAATACAGAAATTCTGAATCGTATTTAAATAATATGCTTGAGTTTAGAGTAGGAGAGCCAATCCAACTCCAAAGCCAGCTTCAGTTAAATGAATGGGGACTGAGGTATGTGAAGAAATAAAGATAAAAGGGTACTATGAAAAAACAATATAGAGAGATTTAGTCTTTGATACCACACAGTGAGTTACTGTTTGTTTGATGGTCCTCAGGGTAGCTATTCATTCTTCTACAGGAATCCATGTGTCCAGTATTCTTTGCTGAGTTTACCTGTGAATACAAAAAAACAAAACACTTCTCTTTCCTTTTAGGAGGTCACTTTACCCATGGTGGAATGTGAATTTGTAGATGGGCTGTTATCTTCCTCCTCCTGAGATGTTTTCTGTTCTGATCAAATTTTAATTAATTTTGATGGAACCCAAACCTTTTCTTCTCCTGTGGAAACAAAAGCATAACCCCTTCCCCAACGTAACACATATCCTGGTTTCCAGACTGAGGTCATAACATCCTTAAAATATACCGGTTGGTTCAGTTCAGAAGTCTTCTCTGTAGTCCAGTGTCTTTCTGCTGCAGTTTGTCCTTTTTCATCAGCATTAAGAAAATTCAACGTTAGTAAAGCATTGTGTAACCTGTGTTTCGGTGTCTTTGTTTTCCCTGGCTGTTTATGAAGCATCTCTTTTAAGGTTCAGTTAGATCTTTCAATTATTGCTTGTCCTGTGGGATTGTAAGGTATACCAGTTACATGTTTTATATTATAATATTTGAAGAATTGTTCCAATTTACTGGAGACATATGCTGGAGCATTGTCAGTTTTTATTGTTTTAGGTATACCCATAACAGCCATCACCTCTAAGAGGTGTGTAATAACAGAGTCAGCTTTTTCAGAGCTGAGGGCAGTAGCCCATTGGAAGCCTGAGAATGTGTCTATAGTATGGTGTACATATTTCAAACTGCCAAATTCTGGGAAGTGAAATACATCCATTTGCAAAAGTTCATTTCTGTGAATACCTTTAGGATTACAACCTGCTGGTAATGGAGTTTGATTGTACAATGAGCAACTGGGACAATTTCTTACTATTTCTTTGGTTTGTTGCCAGGTGATAGAAAAATCCTTCTTTAAACCTTTGCTGTTAACATGGTGTTTCTTATGAAATTCTGAAGTTTCCAACACATTACCTACTAATAAACGATCAATTTCATCATTGCCTTGTGCCAGAGGACCTGGCAGACCTGTATGGGATCTGATGTGTGTTATATATATAGGATGAGTCCTGTTTCTGATGATTTCCTGCAATTGTAAAAACAATGAGGTTAATTCTGTATTATCAGGAACAAATTCTGCAGTCTCAATGTGCAAGACAACTCTTTCTGCATACTGAGAATCCGTGACTATATTGAAAGGCTCTGTAAAGTCTTTAAGTACCATGAGAATGGCATATAACTCTGCCTTTTGTACGGAGTTGTAAGGGCTTTGAACTACTTTACTTATATTTCCTGATCTATACCCTGCCTTACCTGATTTGTTTGCATCCGTGTAGAAGGTAAGAACTCCAGAAATAGGTGTTTGCCTCACGATATGTGGAAGAATCCAAATTGTTTTCTTTATGAATTTGATTCTCTCTGTTTTGGGATAGTTATTACTAATACTTCCCAAAAAGTCACTGCAAGCTATTTGCCAATACTCATTATCCTTCCATAAGGAGGAAATTTCCTCATTCGTTAAAGGCACAATAATTTCAGCTGGGTCTTTCCCAGTCAGTTGACAAAGCCTTAATTTACCTTTTAATATCAAATCGGAGATCTTTTCTATATATGTTTTCAATTTTTTATTCTGTTTATGTGGCAGAAATACCCATTCTAGAATGATGTCTTCCCTCTGCATTAACATTCCTGAGGGGTATTCTCTAGATGGTAAAATAACCAGAATACAGTCCAGATTTGGATCCACATGATCCACATGTGCTTCTAATATTCTCTTTTCTACCCATTCTAATTCTTTTTCAGCCTCAGCTGATAGTACTCGTGGGCTGTTTAGGTCTTTATCTCCTTTTAAAGCCATTTTCAGGTGTTTTAAATCATGCCCTTCTACACCAATAATTGTCTGTAATTGAGAGATTTCTCCTAATAGTTTTTGAAGATCATTAAGAGTCCGGTAATGATCTCTTCTGATCTGTACTTTCTGTGGTCTAATTTTCTGAGCATCTATTTTATAACCTAAATAGTTAATAGAATCTCCTCTTTGTATTTTTTCTGGGGCAATTTGTAATCCCCAGCGAGGCAAAATTTCCTTTACTGCTTCAAACATCTTTTCCAAAGTATCCTTATTTGAATCAGATAGTAATATGTCATCCATATAATGATATATTAACAAATGTGGAAATTTTTTACGAATTATTTCTAGAGGTTTATTCACAAAATATTGACACAAAGTTGGACTGTTTAACATACCTTGAGGTAGTACCTTCCACTGGAATCTCTGTACCGGACGGTAATTATTATAGGTAGGTACCGTGAAGGCGAACTTTTCTCTGTCGTTTTCTTGTAATGGTATGGTGAAGAAACAATCTTTTAAGTCTATAACTATAATTGGCCAATCCTTAGGAATTAGAGAAGGTAACGGCATCCCAGGTTGTAGAGACCCCATAGGCTGAATTACCTTGTTGATGGCTCTAAGATCAGTAACCATTCTCCACTTACCAGACTTCTTCTTGACAACAAAAACAGGCGAATTCCATGCACTAGTTGATTCCTCAATATGTCCAGCATCTAGCTGTTCCTGAACTAACTTCTCCAAAGCCTCTAACTTCTCAGATGTCATAGGCCATTGACCCACCCAGACGGGTTCATCTGTCAGCCATTTTAATGGTAGAGCTTTTGGTTGCTCTGTAGGTTTGGCACTAGCATCTTGCTTCTGTACAGCCTGTACATTTGGCATCTGTTTTCTGTACTGTCTTACTATATTCTTTCTACCACTAAGAGCTTGTCTATAATTCCTAGCTGATACAGGAGGAATGTTAATCTGCGTATTCCATTGCTGGAGTAGATCACGACCCCAGAGGTTTATAGCAATATCTGCAACATATGGCTTTAACCTTCCTCTCTGTCCTTCTGGCCCAATAAAGTCAATCCATCTAATGCTCTGTTTAACTTCAGATAGGGTTCCAATCCCTAAGAATTGAACATTAACCTCTTTTAAAGCCCAGTTGGGGGGGCCAGGACTGCTGATTAATGATAGTGACGTCACTTCCGGTGTCCAATAATCCGTAAATCACCCTATTATTTACCTTAACTGGTACCTTGGGTCTATGATATTGTATAGAAGTTTGCCAAAATATATGTTTTGTATCTCCTCCTGATGTAATTGATTCATCCTCTGGAGCTAATGTATTATCCAGTGCCGTATTATTTACAATGGGCAGTGGATCTTCTAATTGTCCTGGGAGAGGCTGTCCTCCACTGTCACTGGGAATGACCGGATAATCTTCCTTTTTTGGGCTCCATTGAGCCCCTGAACCCCGTTTCCCGGCTTTAAAGATCTACCTTGTCTGTCTATTGTGGAAAAGCATTCATCAGTCCAATGGCGCCCCTTCCCACACCTCCTGCATAGACCAGGAGGCTTAGGCCTTCTGTTTGATGCATTCCTGGTAAAAGCATTATTTCTAGGAATGTGTTGTCTACAGTTCCTACTAAGATGTCCTATTCTACCACAGTTAAAGCATGTTGCATCTTTATGCCTATTAAAATTCTTGGAGATTGCCTTCCCTACCCAGGCCTCTATATCATCACAGGTAGGGTATTTGGCATCCTGGTGTCTCCTCAAGCCTGTAGAAATAGCTTCACCTACCCAAGCTCCTCTATCCTGACTTTTACATTCCAGGTTCGCTGTATGTAGGACCCATTCCTCCAATGGCGCTGATCTTATTTTTAATGGCCAAATTACCTGCCTGCATTGAGGATTCGAGTTCTCATACGCCAAAGATTCTATAAGGAGACGCCTGGATTCTGGATTTGCTACCTGTACTTCTACTGCTCTGGATAATCTCTCTAAAAATTCAGTGAACCTTTCCCTTGGGCCCTGTAATACCTTGGTGTAGGGTTGCATTATCTCTCCTGTTTCACAAACCTTATCCAAGGCATTTAAAGCAGCTGTACGGCACAAAGACAACATGTGCTTGTCATATGCAGATTGAACCTGCGTGTCAGCGTAAGGACCCTCCCCAAGAATCTTGTCTCGGGGTACTTCATGACCGTTCTGTAATTCCTGAATTAGCTTTTGCTTCTTGCCTCCAAAAAGCTCTCCATTGAATTTGACAAGAATTTTCGAGCACTGCAGAGGCTAATTGGGCCCAGTCTTTTGGGGTTACTTTATGTACAGTAGCCCATGAGGTTAGGAGCTCTCTGACAAAAGGAGAATGAAGACCATACAAGACAATGGCCTCCTTAATATTCTTTAGAGCCTTCATCTGTATAGGTTCCCAGTGATAAGCAATGGGACCATTTGATTGTTTTTTCGTTGCTGGTTTTTCTGTTACAGATACTGGAAAAAAACCATAGGGGAACGCATAGCAACCTTAGGGAGATCATTCCGGCATTTGAGAAGCTTTGGGAAACTCCTGTCCTGACCTGTTGCCTGTATGTCTGATTCTGAAGTATCAGATTGAGCATCTTCTAAATCCTGCAGTCTATTCATCATTGTTTCTCTGAGCTCTTGAAGTTCTTGGGACAAATAATTTTCTAAGGACGTCATGGAATCTTTCATTTTTTTACATTCATCATTTACATGTGATTCCAAATTTCTAATATTCTCATCCTTAGAAAGTACCTCAATAGCGTGTAAACTGCCTTCCACAAATGATATTCTATCAGTTAGTTTATCATTGCTCTCAGACATGGAACAATTCTTTTCTGTTAGCATTTCAATTTTATGTTCCAGTCTTTGTAATTTGCTAGTGAAATCATCAAACATGGAACCGTGTTTTTCGTTAAATGTTTCAACATTATGTTCCAATTTTTCAATTCTATCTGTGGAACACATTTTTCCTGAAAGTAATTCAATTTTGTGTTCCATCTCTTTAAACCTGTTCGTCAGACCTACATTATCATTTTTAATATCCTGAATATTTTCTACCAACCCTTTCTTACTCTCCTGCAATGAATTTTGCATTTCCTGAATCCTTTGTATTAAGATTTCAAAACTATCCTGAGATGACTGTATGACCTGTATAAGTTTAGTCCTATTTTTGAGCCATTTCATTAACAAAATTATATTGATTATGAAGCTAATAATCACCATCGTGGGTAGGAAGTACCTTTCAGGTAGGTCCTCAACCCTTTCTAAAATCCCATCCATACAAAAAACAAGAAAATTCTTAACATCCTGCATCATAATGTTAGCTGTTGACATTGTATAAAGCAGTTACGTTTGTTACCAGTGGAGTAATTCAGGCCAAAATCAACAGGCTGCCAGCGAAAGAGCACGTGGCCGGAGTCAGCAGGCCGCCAGTAAAACAGCACATGGCCGCGAGAGAAATCTTGGAATACCGCCTAACCTTACCGGCAGGTAGAAGGTGCTGGTTCCTGGCGGCAGGAATTGTGCCTTGCCGAGCGAAGTGGTGAGGAACTTAGTGAAAGGAGAGTCCACGTGTGCCTGGTGGGGCCGAGAGAAGCCGCTTTTCTGGGCGCCTGGATCCGGATTCCAATCCCGCTTCCGACACCAAACTGTATGCTTCAAAGGATGCTGTAATGATAAGCGACACTTACTGGAAGTAAGACTAAGTATTTATTGTAGAAATTACTCACAAGATACCAAACAAGTAACCCAGACGAGACAAGCAGTTTTCCGCTGCCGAACTGGAAGCTGAACTCCGGGAAAAAGAGACCGAGACTTCCTGTGTGCTGTCTTTTATACCTTCCCCCGTAACGCCCCCTAGCCATGCCCAAAAGTGGGCCTGGCTAGTGACGTAGTTCCGCCTACGTATGTATACGTCTTTACATCCAGCCGTATACGTCTTTAGTCCTGCCTAAAGTGGGTGTGGTTAGCGGTGTGGTAAACCGCCCTTTTATTACCTCATCTGTATGCGCCTCTAATAAGTCACATGTTTAATGGTGGCATACAAACTTCCTCCTACAAGCAACAAAATTATTTTGTGGTTTGGGTCACCACAACATGAGGAACTATATTCAAGTATACAGCATTAGGAAGATTAAGAACCACTGCTTTCCAGGTAATCTATTGAGCCTTGGGGAGCAGATCACTACCCATCCCAAGTATACACATGGACTTTGGACTCCCATAGAACAATGTGAGGTGCACTCTCACCCTGAACTCTTGGGGAAGGGTCTAGGCCCTGCCCTATATGAAATGACAGACTATGGACACCCCCATGGAGGGCCTCACCCTCCCTGGGGGAATGAGGGGATAACGGGGGAGGGGGGTTGTGGGGGGAGGGCATGGGAGGAGGGGAGGGAAAGGGAGAGGGACCTGGAAATGACTTGTGAAGCAACCTTGTTTCTTATCTAAATTTAAACTGCAAAATAAAATAAAAAAAGATTGTAATAAAAAAAGAAAACTGTAAATAAATACATGTATGTGTGGAATAAAAAAAAAAAGAACCACTGCTTTAATCCAAATAGTAAGTGGTTTGGTTTTGTAGAGCTGGAGAAAATGAATTGAGCATGTGTTATAAAAACATACAATTGAGGGACTGGAGAGATGGCTCAGAGGTTAAGGGCACTTGCTACTCTTACAGAGGACACTGTTTGGTTCTCAGCACCCACACAGCAGTTCAAGGTCTCCATTACTCTAATTACAGGGTAGCTGGAACCCTTGTCTGACGACTGCAAGCACCAGACATATGCACAGTGTAAGGACATACATGTAGGCAAAACACCACACACATAAAATAAATATTTACCAAAAAGAAATGCAGAATTAAAATTGTCCTTCACAACTAGGACCACATGAAGATACCATGGACGTTAGTGAGAATAAAACTCTGAGACAAAAAGACAGAGAGTGCACTACTGTGTGACTCTTTAAGTTTGTTCACTCTGCCTTTAGCACCAATGAAAAGATATATAAATGCAAAGGAACCTTTGTGAGTGAATAGTTGGTGATACAGTTAAAAAAAAGTGGGCTGCGGAACTAAATAGAAAATTCTCAATAGAGGAGACTAAAATGGCTGAGGCACACTTAAGAAAGTGCTCAACATCCCTAGCAATCAGGGAAGTGCAAATCAAAACAACTCAGAGATGCCATCTTATTCCTGTCAGTATGGCTAAAATCAAAAATACCAATGACTGCTGGTGGGAGTGCCAACTCGTACAGCCACTATGGAAATCAGTATGGAGATTCCTCAATAAAATGGAAATCAGTCTACCACAAGACCAAGAAATTCCACTCTTAGGCATATACCCAAAAGATGCACATCATACCACAAGGATGTCTGTTCCACTATGTTTATAGCAGCACTATTTGTAATAGCTAGAACCTGGAAGCAACCTAGATGTCCCTCAACTAAAGAGTGGATAGAGAAAATGTGGTACATTTATACAATGGAGTACTACTCAGCGGAAAAAGCAATGGAATCTTGAAATTTGCAGACAAATGGATGGCACTAGAAGAAACCATCATGAGTGAGGTAACCCAGTCACAAAAAGAGAAACATGGTATGTACTCACTCATATATGGATTTTAGACATGAATCAGGGGAGTGCCAACCTACATTCCCAATGCCAGAAAGTCTGGGAAACAGGAAGGACCCTAAGAGAGATATGCATGGTACCCCAAAGAAGGTTGAATGAGGCAAGATCTCCTGAGCAGATTGGGAGCATAGCGGGGAGGAGAGAGGGAGTCAGGAACAAGAGAGGGGGAGGAGGGGAGAGGAGGACATGGGGGAGCAGGAAGATTGAGTTGGGGGAAGAATAGAGAGCAGGATGAGAGATACTATAATAGAGGGAGTCATTCTAGGTTTGAGGGGAGATCTGGCACTAGTGAGATTTCCAGAGATCTACCAGGGTGACACCAACTGGCAAACTAAGCAATAGCAAGAGACTACCTTAAATGCCCCTCCCTGATAATGATTTTGATGGCTATCTTATATACCATCCTAGGACCTCCAACCAGTGACAGATGGAAGCAGAGGCAGACACTGAGCTGAACTCCTGGAACCCAGTGACAGACAAGGAGGAGTGATGAGAAGGGGTCAAGCCTGGGCTAGTGAAACCCAGAGAAACAGCTGACTTTAACAAGGGGGAGATCTTGGACCCCAGACTGATGACTGAGAGGCCAACATGGGACTGATCCAGATCCCCTGAATGTGGGCATCAGTGAGGAGATCTAGGCAATCTATGGGGCTTTGGGTAGTAGATCAGTATTTAACTCTGGCACACAAATGGACTTTGGTGCCCTTCCCACAATGAGGGATGCTCTCTCAATCTGGACACTTGGGGGAGGGCCTGAGCCCTCCCTGGAATGAAATGACAGACCCTAGAGATTCCCCCATGGGGGGCCTTACCCTCCCTGGGGAATGGGGTGGGGATGGGTAGGGGACTGGGAGGGGCTGATGGGGGGTAGTGAGCATGGAGGGGAGGGAGAGGGAGCTGGGACTGACATAGGAAGCAAGCTTGTTTCTAATTTAAATATATAATAAAAATTTTTTAAAGAAAACTTTTTGGGACAAAAGAAATTTGGCGTACTAGGGTTTGTTTGTGCATTCCCATAGACATAATGAAAGATGTCATGTCAAAATTAAAAGTGGGTAGTAATGTCTATTAAATATCTATTAAAAGGGTTAAAGGCTACCCACGATAATTTGGTGATGGAACTGCAACATTCCAACCCTGCACAATCACAGAATATCAGTCAATGAGACTTTAGAATTTCTAACACAGACTCATGTTTTTTGCTGGGAACCTCAGTTCACACATACTTAAAAAATTTGTAGGAACGAGTCTTCAGTGCCTTCAGGTCCTTGCCCCGAGCTTAAGGTGAGTGGGGGCTCTGCTCTGAGCCCCAACTCCCTCTATCCCCCAGCTACGTCTCCCTGGGTGTTTTCTGTGCCTAGAGAGGACCTGCCCATCCCGGAAGGATCACCTTGAGTCTGCCCACACTCAGTCTTCAGTGTCTTCCGGTCCTAGCCCTGTGCTTAAGGTGAGTGGAGGTCCTGCTCTGAGCCCGTGAAAAGACCAAATCTAAGAATAATAGGTATAGAAGAAGGTGAAGAAGCCCAGCTCAATGGTGCAGAAAACGTAATCAACAAAATCATAGAAGAAAACTTTCCCAACCTGAAGAAGGAGATGCCCATGAAACCATTAGAAGCTTACCAAACACCAAACAGAATGAGCAAAAAAAAAAAAGTTCCCTCGCCACATAATAATCATAACACCAAACATACAGAATAAAGAACGAATATTAAAAGCAGCAAAGGAAAAAGGCCAAGTAACATATAAAGGCAAACCTATCAGAATTCCATTCTCCATGGAAACTATGAAAGCCAGAAGGTCCTGGATAGATGTTATACAAACACTAAGAGACCACAGATTCCAGCCCATATTACTATTCCCAGCAAAACTCTCAATCACTGTAAATGGAGAAAACAAGATATTCCATGACAAAACCAGATTTATGCAATATATATCCACAATTCCAGCCCTACAGAAAGTTCTAGAAGGAAAACTCTGACCAAGGAAAGTTAATTACACTCAAAATAACATGGGCAATAGATAATCTAACTTTACAAGAAATCAGAAATAGGAGAAAAACTCACACATAAAGCCACCACCAAAAATGGATCGAAGGCAAACAAGAATCAACAATCAATGGTCATTAATATCCCTGAATATCAATGGTCTTAACTCGCCTATAAAAAGACACAGGGTAACAGAATGGATACAAAGACAGAATCCATCCTTCTGCTGCATATAAGAAACATACCTCAATTTCAAAGACAGATGCTACCTCAAGGTTAAGGGTTGGGAAAAGACTTTCCAATCAAATGGACATAAGAAGCAAGCAGGTGTAGCTATCCTAATATCTAACAAAATAGACTTCAAACTAAAATTAATCAAAAGAGATGAAGAAGGTCACTTCATATTCATCATAGGAAAAATCCATCAGGAAGAAGTCTCAATTCTGAACATATGTGCCCCAAATATAAAGGCACCCATGTTCATAAAAGAAACATTACTACAACTCAAATCACACAGTAAACCCCACACACTTATAGTGGGAGACTTCAACACCCCACTCTCATCACTGCACAGGTCCACCAGACAGAAACTTAACAAAGAAACAATCACCCAATTAGGTTTAACAGACAACTATAGAACATTGCACCCAAACAAAAAAAGAATATATCTTCTTCTCAGCACCACACGGAACCGTCTCTAAAATTGACCACATACTTGGCAGTAAAGCAAATCTCAACAGATATGAAAAAATTGGAATAACCCTCTGTATCCTTTCAGACCACCACGGCTTAAACTTAGAATTCAACATCAACACAAATTGCAGAAACCTCACAAACACATGGAAATTGAACAATGCTCAATTGCATTACCCCTGGGTAAAGGAAGAAATAAAGAAAGAAATAAAAAGAATTCCTAGAATTCAATGAAAATGAAGGCACAATATACCCAAACCTTTGGGATACTTTGAAAGCAGTTCTAAGGGGAAAATTCATAGCACTAAGTGCCCACATGAAGGAACTGGAGAATTGCCACACTAGAGAATTAACAGACCACCTAAAAGCTCTATAGCAAAAAAGCAAACTCACCCAGGAGGAGTAGATGCCAGGAAATAATAAAATTGAGAGCTGAAATCAATAAAGTAGAAACAATATAAAGAATCAATGAAACAAAGTGTTGGTTCTCTGAGAAAATTAAATAGACTTGAGAAAGTGGTCAACATCCTTAGCCATTAGGGAAATGCAAATCAAAACAACTCTGAGATACCATCTCACTCCCGTCAGAATGGCTAAAATAAAAAACACTAATAACAGTTTATGCTGGAGAGGATGTGGAAAAAGGGGTACACTCCTCCACTGCTGGTGGGAATGCCAACTTGTGCAGCCACTTTGGAGATTAGTATGGAGATTCCTCGGGAAAATGGAAATCAGTCTACCACAAGACCCAGCAATTCCACTGTTAGGCATATACCCAAAAGATGTACACTCATACAATAAGGACATCTGCTCAACTATGCTCATAGCAGCAATATTTGTAATAGCCAGAATCTGGAAAGAACCTAGATGCCCCTAACCTGAAGAGTGGATAGAGAAAATGTGATACATTTACACCATGGAATACTACTCAAAAGAAAAAAATGGAATTTTGAAATTTGCTGGCAAATGGATGGGCACTAGAAGAAACCATCCTGAGTGGGGTAACCCAATCACAAAAAGACAATCATGATATATACTTACTCATATATGGATTTTAGACATAGAGCAGGGCATTGCCAGCCTGCAATCCCACCGCCAGAAAGTCTGGGGTGCAGGGAGGACCCTAAAAGAGAAATGCATGGTAACCCGGAGAAGGGTCATGGGATGAGATCTCCTAATTGGATTTGGGGGGGGAGAAGGGGATGGCAGAAGGAGATAGAAGAAAGAGAAGGAGAAAAGAGGAGGGGAGAGGAGGACATGGGAGAGCAGGAAAGTTGAGCCAGGTTAAGAATAGAGGAGAAAAGGATAGGAAATACCATAAAAAATACCATTATAAGTTGAAGGAGAGATCTGGCACTAATGAGATCTTCACAGATCTACAAGAATGACACCAACTGTCATTAAGGCTATCTTAAATGTCCTCCCATGATGATGAGTATGATGACTACCTTAAATCCCCTCCCATGATAATGAGGATGATGACTACCTTTTATGCCATCCTAGAACTCTCATCCAGTGGCTGATGGAAGCAGAGGCAGACACTCACAGCTGTGAACCGAATCGAACTCCTGGAACACAGTTGCAAAGAGTAGTGATGACGAAAGGAATCAAGATCAGGCTGGCAAAACCCACAGAGGCAGCTGACCTAAACAAGGGGGAGCACATGGACCCCAGACTGATGACTGAGGGGCCAGCATGGAACTGATCCAGACATCCCTCCCACCCAACCTGGGTGACTGAGAGGAGGCCTTGGCAATCTGTGGGACCTTGGGGAGTAGATCAGTATTTATTCCTGGCATACAGAGGGACTCTGGGAACCTATACCACGTAGAGGGATGCTCTCTCAGCCTGGACACATAGGAAAGAACCTAGGCCCTTCCTGGGATGATGTGACAGACTCTGAAAGACCCTCATAGAAGCCCTTGCCCTCCCTGGGGAGTGGAGTGGGGATGGAGTGGGTGAGGGGTTGGGAGGATTGTGGGGTGGGTGGAGGAGGGGAGGGAGAGGGAACTGAGAGTGACATGTGTAAAAAGTTAAATAAAGAAATGAAGAAAAAAATTTGTAGGAGCACCGAGAATGTGCATCGCCTAGCATTAGAGAGAGAGACACACACACACACACACACACACACACACACACACACACACACGCACGCACGCACGCACGCACGCAAATAAAGAGATAGGGAGAAAGGAGTAAATATTAACAAATCAAGTAATAGCTTCCAACCAAAGGAAGTAATTAAGACTGGTTTCCAGTCTCTACAGTGCATGCATCTGGACTCCAGACAAGGTATTGGCTCGAGTGAACCCATCAGACCTTGATCCATTTGGCCATAGGTGAGTTGTGGACCAAGATTTGCAAGACTGGAGAAAGCTCAGAGTCTGTCCCAGATCCAGGGAGGGGTTAGGGTTGGAGTCACCTAGCCTCTTTTGTTCAAGATATGAGTTGAAGAGGGTATTGGCCTTCACAAGGCTATCGCCGAGGAGTTGGTATACAGAAAAACACTTTACAGCTCTCATTTGACATTGCACTGTTCAAAAATAGCTAGGTCTCCTTCTCTCACTTTACCCACACAAAATCCAAGGAAACTAGCCTTTCACTCGGGTCTCTTGGCACCGGGGAAAATGGATGTAGGAGCACTTGGAACCCTCAATCCTCCATAACCTACTTCCTCTCTAGGACCCCTCAGTGCTTTGTGGAGGAGTCCTGTCCCAAGCTTTCACTCATCTGCACATGTATGCATCCAATATTTTTGAGCACCTACTGTATTCAAAGGACTCCTTCTGTTGTCAGCGTGCTCTTCCAAGCAGAACAACCCAATATTTAAATCAGCAGTGTGCGCTTACAGAAGGTCATCACAGCTGGGCTTGTTGACTATTAGCATCCCTAATATAAAGAGGGCATAGAGATAGTCATTTGACCCTCACCTGACTATCCAGCTACTCCTGTAGCCAGCTGTTTGCACTTTTGTCCTAATTGAGTGTGACTTTGCAGTCTTGGGAAGGGATTAGCCTCTCCCGAGAGGAACTACACAGATTATGAGCTCAACCTAATGTGATTGCATGGGCAACTGGATCTCCTTCCAGGGAAACTCTATGGCCCAGAAAAGAAAGGCATCCTTAATTCACAGGTTAGTGCCTATTTGCCTCCCACCTCTTTGTTTCTTTCTCCTGCCCAATAGCCTGCTTCCTTCCTTCCTGCCTTCCTTCCTTCCTTCCTGCCTGCCTGCCTTCCTTTCTTCCTTCCTTCCTTCCTTCTTTCTTTCCTCTTTTGGTTTTTCAAGACAGGGATTTTCTGTTGCCCTGGCTGCCCTGGAACTGACTCTATAGGCTAGGCTGGCCTCTAACTCAGATATCCTCCTGCCTCTGCCTCCCAGTGCTGGGATTAAAGGTGAGTGCCCACTCCACCTGGCTTCTTTCTGGTTTTATGTTTATTTTTTAAATGATTTACTTATTACACACACACACACACACACACACACACACACACACACACACACAGTGTTCTGCCTGCATGTATGCCTGTGTGCCAGAAGAGGGCACCAGATCTCATTACAGGTGGTTGTCAGCCGTCATGTGGTTGCTGCGAATTGAACTCAGAACCTCTGGAAGAATAACCAATGCTCTTAACCTTTGAGCCTTCTCTCTAGCCCTTCCCTTCCCTTTCCTTCCCTTCCTCCTTCCCTTCCTCCCTAAGATTCATTTATTTGTATTTTGTATGTTCATAGGAGATGCAGTACCCATGGAGACCAGATGGTGGTATCAGACCCCCAAGAAGTGGAACTATAGGTGTTGGGAGCTGCCATGAGGGTGTTGAACACTAATTTGAACCCTCTGTAGGAGTGTGCTTAACCATTGAGCCATCCCTCCAGCCCCTCTTTCTTCTTTTAAGAAGTTGTGTGGGTAGGAGGATATCCTTTGAGCTGGGGTTACTGGCAGATGTGGAAAGAGGGTGTCTGATCCCTTGAGCTGGAGTTACTGGCAGATGTGGGTACTGAGAACCAAACTCCATCCCTCTACAAGAACAGTACCTGCTCTTAACCTCTGAGCCATCTTCCTCTCTTCCCCCATAATAATGCTTCAGCATTATTCACTACTTTTCTTTTTCCTGTTTTTTTCTCCTCTTTGAAATACTGGGAGTTGACTCTAGAGCCTCACATAACACACATGCTAAGCAAGTACTCTACACACAGCTATATCCCTGCACACGCACTAAGCAAGTACACAGTTATATTCCAGGTCTCTGGTTTAAGTTATCCAAACTGTCCATGAAGTCACTCTGTAGCTCTGGCTGAACTTGAACTTGCCATCCTCCTGCCTTAGCTTCCCAAGTAGCTGGGGATAACAACCATCCACCACCAAGTCCAGCACTGTATTTGTTCTCTTGCACATGGAGAATCTAACCCTCTGTCCCTTGCTGGGCAGGCTCTTTGTATCAGCACACAGAGGACCGAGTCAAGCACACTTAAGATTCTCAGCTGCTGGCCCAATCTGGCTCTAATCATGCTGAAGAGCCCAGCAGTTACCCCTCTAATGAGGACCAGCTGTTCTCCTTCATGGCCACTAAAGACAGCTGACATTTGCAGTTACCTGGCTCAAGGAGTTTATCACTTGTCACTCTAGGCAGAACAAACACATGCAAGAGCTAGCTAGACCTTGCTAAGGACTTCCCAGAAGAAAGCCTGCTGCCCCCTTGGCTATGCTTCTAAGAGCAGCTATGATCTTCTCACTCTCTGTCGTCTGGGATCCAGCTAAAAAGATTGTGGGCTGGCAGCTGGAGTGAGGCTAGAAGACTGTGTATCTAACATGCTCTCAGATAGTGATGTTGCTGCTGCCCCCTGGACCAGACTGCGTAGCAGCAGATTCCAGGGAGCTTCTTCTGAGGGTTCTCATGCCTGCCCATGGAACTAAGTCACCTAGGGAGCTGCTGGAAAAGTCTAAGGCCCAAGCCATGGAAATCTGGGTCTCTGGTGATTTTCGAATGCAGCCAGGGTGGGCCTATGGTTAACTAGACATCACACCACCTTAAGCTGCAAGACATCATGTAGACAGATTTTTATTTAGGGCCACTGGCTCCACAATAATGACACAGAGACTTATTATTATGAAAGCTCAGCTTAGACTTGTTTCTAACTAGCTCTTACAACTTAAATTAACCCATTTCCATTTTTTTATTTTTTACATTTTAAATTAGAAACAAGCCTCTTTTACATGTGAATCTCAGTTCCCTGTCCCTCCCCTCCTCCCCTGTCCCCACCAACTCCCTATCCCATTGCCTTTCTGCTCCCCAGGGAGAATGAGACCTTCCATGGGGGATCTTCAAAGTCTGTTGCATCATTTGGAGCAAGGCCTAGACCCTCCCCCGTGGGTCTAGACTGAGAGAGTATCCCAAAGTCCATTCATGTACGAGGGGTAAATACTGATCCACTACCAAAGTCCCCATTTCCGTTTCTATTTTCCTGCTGCCACGTGGCTCATGGCTTGTCACCTCATCTCCTACATGCCATGCCTCCTCTCTATCTCACTACTGACTCCTGGTGTCTCCACACTTCTTCCCAGCATCCTCTAAGCCTTGAAATCCTGCCTAGCTGTTGGTTGTTCTGCTTTTTATTAAACCAATAACAATGAGACGTATCTTTACAATGCACAAAAAGATTATTCCACGACAAAAGGGCAGCTGCCTGGAAATGTCACAGACACCAACTATGCAAATCTAGACTATCAGTGTAAATGATAACCAGTCTTCCTCTAAGAGAGTCAGGATGCATCCTAGCCAGGTAGTGCTTCAGCCAGTACAGAGTGGTGTGTGTGTACAACCCTTATGCAGAGGCTGCCTGCGGAGTAGATCCTGGCCTGATGAAGAGTAGGCTATTGCTCAAGGTTGAAATGTTAGGCAAGTCTGAGTAGAGGGAGCCTGCCCTCTAAAATGCACAGGCAGGGGGTTTACAGCATCCGAAGTACTTGACCATGAATATCATTCTGTCCTTGCCCCAGCCTTATACGGTAAGTGGGAAAGGTACAAACAGCTATTTCTGCCTCAGGCATGAGGAAGTGACATATAAGGACCAGAATTAGGCCGATCAGGTCATTCTCCAGAGAGGCCAGTGCAGTATCCCCAACTCTACCCAACAGATTTGAAGATGACAGTAGAAACCCTGGAAGCCTAAAAGGAAAACTTAGAGAAAAGCAAGTTTTCCCCCAAGACCTCCTGGGAAGATGCAATGCATCCCATGAGCAGCTTAAAGTACCAAGAAAGGCAGCTGACTGAGATGTTTATCCAATATTCCTCACCTCCTCTCTTGGCTGAGTTTCTAGATCAACTCCCTGGCTGCCCACAAGCTCAGCATGAGCAGGTTAGAAGCTTGGTGTTCTTTGTGCGGCCCTCCACTTTTCCAAGAGAGGCTGTTCTCATTCACAAATGTTTTCTGAGCATTTTCTATATACATGTGCTGCTCCAAGTACTGAATATATAGCAAAGAGCAACATGCATGTGCGCGCGCACACACACACACACACACACTGACATAGGCACCTACACACATGGAAACACACACATATACACACAGACACAGACATAATATGCACAAAGAAAGATATATCTGTGCATGCATGCACAAAGACACACATTCATTCTGTCACACATGAGTGCACACACCTGTAACACAGGAGTGCACACATACACATATGGGCACAGGCACCGATACACATGGACACACACACATGCACATATGCACACACAGGCACAGATACTCACAGACAAATATATATACAGCCACAGATACACACATACATATACATATGGGCACAGACAGCGATACATATGGACACACACAGACACACAAAGAAAGACACATGTTCCTGCTCATGCTTATATGTGCACATAGACACACTTGTGCATGCTCACATAGTGATACACACTCATGCTGTCACACTAGTACACACACCTGTCACACAGGAGTACACACACACACACACACACACACACACACACACCTTTTCCCTTGAGGTTTCAGTATGCCCTACCTACTTCAGTCCTTCAGTATTTGTCAGAATGTTTGGCACCATTAGAAAAGCTAGATTTTCAGGACCTCCATTCATTACTAAGATTTCAGATTGGGGAAGCATCAAGTAACCTCCCTGGTCTCCAGAGACAAGGCTGTATGAAGCAACTTTTCCAGCATTGGTGATTCCATAAATCTTTCACATTGCATCCCACACAGAAGCCTGAATCAGTGTACACTGGAGATTTCTGTTTAAATGCTGTCTGGGATCTCTGAGTGACCAGACATTATCTAGTCCTGTCTCATCAGTAGCCAAGAGCTCCATTTTTCTCATGGTGCCTTCCTCCACCTCAGCCACTGAGAGAGGGTCTTGGAGCCCATGGGTTTCCATAGTCCTGGTCCCTGGTGTGCCACTAGCAAGCCGCATGATCTTGGATGACTCATTCCAATTTTCATATTTTTGTTTCCCATTTATACAATGATGCATTTGACAAAGAAACCCCAGGGGCATCTTTCAGTTCTTTAAAACTCTTCATCTATCACACATAGCTCAAGTGCTCCAGTAAAATGCCATGTGGGTCCAGTACCCCTTATGGATGTTGCCCTTGCCTAGAAGGAAAAAAAGTGGGGAGGGGTGTTACCAAGTCGGGTGTAAATTGTTCAAATCCTAAACAATATGGAAAATTTTCACAGTTGAACCTGGAGATTTCAGGGTGGTTCCCACCCCCTCCAAACTTGGATCCCAGCCCAGAGCAGGGAAGCACGGGAGGCAAGATTTCTTAGGTTGTTGTGAAGTGCACATTTCCTGCTGTCTCTTTCCAAGTCTGTGTTAAATTAACTAGCTCGAATGTGAACATTATCGAAGATGACTCAGGCTCATAGAATGTTGGTAGCATGACACTGGCTTTAAATAACAGCAGAAACGGGACTTTTCTTGTCTGTTTGTTGATAAAAGACAGCAAGTGATCATTAATCTAGTTCACTGGTCTCTAAACTGTGTAATTTTTTTTAGTGTGTATGAGTGTTTTGCTCATATGTATGTATGGGCACCATATGTGTGCCTGGTACCCACAAAGGTCAAAAGACCTCACTGGAAACCCCTAGAACTGGAGTTACTGAAGGCTGTAAGTCACCATGTGGATGCTGGGAACCAAACCTGGGTCCTCAAGTGTCTAAATAGTTTTGATCATGTATCTTGATGACAAAAATATTTTGAGCATGCTCCAAATATATGGATATTCATTTATTTGAATGTTATAGATGTGTACTACTATACTGGTTAGCATATAAAACATATGCAAAGAGAATTAGAATGACAAGCTCAAGAAAAAATTAAATTTCCCAGACATAAAGCTTATAACATTTTTATCTTTGTGCAAACTGGAAGGTTCTATTTTTGTTCTTTTAATCTGTTTTAAAAGTTTGTTATAAAGCAACTTGAAATTATGATTCCATGTCTAATTTATCTAAATTATTTGTTTTAACTGAAGTGGCTATGGTGTAAAAATATAGAGCCCGAAATTATTGGGAGTGCTTATAATTAGGAATGTAACCCAATGTAATATGAACATTTAAAAGACTGAAAGTAGAAAATGCTTCCTTCACTTCTGTGGTGGTTTGAACGAGAATGGCCCACATAGGCTCAGATGTTTGAATAGTTGGTCCCCAGTCGGTAGAACTGCTTGGGAAGAATTAGATGTGTCTTTGTGTGTATGAGGGTAGGCTTGAGATTTTAAAAGATTTGTGCCATTCCCATTGTGCTCTCTGCCCCCTGCTTATGGTGTGAGGTGAGATCTCTCAGCTATTTCTGCTGCCATGCCTTCACTCCTCCATCCTGGACTCTTAATCCTCAGGAACTGTAAACCCAACTGAACACTATCTTTTATAAGTTGCCTTGGTCATGGGGTTTTATCATAGCAACAGAAAAGTAACCAGGAGAATTACATAAGCCTTTTCTGTCCTTCCTTCCAAGAGTGTCTCTAAGTTATGCTATACAAACATATTTAATATAATCAACATACAACAGTTCCCCCTAAAGATGCTATTCTCCAACTAGATGAGTGTTAAGCCTAATGTTTCTATTTTAAAGTCTAAGTAGAGACAAAACAGTTTAAATTTTAAATAAAATAGAAACCATTGCATAAATAGTAAGGGCTTTCTCTTGGTTATATCACTCCAGAGATCTTGGAATTTCTTTCTGCTGGAGAAATGGTCTGGATCTCTTGGAGATCCCTTTCATAGAAACCAGCCAGCCTTTTAATGAAGAGTTGACCAAGAAAACACAGTGCAAAATCTTCTCAGATAATTTTGCATTTTATTAATCAAAGTGGAATCTATAGAGCGTGGTGGTATGAATGGTGGCAAATGCTATGTTAACCAAATGACTTTGTGGTGACGCAGGCATTATAAAATTGTAAGTTGTGGTAGTTTGAATAAGAATGGCCCCCATAGGATTGTCTATTTGAGAGCTTAGTCACCAGGGAGTAACACTGGTTGGAAGGATTCTAAGGATTAGGAGGTGTAGCCTTGGTTAAAAAAAAGTCTCTCTCCCTCTCTCTCTCTCTCTTCATCTGTCCCTCTCTCCCTCTCTCCCTGTCCCAAAGTCAACAAGTTCAATGATACCTGAGCCTTTTTTCTAACGTCGATTGCGACCTGTCTAGGGTGCAACCTAATATTCTGCCTTTCCAGAAAGCCCCCGGAAGTCATAGATACTGCTATTCTAAGACCATAGACCCAGGGTAGCAAGTTCCAGTATGTATGCATCTCCCACAGGTGCTGGAGTCTTCTTGATTCTATGGCAGTTTGATGACATAGCCAACAGGTATAGAATCTGGCAACAGCAAGCTATAAAGCAAGCACAGGAACTACGAATTGTAAGTAATTATCACGAGCTCACCTGTCCAACTAGCAACAGTATTAGTTCCAATCAATCAGAGCATGTCAATTGCTCCTCTAAGAGGCAGTTAGAGCCCCAGTAGTCATGGGCACCACAACGCCCCCTGCAGGCAGGAAGGAACTCCAGCAGCGACCTGGCGCTTTACACAAAATCCACCTGACAATATGGCTCAAGTGAGGTATAAATGCAGGAGTTGTGGGGTGAAGTGTCCCCTCTTCTGTGGACTATTGGCACACACCATAACCCTGTAGCTCTTCCTGGAAGGGAAGTTCCCTTTGTGGCCTGGCTATTTGCAGCTAACAAACAGATCACGGTGCTCAAAAGGATTCGTTCAATCTTCATCCTGCTCAGAGAACTTAAGACCCAAAAACCACAGGGGACAGCCATGACTTTCTCTCTAGTTGATTGGGAAGAGCCCCTTCTGTGATTCCATGGTGATCTTTGGTCCCGACTACAATTATAAAGAAACTGGAAGAAGCTCACATTATGTTGTTTCAAACGTGTATGTGTGTGTGTGTGTGTGTGTGTGAGAGAGAGAGAGAGAGAGAGAGAGAGAGAGAGAGAGAGAGAGATAAGATCACCCTGTACTCTGCAGGGGTCTGTCTTTCCAGAAATCTTCTACATCAGTGGTTCTCAACCTTCCTAATGCTACGTACTTTAATATAGTTCCTCATGTTGTGGTGACCCTAACCATAAAATGCTCTTTTGTTGCTACTTTGTAACTATAATTTTGCTACTGTCATGAATCATAATGTAAATGTCTGAAATTTCCAATGGTTTTAGGTGAATCCTATGAAAAGGTCATTCAACCTCAAAGAGTTGAGAACCACTGTCCTACTTAGAAACACAGAAAAAGCTCTGGGTCAGAGGAGCTGCAGAAGTCTGGTTAAACTGAGGGGGGCGCAGTCCCAACACTTGCCATACAAATGGGTACAACCCTTTTTATTCCCAGGAGGAATGAGATGGTTTTGAAACCATTCCTAAGGTGGCTGTGGATTATCTCCTGGTATCCTTAAGAACATCCTCCCAAGATTGCCCGATGGGCCCTGGCTTACGAGGGGGTTGGTTGTTTTAGGAAGTGACTAGGGAATGGCTCCATTTAGGATAAGCAGCAACTTCCCCTTGCTTCCCAGTTACTTTGACCCTGGAGAGTAGCTCAGAAGGACATGGAAACTAGGTCAGACAGTGACTTCTTGGCACACCAGTGCTGCACCCTTGGTGTGTGTGGTTGAGAGTTAGACAACTCCTAGAAGAAATGATGAGTCATGAATTAATGAGTTAGTGAGAGGAAGGACAATAGTGAAGGCCAGCTGGTCAGCCTCCCTGCCCATCACAGACCCAGGTGAACTCATGTGATTCCCACTGGATGCTTTCATTTATGACCACTTTCCCCCAAAGCCTAAGCACCAGGGCACTGTTTGTCTCAGCTCAGGGTCATGCCCGGCTTGTTCAAATTCCGCTCTTTCTCTGCTGTCATTTCAAGCTTTAAAAACAGTTGTTTTTAAGATTACATTTAATTTATTTGTTGAGGGCAGCACATGTCAGGGCACAAGTGTGAACGGCAGATGACGACCTCTACTCTTTTCCCTGCTCCATCTGGATTCTGAGGATCAAACTCAGGTCAGCAAGCTTCCAGTGAGCGCCTTTACCTGCTGACTCTCTGGCCCTCATTCAAGGCTTTTACACTTAGAAGTATCTTCTTTCAGAGCAGAATATCCCAGTCTAACATTTAAGAGCTTCTAGGAAGTGACTGGCAGCCATTTAGGACCCCTGGAAAGGAAATGCTACCAATTTGCCTGTGCATCGGTAAGTCCCACCCACCCCCAGAACAGACACACATGTCCTCAGTCTGCAGTGTCGCACATGCCTGCCCCCCTAGCAGCCTCAGGTTAACTTCAAAAGGCACAGAGCCAGTTTTAATCAGGGATAGTTCCAGGTGTTTCCTCCCAGCCAGCCAGTTGTTTGCAATTGCTACATCTTGGGCTCCTAGGGGAAGGATAGAAATGTTATAGAAGTAATCACAAGAAGCAGGTTCCCCTCAAGGTGGAGGATAAACTACAGCAGAGGCTGTGGGGGTAGGAAGACTCAGTAAGGCTACCTTGGGTGGGGAGAAACCACTACCTTCCCAAGGCCCTGGAACCTTGGTGGGGATTTTGAAGTTCTGGGGAGAGTCTACTCTAAGAGGACCGAAGTTCAGAGTGGAATCTCAGAATTAGGACTTGGAGCCAACAGGGTTGCGTTCTAGTAGGATCCACAGAGGTGGGGAATTGGCTAACTGTGTAGGGTGAGAGCAAGAAAGACTGCTTGCAGTTATCCTGGAAATCCATCTAATGAGCACACATTCCCTACCTTCTGCTAAGTTTCTTCATGGGGATTCGTTTGTGCTCTGGGAGCAT
The DNA here is from genome assembly GCF_017639785.1 of Mesocricetus auratus. Lineage (NCBI taxonomy): Eukaryota > Metazoa > Chordata > Mammalia > Rodentia > Cricetidae > Mesocricetus > Mesocricetus auratus. The sequence goes on along the minus strand of NW_024429196.1, from coordinate 23,201,726 downwards.
GGGCTGAGCTCAGCTGCAGGAGACTCAGTCTATGCTAGTTGATGTGTTTATTCTGGCCCCTATCACTAAGATTCTGAGTAGCCTCTGTGTCTGCTTCCCTATGACCAAGATACCTACTCATCACATGACCATGTGGAAGCGTGCCTGAAATAGAAGTCTTTAGGGAACCAGCAAGGTGGCCCAATCATCATTCTTTTTCTTGGTTAATTCCCCTTTGGGGTGATTTACTTGCTCTTGGTAGTTGAAGTCTTTGTTTTTTCTAATCTTAACTCCTTTAGCTTGACTGAAGTATCTTAAGGGACTAGCTGAACATTGAAATCTCCTGATTGAGTCTTCTATTTTCATTGGTCTTGAATGTTAATGTGTGTAAGGGAGAGGATTGTGAGCAAACATATGCCTACTATATCTTACAGAGGGGAGATATGCTTCCTACCCATCTCAAATACAGGCCCATATATCATCTAAGCAAGGAAAATCTAAGTTGAACATTGTCCCCCCATTTACTGTGTCTCTGTGTGTGTGTGAAATCAGAAGCATCTCAAGGATCTTTCAGAAGACCTGCATAATCACTCAGTAGATCTAGTGGAAGACCATGGGCTCCTTGCCTAGGCTCTGCCTTCCTGCATGTAAAGAGATGAAGATCTTTTACTGTGCGATATGGACATGTCCTTTAAGAAGACATCCTTCTTCCATCCCTGTACATCTGTCTGTGAAGGTGAGAAAACTCTGTAAACTATAGGATGGGTGTATCCATTTCTGATAATAGAGTCACTGACCTACAATACTCTTGATCCAGCCATGCCCTGGTCACTTCAACTCTGCCCTGTGAATGAGTGGCCAATTCTGTTCCCAAGGACCACATAAATCTATAGAACATGCCCCATGCACTAAAAACTTTCTGTCCCAATGTTTCTCCATTGACTTCTAGATTATTTGACTGGGACATAAATTTCTACAAAGGAGGGTGGGTCCATCTTCTACTCCACAGAGTTCAGCATAGGACTTTATTGGATAGTGTGTTACTGGAAGGATGACAAAGGAGTCTGTATTGCCCCCAGTTACTGTTTATCAACATTCTGCTCAATATAGTTCTCAAATGGGGACTGTATGTCAGACTCAAACTTTGTCTGTTTTACACTTCAAGAAATCCTGACTTGAGAGAGTTGAAGTGAAAGCCTGGGCTAGGATGTGTATTTGGGGTTTATGGAGCTTTAAAATTCTGGTAAATTGTTTTCTACTTCTCGCTGACCTCACTCCGTGGCTTTGAAATGACCCCCTGTTGTTTGGAATGTCAAATCTAGGTCTGTACAACAATACCTGTGGTTTGGTTTCAGCACATCCTTACACCAGGGTGCACCACATTTGTGTTAGAAATAACATAATAAAAATGTCAACCAGCCACAAGTTGCAACATTTAGAGGTACTCTTAGGCAAGAACAAAAAAGGAGACTTCCAGAAAGGGAGATTCTAAGTGTAAAGGATGTGGTTCCCACTCTTAAGATGGCTTAGATTTGGTCCCAGCATCTGGGGATGAAACTGAGGTAAACTTTACAGCTTTTTATCTCCTGGGATCTGGGAGCTTGGTGATGTTCATTTCCATGATGTCCTGGTTGGAGCTGTCTCTGGAAGCATAGACATAGTATCTCATGAAGGTTGTTTATCTCATAATAACCAACGTGAGTCAAATTGTACCCAACAGAATAAAAAAGAATTGGGAGCTGGAAGTATAATACCAAGAAAAATCAGTAAGGTTAACTGAAATGTGCCTTAACTCATGAAACAGGGTGAGCATGAGAACTTAGATCGTACAGGTGTCCACAATGTAAGGCTCTCAGCCCACCCCCACCCCCAAATGTGGATTTTCACTCATTGACTCTGACTCTGTTTCAGTTTTCTTATAATCATCTACCATAAAGCAACCTTCCCATACTTGAGTTTGTTTTCCACCATTTCTGTTTCACCAGCAACTCAAAATGAGCTACAACTCAAAGGGATAAGTGGGCAAAGAACAGAGCTCTTTATTTGCCTTGTTTAGACTCTCAGATGTCTCAATTCTCAGTTCTTGAAACAAGTGCGTCAAATCATTCAAGAAGAGACCTCCTCTGCGTTCATCTTGCCCACTCCCATGTGAAATCAATACTTTCCTGTCAAGTTTCCATGTAGTTGCTTTATGTGATGATTGTGATGATATCAACCTCTTATTAAACCCAGCTTTTTCAGATTTACACCTTAAATAATACTAATTCACAGTTAAACTTGCTTTAACAATCAAATTCCTTTTCTATGGAAAGCAACCCTGAAGACGGAAGAAAGCATGTCTGTCTCATGGGCTTAAGAGCACTGATACCAGATTTCTAAAGGTTAGAGGTCAGACTCGAGAGGTTTCAACATACCAGGTCTAGTCACCCTGCCCAAAGAAAGCAAACAAAACCAATGATGAAAATACAGGAAGGGCTTTAGCTTGGTCACTGTTCTATTGCTATGAAGAGACAGCATGACTATGGAAATTTTATAAGAGAAAGTATTTAATTTAGGGCTGGTTTACAGTTTCAGGGGCTTAGTACATTATCATCACCGTATACTGTATGCAGTAAGGTGGAAGGCATGGTGCTGGAGACATAGTTGAGAGCTACATCCTGATGCACAGGCAGAGAGAGAGAGAGAGAGAGAGAGAGAGAGAGAGAGAGAGAGAGAGAGAGAGAGAGAGAGAGAGAGAGAGAGATGGTATTGGCTTTTGAAACATTGAAATCCATCCCCAGTGACACACTTCGTCTAACAAGGTCTAACAAGGCCACACCTCCTAATCCTTCTAATCCTATCAAACTGTTCCAATCTCTGGTGACTAAGCATTCAAATATATGAGTCTACAGGGGTCATTCTTATTAAAACTACCACAGCTTTTAATCAAAATGGCCATTTGGAGAGGATGGAAACTAGGCATTTTAGTCCATCTTCAGGGTACTGAAGCTACCATAGAGGGTACTATAGAGGAAAGTTGGGGTGCAGGATGAGAAACATTCGCATTTAAGTAATCTTCAAAATGTGATGTGGTTGATCATTAACTCAATTCTGTTCATGCAAAATGGCCCTGAAGAGGGCCTTATCGTTTTCTTTGTGGGAGAAAGTTCCCATGAGATAATTTCCCCTAGCTGAAGGGAATCACAACCATGTGATGGCCTGTCTGTGAGTGTCTACTGTTCCTGAGACCCAAGGGGGTTTAGGACAATGACTGGAGACTCTCAGAAAGCATTCTTGTAGTCTGTTAAAATTGGCATAAAATGTCTCAGCTATTTTTATCTTCAACCATGAAAGGGAATGAGTGAAACTAGGTTATCACTAATTTCTATATTACTATTTCTATATCAACATGGGGGTTGGCATACCCACGAGCACTTAATCTAGAGTCTAAGTTATGGCAAGGAGACATGTTGCATGGAGGCATAGATGCCAGGCTTCAGTCCTACTGTTAGTCACCTTGTGTGCCTATGGGGGAAGTGAACATTTCTTTAGCAATATAACTTCTGTATACTTGTTCAGAGTTATCTGAAGAAGCCAAACCCAAGTCCAAAATTTCCCCATGGAAACTGAAATTTGTTAAATTTTATTATGGGGCCATGATTATTTTAATATAGTGTGATATTTAAAATTGCTTACAAACCATGTGGTGGTAGTAGTGGTGCACACCTTTAATTCCAGCACTTGGGAGGCAGAGGCAGGCAGATCTCTGTGAACTTGAGGCCAGTCTGGTCTACAGAGTGAGTTCCCGCACAACCAAGGCTACACAGGGAAACCCTGTCTTGAAAAGAATAAAAACAAAATTGCTTATCACCAGGAAAGCAGAAATGAACAAAGGTGACACCATATCTTACAGTCACACATTTTGAGAACATAAATCCATGTAAATATGCAGATTTAAAGTCAGTGTTCTTTTCACAGGGAACCTATGTTGTGCCAGATAATTACTATAGGTTAGTTGCTCGCCTACTGCCAAGAAGTACCATGTGGGTAGAAGGTGATGAGACAGTCAAGTTGAATGGCCAATGGCATCCTCTCCACCTTTGCCTCCTACAAAGTGTTCAGCAATGAATGACGAGATAGACTCCTTAATCTTAGCATCAGTTCGATGGTTTTCATTATATGTCAATGGAGACTATCAAGCACTTCACATTCCTCACAACCAGTTATCTTTCACATCTTATATTCCATTTTCCTTTATTATTAAAAGCATCTTTTTATGTTTAGTTGTTGGCATTTTGCTTTGTTTTATTTGGTTTTGATTTGAGACTTTTGAGGGCATTAACCTTCTTCAATATGCCAATGCTGTGAATCATATGGTTACTTCAAATGTGTTGTTAGTGGTGGGTTAATAAACACATTCTTCAGGGGAAAAAATCCTCTGCCGTGTGTGCGTGCGTGCGTGTGTGTGTGTGTGTGTGTGTGTGTGTGTGTGTGTGTGTGTGTGTGTTTGTCAATTTCTCGATGTACATGTTCCACATCCGGTTGGTGTCAAGCATTCAACAGAACATCACTGAGGCAGAACAGGGAATAGTTGAGCTTAGGGGCTTCTTATGATTGGGTACAAGTCGATTTTGACAGACTGCAGTACACCACTGATTTAATACATGCAAAACAGAATGCATACAAGAATACATTTTTAAAACACCAATTTTTTAAATTTTATTTTTAAATTTAAATTAAAAACAAGGTTGCTTCACATGTCAATCCCAGGTCCCTTTCCCTCCTCTCCTCCCATGACCTCCCACCAACCCCCCCCGTACTCCCTCATTTCCCCAAGGAGGGTGAGGCCCTCCATGGGGGTGTCCATAATCTGTCATTTCATCCAGGGCAGGGCCTAGACCCTCCCCCAAGAGTCCAGGCTGAGAGTGCATCCCTCATTGTTAAATGGGCACCCAAAGTCCATTTGTATGCCAGGGATAAATACTGATCTACTACCCAAGGCCCAAAAGATTATCTAGGCCTCCTCATTGACGCCCACATTCAAGGGGTCTTGATCAGTCCCATGCTGGATTCCCAGGCATCAGTCTTGGATTCAAGAGCTAACCCTTGTCAGGTCAGCTGTTTCTGGGGGTTAAACCAGCCCAGTCTTAGCCCCTTTGCACATCAGTCCTCCCTCTCTGTCACTGGGTTCCTTGAGTTCAGCTCAATGTTTAGATGTGGGAGTCTGCCTCTGCTTCCTTCTGTCACTGGATGGAAGTCTGTTTCCCAGACTCTCTGACCATGGGATTGTGGGCTGGCATTCTGCAGATCTATGTCTAAAATCCATATATCCAGGATGGTTTCTTCTAGTGCCATCCATTTGCCTGCAAATTTCAGTATTCCATTGTTTTTTTTTCTGCTGAATAGTGCTCTATTGTGTAAATGTACCACATTTTCTCTATCCACTCTTCAGTTGAGGGGCATCTAGGTTGCTTCCAGGTTCTGGTTATTACAAATAATGCTGCTATGAACATAGCGGAACAGATGTCTTTGTTGTATGAATGGTCATCTTTTGGGTATATGCCTAAGAGTAGAATTTCTGGTTCTTGTGGTAGGCTTAGTCCCATTTTTCTGAGGAATCTCCATACTGATTTCCAAAGTGGCTGCACAAGTTGGCACTCCCACCAGCAGTGGACAAGTGGTCCCCTTTCTCCACATCCTCTCCAGCATAAACTATCATTGATAAAAACACCAATTTTTTTTAAATATCACCCAGGTCAAGAAATAGAACATTACCTGGGGTGAAGCCTACCACACACCCTTTACCATTTTGAATCCCTCTCTTTCACATTAGATTTAGCCAGCGTCCTCATATTTAGGACACACTCACCCTTTCTACTACTTACCTTTGTACCACACAAGTATGCAAATTCTTGTTTAAATTGATCCATATTGAACTCTGTACCAGTGAAATCGTGCTCTGTGACTTCTTTTGCTATTTGAGTTTTTGTGTAAAACACAGCATTGATGAGATTTATCCATGCTTTTGCCTGTAGCTATTATTAATTCACTCTTATTACTGAATAGTATTACAACCTAGGAATATTCCCAGGAATGTAATGAAGCCAGCTTCCCCAATTGAGAACTGATGGTTAAATGTTCATGGACTCTATAAGCTAACTGATTCAATATTGAGAGCTTGAAATTGGCCCTGGAGGGAGTATTTACACCATGGAAATTGGCAGATGCTATGAATTAGAGCTTTTCTCTCTGGTATTAACATCTTGACAGTTTACAAATATGATAACATATTTGTCTATTCTATAGTACATAGGAATTTGGTTTAGTTCCAGTTTGTATCTATGAACATTCTCTTGCATGTGTGCTGGTAGAATGGGCTCCAATTTCTAAGGAATGCATATATATACATATGCATATATATATATATAAAATTTTTGCTAGACCACTGGTTGTATACTTATACATCACTATGCATCAAATATCAAAGTTTTATTTTCCCAATTCCTAAAATATTTTTACTTGGGTGGTTTGGTTCATTCAGTTTTTTTCTTATGTAAAACTATTTGTTCAAGTCTTTTTCTAATATTTTGCTTTCTTTTTCCTGATGATTTTAAAAGTCCATTATATATTCTGGATATTCTAACGCAAGCATCTAATACTCCACACTTCCCTCTTTTGTTTTTTATCTCTTCCTTGAGAAATGGTTTTTGGTGCTGTGGTGTTTTGTGTGAGAATGCCCGTCCCTATAGGCTTATGTATTTGAACACAACACCATTCTCCAGCTTGTAGCATTGTATGGGAAAGTGGTGTAATCTTGTTGGAAGAAGTTCATCATGTAACTAGGGTGGGCTTTGAAGTTCAAACCCATGCCCTCCACCCCAGCTTATTCTTTCTGTTGCCTGCTGCTTGTGGGTGAAGATGTGATCTCAGGACTTGCTGCTTCTGCTGCCATGCCTGCCACTTGGTGCCATGGTTCCCCACCATAGGTTCTAAAACCCCGAGTACCACAACCCAAATGAACTTTCTCCCATGTTCTGTTCTCAGTTACAGTGATTTATCATTGCAACAGACACTATGCTAACAACAGCAAAAATTTGTTTATATTAAATATGAATGCATTAGGACAAACTAGATTTAGTTTTAATTTGTGTGTATGAAATTTGATGCCTTTTAACTTTTAACTGTCTATAGAATTGCTTCCTTTCTCTTAGACTGAGGTCTTAGCCTAAGTAGGGCACAGTCTACCAGAAATTATAGTGTATATGACTATCAATCCTTTCTCTTTGTAGTAAAAAAATGTGAATTAATAATACACTGAAGGAAGCAGGTGACAAACACCTACAAGCCCAGCACTCAGGAGCTAGAGGTAAGAAGACACTGAGTTGAAAGTCAGCTGGGGCTGTGCAGTGAGACCTTGTTTTAAGATAATAGCAATAGTGTAATTAATACTACTAATACTAATAATAAACACACACTGAATTGGTTATCTGCCTTCCGGCTAAGAGCAAGTGTAGTATCTGTGTGTATCACTTTGATAGCTCATATTCCTCTATCTGAAAACAGTGTATTAGATGGGTTTTTCCAGCTGGGAAATAGTAAGATCTTGATCCACTCACTCCATTTATTGTTCTGTTATTTCTGGAAATGTGCAGCCCTCAGAGTACATGCAAAATAAAAAAGTACATGCAAATACCTTTTCTCACATACTACTTTGCCTACACACACAGTTTAATTAATTATTAATTAAATAAAATCCACCTTTGGCTCCACACTCTCTTGACAAGGCTGTGAGGAAAAAGACACCACCTTTATTACCAGTAGGAATGCAAAGTGACATAGCTGCAGTGGAGGAGGACGGAGAGAAATCTGACAGGATTGCAGGTATGTTAACCCTTGACCTCACCAGGCTCTGTACTAGAGCCAAAGACTGGAGACAACCCAATGCCCACCCACAGGGGATTTGCTACATGCATTGGGGTGCACCTGCAGAGTATTGCTGCTTTAAAAAGCAAAAGGGGTTATCCCCGGTATGTATGAAGTGAAAAAATTAAGCTATACAAAAATATAAACATTATGTTACCATTTTTATAGTAGGGGGAAGAAATACAAATAATTACAGACATGGGGCACCATACTTAGCCACATATTAAGTTGTAGAAAAGAAATAAACCAGAACACACACACACACACACACACACACACACACACACAATTAATAGGTACCACATTGTTCCATGTGTATGTAGAAATCAAAGATGGTAACTCTGAATTTTATAATCTTAATATTTAATATCTAAAAATTACCTTTGTAGGAAATAGTAAGAATAAGGAGGAAGTCAGTAACAAAAGCTTATTCTGTGAGTTCATCTTATTTTATAGATTTGATATCTTTATAAAATAAGATTAAGATGCCCCGTGGTTGTGGTGGCGTTGATGGCACACACCTTTAATCCCAGCACTCAGGAGGCAGAGGCAAGAGGATCTCTGTAAATTCCAGGACAGGTTCCAAAGCTACACAGAGAAACACTATCTCAGGAAAAAAAAGATTAAGACTGCTGGGCATAGTGCATGCCTATAACCTCTGCACTCAGGACAAACTGAAAGCCCAAGGCTGGGCTGAGCTACAAAGTGAAACCCTGACTCAATAAAAATGGCTTTTAAAAAATTCTAATTACAAAAAGAAAGTGTGAAGGCTGGAGAGATGGTTCTGTCATGTCTTAGTTACTTTTCTATTGCTGTAAAAAGACACCATGATCAAGGAAACATAAAATAAAACAAAGCACTTAATTGGGGACTTGTTTACAGGTTCAGAGGGTGAATCCATGACCATCGTGGAGGAGAACATGGCTGCTGGCAGGCAGACAGGCAGCAGGCAGGCAGGCAGGCATGGTGCTGGAGCAGTAGCTGAGAACTCATGTCTGATCGATAAGCAGAAGATGGTTGGGAGGTAAGGTCTGGCATGGGGTTTTGTAACCTCCAAGCCCGCCCCCCCAGTGACACACCTCCTAAATAGTCCTAAGAGCTACCGGGAACCAAACATTCAAATAAGTCTATGGAGAGCCATTCTCTTTCAAACCACCATAGTAAGTCATGCTGCTGTCTATAAATCTCTTAGTTAAGCCCTAAGAATTTTCATTTTCTTTCAGAAAGAAATGAAGACAAGATATCCTTCCCAGTGGTGAGATTCTGTCTTAATACTTCGCAGCATCATTTCCTTTAGGCAGCTATTTTTTTCTGATCTCACGTTTGCTAACTTCTTCCAGATGTGGAAAAAACCTATCCCAGAGGCTGAGGCTTCTGATCCCAGCTAAATATGAGGTAGAAGCAAGAGGCTATTTCCAAGTTCAAGGCCTACCTGGGATACAAGGTGAGTTTAGGGGCAGCTTCAGCAGTAAGGCCCTATCTCAATTGTCTCAAAATGAAATGTAAAGAGAGGACTGGGGACATAGTACAGTTTTGTAACACATGCCTAGCCTGTGATAAAGTCCTAGGTTCAATTCCCAGTGACAATAGTTAAGTGCCATAAATAAGACAGTAATTTACTCCTCTTTCCTGCCATGTGAGCATCCAGGCTTCTAAGGAGAGCAGAGGGATGAGGCATCTCCATCCATGAACACCCCTGTGGACCTAGATCTGTTCACAATCCTGCTTTACCATCCCATTACTGATGTTCTCCACCTGATGGCCAGATGTTCTCAATACCATCACCACCAGCCAGTGAGAAGGGAAAAGCAGCAGTGGGCAAGCCTCCCATTGACGTGTTTACCCAAAAACGCCTGCAGCTACTGCACCACCCACTGTACTGCAGTTAGAAGCACAGCTGCACCTAGTTTCAAGGAAGACTGGGGACAGTCACCTTAACATAAGGATCTGAAACTTGAAGGACTTTAGCAACAATTGGAAAGGGGATGATCTTTAGGTATCTCCAAGTGAGCTGAGCCATGAGGTGACAGAATTCAGAAATCTCCATGAAAGGGGACAGCAGCTTCCTCTTGCCTGTTTCTGGTCTCACTCTCTCCTCTAAGTCTCCTTGTCTCCTTATTGAATCTTCTCTTTTAAAGACATTCTACTTTATATTTACTTATTTTTGCATATGAGTGTATGGTGAGAGAGAGAGATTGTGTGCACGCCCATGCACACATGCGTGCACTATGTCGGTGTTAGAGAACAGCTTGCAGAAGCTGACTCTTTCCACCATGCGGGACCTCGAAGCATTGAATTCAAGTTTTCAGGTTCAGTGGGAAGTACCTTGACCCACTAAGCCATCGTATTAGCCCCCTGAATCTCCCCTTTTCTCGTTTTGGACTAGGTCTTCAAAGGTAGCCATAGTCTCTGTAAGCATACAGTTTTTATTTCTGCCCTCCATCTTAGATTGAAAAAGAAAGGGAGAGGAAGGGCAAATGAAGAACAACAAACAGGGTCATGGTGTCTCTTTACAGCAATAGGAAAGGAACTAAGAGAGCACACTGAACCATCTCTCCATCCTTCACACTTTCTTTTTCAATAATTAGAATTAAAAAAACATTTTTATTGAGACAGAGTCTCACTTTGTAGCTCAACTTGGCCTTGAACTTCCAGTCCTCCAGATTTGTCCAGAGAATAGGAGTTATAGGCATGCACCATGCCCATCAGTCTTATGTTTTCTAATCTTATTTTGTTTTTTAAGATTTATTTATTTATTATATATGTAGTATTCTGCCTGCATGTATGTCTACAGGCCAGAAGAGGGTACCAAATCTCATTAGGAATGATTGTGAGCTGCATAAGGAGTTTGAGGCCAGCCTAGGTTACCTGAGACCCTATATCCAAATAGAAAAAGCCAATGTAACAAAAATAAAATAGAAAGCATAACAAATCTAAAGGTTTTTGACACAGATTTTTACTCATTGTGTTTTGTGTCATCAGTCTTTGGTTTCATGGGATTAATTAGGATGCTAGTTTTTATTTTCCTGATATTTGGACTACGGAGTAAGAAAATGAAGCAGGTTGGAAGGAGACAGACGGGTCCACCTGCTAGAGAAGGTGCAGTGTGGTTCTCCACATGAGAATCAGCAGGGAGCTTCCCTTTACCACCCAGCCTGATAGTCATCATCAGAACCTCAAGAGGAAGCATACCTCACACTTGAAAACCCACCTACAAACAGATAGGATGTATAAGGGCCTATCAGTGAATATAACCTATCAGTGACTGTGCCCTACCCTGGCAGCTCAGACCTAGAACTCCAAGCGGGCAGAAGAGCCTTACATAAATGGTTACTCAAAAATTAAAGAGCATTCAGGATATGAGATTGGGAGCCAGAATTCTGTGAAATCATTCAGTCACCCAGGAATAAAATGCACCCCAACAAACAGACCTCCCCTCTACATGATTGAATCCTTTCTGTAGACTGATGGCTGTTCTAGAAGACAACAGCACATATACTACAGAAGGAGAGGCTAAGGAAGAGGAGGATGAGAACGAGAGAGTAAAAGAGACACTGAACAGCATCCTTTACCTCTGACCTTGTGTGACACAGGAGAGGATCCCAGGGTGATGGGGTGGGGATGTAGAACAGAGCTGCAGCCATCTTTGAGGAAGTCACTGAGCTGACCCAACACATCCACAGTGGAGCAGAAGGTGGGGGCCAGCAACAGAACATAGCCTTCCAGGAGTTCTTAGGGACATGGGTGTCAATTCACGTGTTTTCATAGCTTTATTCTGGAAGTTCCCTGAAAGGAAAGGACCTGCCATTTCATTTCTATGAATGAGCAGCTCTGGGAGACTTAGAAGTATCCAGATCATAGATATCTTCCTCAGACTAAGGCTGCAGCTCTATTGTGTATATATCAGGTGGCACAAATCTCTGGGGAATTTTTTTCCTCTGCTGAGAACTGAGTCCAAGGCCTCATGCAGACTAGTCAACACCCTACCACTAAGATGTATCCTCATCTCTTCTGCCACTTGGTTATAGACAGGGTCTCACTAAGTTGCCCAGGCTGGCCTTGAGCTTGCTCTGTAATCCGAACAGAACTTGAACTTGTGATACTCTTGCTTCAGCCTCCTGAGTAGCTGATATTGCAGGTCTGTGCCAACAGGTCCAATGAAGAGAATGATTTTATACCCTGAGACATCACAGGTGAGGGTGGTCAGCTTCTGGATAGTAAAGGGCATGTTGAGAAAAGGAAACCTCTGCAGACCCCATCCACTGCAAACTTCTGTCCACAGCAGATGTCTGTCCACAGCAACCCCTGTCCACTGCAGATCCCTGTCCACTGCAGATCCCTGTCCACTGCACACCCCTGTCCACTGCAGACACCTGTCCACAGCACACCCCTGTCCACTGCACACCCCTGTCCACTGCAGATCCCTGTCTACTGCACACCCCTGTCCACTGCACACCCCTGTCCACTGCACACCCCTGTCCACTGCAGATCCCTGTCCACTTCAGACACCTGTCCACTTCAGACACCTGTCCACTTCAGACGCCTGTCCACTGCAGATGCCTGTCCACTGCACACCCCTGTCCACTGCAGATCCCTGTCCACTTCAGACACCTGTCCACTGCAGACACCTGTCCACTGCAGACACCTGTCCACTGCAGATCCCTGTCCACTGCAGACACCTGTCCACTTCAGACACCTGTCCACTGCAGATGCCTGTCCACTGCACACCCCTGTCCACTGCAGATCCCTGTCCACTGCAGATCCCTGTCCACTGCACACCCCTGTCCACTGCAGATCCCTGTCCACTACAGATACCTGTCCACTGCAGTCCCATGTCCACTGCAGACCCCTATCTATGAATGGAGGTTTCTGTTCAGTCCCACCACCCTTCCATTCCAAATAAACACACAGAGGCTAATGTTAATTATAAACTATTTGACCAATGGCTCAGGTTTCTTATTGGCTAGCTCTCTCAATTATTAACCCATTCCTATTAATCTATGTATCTCTACTTGGTCTTGGCTTATCCACGATGCCCAAGCTTCTTGCTTGTTTAGCAGTTACTTGGTGTCCTGCTGCCAACTAACTCTCCCAGTTCCTCTTCCAGAATTCTCCTAGTCTGGTAGCCCTGCCTTAGCTTACCACCTGGCTACATCCTGCCTGTCCATTGGCTGAAACAGCTTTATTCATCAACTAATAATAGAAACATATATTCACAGCATACAGAAGAATATCTCCCATTCCCTGTCCACTGTAGGTCCCTGTCACTGAAGATCCCTGTCCACCAGACACTGTGCTCCCAACATATAACTTTCCTTTCCTTGACTTTGAATGCCACCATTGACTACTTTCAAGCCATCAATCTATCTAATTTCATTGATGTGACTGAAAATGAAAATTGGCTTAGTCTTTGGTGTCTTCCTTTTCTTTGTATCAGCCTGAAAGTGTCCTCTCTACAGTCACCTCAAAGTTATTGGCTTTTCCCCTGTGGCTCTTTTCCCACTTGTATTCTCTCCTAAGGACAGAGCTTGACTCTTCACACAGCAAGAGCTGTCAAGTAGACACTCTAGGGAGTTCCTGCCACAATTGAAATACAGAACTTGAATGTGAGCATCAAGGAAGAAGAGAGCAGCTGGACTTAGTAAGGGCAAGGCTATCAGACCACTGAGGGAGAAAGGAAAGAGTTGCCATCTCTGCCCCAAGGTCATGGTATAAAATATAATGCCAGGCAGGGTGTTTCTACTTTTCAGTTAAGCTCCAGAGTTAAAAGATTCAAGATGTCTGTCGCATTTTTGCTGGACCATTACCAAGGAAAGGCCTTGCCATAGTTTGTGTGTGAAATGTCCTCCATGGCTCATGTGTTGAAAGACTAGCATTTACAAACCAGGAGACTAGTTAAGAAACTTCTGAAAACTTTGAAATGCGGGGACTTCGTTGGTGGAAGTTGAAGGTTGGCTTGAAGGTTACAGTCCTTCATTTCATACAGTCCTTACAGTTCTTCATTCTCTGCTTGCTATCTAGCATGAGATGAGCAGGAGCCTCCAAAGCATTCCACCACCATTATACTCTGCTTTCCCATGGACCCAGAGCCAACAGACAAACACTTGGGGGTGACATCTCTTTAAAACCCTGAGTTAAAATGAATCTTTACTCTTTTAACTCATTCTTTCAGGTGGTTTGGTCACACCAGATTGCTGAGAGCTGTATCACTCAAGTTCACTCAAAGACTGAGGCTTGTATACAAAAACACAGTCCCCTCCCTTCACCTCAGATTTTATCCCAATTAAAGAAACATAGCTTGGGGAGGAATGATGACTGTGGTCAGTCTTGTGGAGAAAACAGTGTTTGTGGTGACAGACTGACTGTTGCATTAAGAGAGGGGGTATGCCTCCCCTTTGTGGGAGTCAAGAGATAAAGATCAGGAAACAATGGGAAGAGGAGACTCACCTTTGCCATTGGGCTGCATCAGGACCATCACTGGTCAGCTAATGGGACCAGTGGGAAGCATGAGACTGAATAGAGAAGATGCTGTTTGCCAAAAGTATCTGAGAGTGTGGTGGGCCGTGGGGAGTAGAGCTAGTTCACAGCCAGCATGGAGCTGAGAACAGACAGAAGAACCTCAAAGCTTAGCATCTGCCAAGCTTGGCAGGTTCTCAGTGCTGCTGGCAGCCCTCACTGGAAATCTGTTTACCCCGAGAATGAAGCATTCGACAAGCTTTGCTGTGGAAGACAGCCATGAGTCTCAGTTTAAACGCTGCAATTAGAGGGAGACACGAAGCTGATCCAGCGGAAATTGAGGCTGGTGGAACACTGGGGAATCCGAGGCAGACATTTGGGTCTGGGGTAAAACCTGTTCAGTGTACTCAGAAATTATTCCATGGAGAGCCATCTGCAGTTAGTTTTAGAGAGATGGTTACTGGCTTAAAATTAGGCTCTGAAACTAGATATTTGATCTTTCTTTGCTTTTTTCCCCCTAGTTTTCCCTTTATTTGAGCAACATATACTCTATGTAGAAAAACTTCTGGAGAGACCAGTTCTTTTCGATGGTTGTTTTCTCTTCTGGTAATTTAACCTAGGGCCTTGTGCGTACTGTGTAAGTACTCTACTGCTGACATTCTGGGCCAGGGTATTGTATGCGCTGGCTTTGAGCTTGTTTGAGCTTATATTCCTCCTGCCTCAGCCTCCCAAGCAGCTGAGATTACAGACGTGTGCCACAAGGTCCAGTCAAATGCATGCAATTTGTCATTGTTTTTCTTAGAAATGTCTGTTTCCATTATATGAGGGGAGAGAGTAGATATGTGCTATAGATTTTATAAGGTTTTTGGAAACAAAGTCAACAGAACACACATGGCATGTATGTGATATATATATATGTATGTATATAGTATATGCATATAGAATATGTGTTATGCATTTTATATATAGCATCTGTATTAGTTACATTTATCATCTCTGTGACCAAATGTTTGACGAGAAGTAGCCTAAAGAAGGAAGGATTTATGCTATGCATGGACTAGAGAATGCAATGTGTCACTGTGGAGATGCTGTCATGGCTGGGATGAGCTTCGTCCAAGGTGGTATTAGCTGGAATCCTGTGGTGTGCTTTCTTCAGATCTCTTGGCATCAGGAAGCAGAATTCCAAACCAGAGCCAGGGCTCAACAGTAACTCCCAGACCAGCTTCTGCACTTTCTGACAGAGAGGCCTCATCTCCCAAAAGTTCACAACCTTCCAAAACACACCACCAGTTACTCAAACACATGAGCCTATGAGGGACATTTAGCACTCAAAACCTAAGATAGTGAATCATGTAGTTATAAAGGGCCCAGCTGTAGCCTACAAGTCTAGGACAATCTGTGATATGGCTTAAAATCCCGAGCACTGACGGTGAGCATTCCAGATCTAAAAGTCAAAGAACGGGAAGCCTGGATGTCAGAAAACTGACATCCCAGCTAAAGGCAGACAGGCTTGGAACAAAGATTCCTTCTTTTTGTTCTAGTCAAGCCCTGGTGAACTTAATGACTCCTGTTCACATTGTGAAAACCATCTGTTTCAGTCTCACCAAGTCAAATGCTTCCTTCTACAAACACCCTCACAGACACCCCCAGAAACAACATCATGGGTACCCTATACCTATGGTGCAGTCAGTTGGCACATAAGATTTATAATCACAATAAATAATGGATTGCAACCACAGTGTGCTGGTAAACTAACAATCCATGGGGTTTGTGGGGGATAAGCCATGGTTTGAAGCGTTTGCTGACTTCTGTGGTGTAAATGTTCTCACCATGGCGGCTTTCAAGCTTGAAGTTCCCACAGGAAGTCACCAGATGCAATGTTAAGTGTAAACCATGATTATAGCTCACAAAGCAATACAATCACCTCCAAGGGCTTCACTTTATGTTGGTGAGACCATGTGCTGGGAAGTCTGGAGGCCACTATAAGCTACGTAGGTTGTGCTGATGTGCTGACTTCTTTTTAGAAAAAGCCCACGTTTAATGGAGACCAGAAAGCCACATGTCTATCAAACATTCACAGAAAGTATTTTCAAAAGAAAAGAGTTACATTCTCTTGTTAAAAATCATATGGTTACTTCACACAATCCCTGTGAACTTCATATCATACTCACTAGGTTGCCTATCATTAGAAAACAAAGACCATGAAATCACACGAGTGTTAGCGAGATTGTGGTACAATTGAAACCTTGGGCATTACTATCAGAATATAGCATGGTACAAAAGCTGTAGAAACAGTATGGTGGTTCCTTAGAAAATTAAGCAGAGTTACCATGTGTTCCAGTGAATGTTCTATTGCTGTGAAGAGATACAATGACCATGGCAACTCTTATAAAGGAAAGTATTTAACTGGGCTTGTCTACAGTTTGAAGATTCAGTCCATTATCATCATGGCAGGGAGCATAGCGACACACATACAAAGTGCTGGAAAAGTAGCTGAGAGTTCTAATTCTGGATACCCAGGCAGCAGGAAGAGAGAAACTCTGGGTCTGGCTTAGGCTTTTGAAACCTCAAAGCATATCCCCAATAACACACTTCTTCCAACAAGGCCATACCTCATTATAGTCCTACTCCTTGGTGACCAAGCATGGGAACATGTGAGCCTGTGAGGACCATTCTTACTCAAACCACCGTATTTTACTCCCTGACTCCCATAAGCTTGCAGACATATCATAATATAAAAATATGTACTGACTTCTTTAGCAACTGTGAAGGGAGCACCTTGGTTTCTGGAGGCCACCATAGGCGAGGTTGTGCTGGTGTGCTGACTTCTACAGCAACTGTGAAGGAGCACCCTGGTTTGCTTCCTTAGGAAGCACTTCCATTTTAGATACTCAAGCCAAGGACAGAGTGTCAGTAAAACTAAGCTCTCGTTTAATGTCAGGACAAAGTTGTAGTCTCATTTTCTAAGACATAATTTGATTGGTGGTTGTGCCACTTGAAAGAAAGAAATCATGATTGAGTTAGTTTCATACATATGCATGTGTGTACATATATACATATGTATGTATATACACATATACATTCTATCCCTACTAACATGGCAGATGTCTATCACATAGAAAATGTTTAGCATTCTTTCTTTCTGTTCAGGTTTCAGCATTGTTCCCATGTGCTGTCAGTAGCTCACTGGTGTTCTTTATGAAAGGGTTTGAGTAACTGAATGAAGTGTTTGTGTTGAGCAGGAAACACTTCAGAGCTGTATGCTAAGTATGACTGTCCTCAGAATCCAAGAAACAAGCATGCTAAGGACATGCTAGGACATGACTGTCCTCAGAGTCAAAGGAAAAAGCATGGGAGTGCTGTATCTCCACCTTGTGACTCAAGGAGACCTTTACCTACCTTACCCATGTGTTGCAGTTGCTGGGCACCTAGTGAGGGCTCCCCAAACAGTCACTGCCTTTAGTATGCTAATAAACTTGATGGCTGAGACAATCCTTCAGAATCAGATCATTAGCTCAGTTATTTACTAGCTATGTGATTGGGGTCAAGTAAGTCTTCCTGACCTTTATTTTTCTCTTCTGTGAAATGGGATTCTGTTTTGTTTTTGTACGACATGTGCTCCAGGCAAGTTGAAAAGGTTAAATGATAACACAGGAATAGTTAGCCAGAACCCATTACACATATACAATTGCCCAGGGCCTCATCCTGGTGAGACCTCCTCCAAATGGTCCCTGGTGCATCAGAGCCTTTGGGAGCAATTTTATATTCATATGATAAGTAACTTTTGACCAGAACAGTTCCCTTCTTTAACGGTCCTTGAACATCTTTTAAACAACATGGGAATTATAGCCATAATTATTCTACTTTATTCTTTTACCACCCACAGTTCCCTTTTAAGGAAAGATCTCCTTAGGGATATCAACAAGGCCAGCTGCCCCAGATCCAGATTGTTAAACTCTTAATTTAATTCTACTGCGAGAAGGACCAAGCGTCTCCCAGAAGCTCTCTGATGTCTGAGCAAGTGTTTATCTTTGGAGAAGCATTTTTTCTCTAGATGCCTTGATATTTGCTATTCATGAAATATTGCACTTTTGAATTAAGTCTACTTCTAGTCCTGTAACCAGAAGGGGCCTCCTAGGAAAGGGGTATCTTATGCTGTCCCTTTACTATTGGATTTCTCTGTGTAATGTAAAGTCTAGGTCTGCTTAGGGTATCATGTCTTCTTCGAGAAAAACTTGAACTTTAGGAGTGCTCTCTTTCTTCTCTACTGTGTTGTTTTTCCTTTCAAGGATAGTTAAACAAATGGGAGATAAAGTTTCCTGGTTCTTAGGCAGGTTTCCCAATGTAGGTTCATTGAAACTGTCTTACAGAAATGGTGGAGATCAGTAAAGAGGGGTATTCAGATGACTTGTGTCTAATGTGCTGACTTCAGTTCCATCAAGAATCATGCTTAGTCTTAGCCTCTTTTTACCCCTCTTTCCTTAAATGCATAAATATCTTTCAAATAGGAGCCTTTCCTAAATCTTACACTGTTATTTTCATGCTGCATTTAAAGGTGTTTTCCTTTGTACTTTTCATTTTGCCTTGGATTCCCCAAGGCAGTTTCTTTAGTTGGAGTTAATAACTCAGAGCCCATTGTTTAGTTTGGAAGAGGTAAGCTGTTTCAGATCTCTGGGTTGACCAGCCCAAGGCCACGGGGAAAGCTTTTATAGGCATCATTTGGAGGAAGGCACAAGTCTGGTTCTTCCACAGTTCCCATTCAGGTAACTCAGTGTCCCAGAGGCATAAATCTTTCAGATTCCTCCCATATGCCTGCTTGCCAAGAGCACCACAGGGGACTTCAGAGAGGAACACAACATGTCACTTTTCTTTTAAAACTTCTTTCCATGTTTTTTCTTGTTTTGCTCTAGAGCATTAGTAATTGAATAGAACATTCATCCTGCTATCATTATAGAATTTTCTCTCCTGTGTAGGGTTACACACATGTGTACAGACGCATGTGCACATGAATAACCATTGTGTGGAGGTCAGAGGACAACCTCTGGTGTCATCTATCAGGTAACATTCACCCCTCCTTCCCTCCCTCCCTGGACAGAGTCTCTGGATGGCAATGAACTTGGCAAGTAAGCTAAGTTGTATAGTTAGTGAGCCCCAGGGATCTGCCTGTCTCTGCTGCCCCTTCACCTGAATTACCAGTGTGTACCACTATGCCTGGGTATTTCCCACATCAGTTCTAGGAATAAACTCAGGTTCTCAGGCTTCCAAGGCAAGCACTTTGCCAACAGCCATCTCCCAAGCCCATTACAGAATGTTCTTGTCATCCATCCTTCATTGCAATCACTAATAGGAGACAGAGAACCCAGAAGTCCCCTCTCCTCTTCACATCTTGACTGAAAAACATGACTAATGGCCTACTTGTGGCATGTAGCATATGGTAATTGAGAAGCCAGGACTCGATTTCAACTCAGTAAGAGTACATAACATGGGGAGATTCTATCACTACCACAACTCCTGTTACACACAACCTACTTCTCTTTGAAAGTCTTCTATTGACTACAGTTGTACATTTTCCAACCACACATGCCACTGATCACTTTCCCTCTCTCCTCATGGACCTTTCAGGAGCTGGATCGCCTGCCCTTTGTGTGGTGGTAAATGTCAGAGCACACAAGGTACATTTCACAAAGAACCATTCTAGACCTCTGAGGAGAATTCTCTGAGTTCAACTAACTGAAATCGTTTTGGTGTCAGACACGAAGTGCCAGTGAGTTGGACATTCATTTTGTGACTCTAATAATCAAGTACTGATAAGGCTTTGGGCTGGGGGGAGACACCAACTCCATTTTCCTTAATCCTCAAGATGGAATTGTCTAACCCGCCTTCTGTCAGCTTTTCCTTCTGAAACGTGATGAATGCATCCAGATGTTTCCAGCACTTTATCATACTGTTTAGGTCAGAGAAGATGGGGTTTCATCTTCCCAGAGTCATAAACATTTAACTGAACAGTTTGCATCTCTCTGAATACATCATTTCTCTCAACCCACAGACTGATCTGTCATACCAAGATGAACACCATGCTAGGGTCTCCCACTCAGGATCCCCCACCCCACCCCCACCATCGGTTAAGTCTCAAACATAAATCAGTTCTCTTCAGAATAGACAGAGGCTCTTAATGTCAAAAGAACAAAAGTCTTTACTGTCTCAACGTCCCCCTAGAGTTCTTCTTTCATTCCCCTCTCTTCCTCCTCAGCAGGATCCAGGCTGTCTGCTCCATTTTCAGTAGAACTGGAGATTAAACCTCACTGAGAAACGGAGACTTAAAGGGTACTGTGGGCTTCCTCATTAGGAGGCAAGCTATTGCCTCCTCCTCACTTTAGTCCCTGGCATAGAGTGTGGACCCAGGCTGGGTTCCCAGAATCCTCCAGGGTATTGTATTTGGGACGTAAAAATAGACTTCAGCCTGCAGGGGACAAATTCCAATTAGAATCCTGAAATTTATTCTCAATTTCATTTTTTCCACCAAAAGGAATAGATTTAAAACCAGGCAGCTGGCAAATTGCCACAGAGTTTTTCGGCTTGCTAGCTATGACATCTCATGAGAACACCTCACAAGGTGTACAGAAGTCTTCCGTTTCAGGAGCTCAGTGGGAAGCTGGAGTGACTCCAGAGCTGTTAACTGTTAACTCTGGCTCATGAGCCTGTCAACAACGTTACATAGGCCACTGCACTCAGTGGCTAAGGCAAGCAGCACCCAGGGTCCTTGCCTCAACACCACCTGAGGGTTTTGCCCTGTGCTTTGCTCACCTCAATATTAACATCATCTGTGAGGGGTGGCACAGGGAGTAGACCCCAGGCTCTCACACATACCAGGCAAACACTCTACCCAGACTTGTTGCTGTCCCAAGACCTTTGCACACAGCATTCCTTTTGCTCGGAGCCCTTCTCTTTCTAATCTTCACACCGTTTCCTTTCCTCCTACTTTGAAACGTGGGAGTTTTCCTGAGAGTCTCTAGTTTATCACCCAGGGGACTACATTACTCTCACTTTGCTCAGAGCATCTTCCTCCTCCCTCCCCAGGCAATCAGCTCAATCACCACAGGGGCCCTGGTGGGTTTGGTTTTGACTATATTTTCCAGATGGTAGTTCCCTGCTGTCTACCCGATCAAACCATGACATGTAGCAGGTGCTCATTACATACTCATTGCATGAATGCATAAATGAATGAATGACTTTTATAATACTCTTAAATATATGTTAAGAAAATAGCAGCCTATTTTTCCAGCACTTGGGAGTTAAAGATAGGAGGATCAGGAGTTCAAGGTTGTCCTCAGCTAACTACATAGTAAGTTTGAGGCTAGCCTGAGCTACATGAATCTTGGCTTAGAAACTCAAAAGAGAAAAAAACCATGATATCCATTTTACAGATAAAACAGACCCAAAGACATGAAGTCACAGGCTGTGTGACTTAAACACTACCACACAGTTAATATGTGGTGGGAATGGGAGTCAGAACCAAGTGTTCTGGCTCAACTTCATATCTTCTTATTAATTTAAAGAAGTACTTAAAGTTTGTAATCATGTTGAGTTATAAATTATTTAACATCCATTTTAGTGCATAGTTGAAGTTTTGACAAATATGTATAGCCATAGAGATACCACCAAGATGTAAAACTAGATACAAATATTTCTTTCACCCCAGGAAGCATCCTTTTGCTTTTTCATATTCCAAAACCCTAATCTCTAGTGCCAGGACAATCTTTCCATTGGTGCTTCACTGTGTGTGTGTGTGTGTGTGTGTGTGTGTGTGTGTAACTTTTCACTATTAAAGTATATGGCTTCTCCAAGCTTGAGACCTATTATTTGTAATGCACATATGACTGTAATAAACTGTTTTCCCATGGACTTATATAGAATAGTTAATGCATGTGAAGTATTGAGAATGACATTCATTGTTACATTGGTTTACTTGAGCTGCTACAACAAAAGATCACAGGCTGTGTAACTTGAACAATAGAAACTGATTTCTCCATAGTTTGGGATGCTGGGAACCCTAGATCAAGGCACTGAAAGCTTGCTTTCTGGGAAGGCATTCTTTCTGGCTTACAGAGAGCCAGCTTCCCACGGACTCTTGGCATGGCTTTTCATAAGGGCATGTTCAGACACTGGAAGATGCCTGCTGCTTCCTCTTTCTTTAATAAAGTCATTCACAGCTCATCCATTTAACACTAATTACCTGCCAAAGTCCCTTCCTCATAGCACCACTGTATTAGGAGCAGAGCTTCAATCTGATGCAGATCTTAAAGGAGGGGCACAATTCAGTAAGGCAGTTATTACTATCATCTTAAGATCATATACCAGGACATGTCAGGGCTGAGATTTTCCTCCCAGAGATTTGCTTATTCCATGACCCTCCCTTGGCTCTACCAAAGCCATCAAGTGATAAAAATAGTAAAAAGAGAAGATGTGTGACTTTCATTTGCAGAAATTATAGTTTTCTGAGCAGCCCTGTCTTCACGGTATCATGTCAGTGCTAGAGGAGAGGTCAACAGGGACAATATAGAAAGGCAAGATTTGGGGGTTAGCAGCCTTTGTGTTTTCAATTTTCCATCACTATGATAGAATCTTGAGATAATTACTTTATAAAGAAAAAAAGACTTAGTGTCTTAGTCACAGTTCTATGACTGTGAAGAGACACCATGACCAAAGCAAGTCTTGGAAAGCATTTAATTGGGGGCTTGCTTAAAGTTTCAAAGGCTTAGTCCATTATCATCATGGTGGGATCAGGGCAGCATTCATGGCATTGGAGCAGTAACAGAGAGCTACACCCTGATCTGCAGGCATTTGGTGGGAGAGAGAGAAGGAGCCTAGAGTGGCCTTCTGAAACACTAAAGCTCACCCTCAGTGACAGGTTTTCTCCAACAAGGCCATGTCTTTTAATCCTTCTAATCCATTCTAAAACTTTACTCGCTGGTGACAAAGCACTCAAATATATGGCCTGTGGGGCTGTATTTATTCAAACTTTATTGTTTTGGAGTTTCTAGTCCAAGATCCTGTGACCCTAATAGCATTGGGATCCAATGAGGCGGCCCATCACAGAAGCATGTGGCAAAGTTTGAAAATCATCCATTTCATAAGTCAGGAAGCAGAGTGAAGAAGAAGGTAGTAGTAGCTTGAATGAGAATGGCCCCCTTTGAAAGCTTGGTTCTCAGTTAGTGGAACTGTTTGGGAAGGGTTAGGAAGTGTAGCCTTGTTGTACAGGAGGAGTGTCACTGGGGTGGGTTTTGAGGTTTCAGTTGCCTACACCATTCCCAATTAGTTCTCTTTACCTTGTGTTTATGGATCAAATGTAAGCTCCAGGGCCATGCCTGCCTGCCTGTTGCCACTGTGATGGCCATAGATTCACCCTCTGAAACTGTAGTTCCAATAAACTCTTTTATAAGGTGCCTTGGTCATGGTGCTTTAGCACAGCACTAGCAAAGTAGTTAAGACAAATGGGCTAGGATCTCCCACTGCAATTCAAATATACACCTTTGCTAACCAAAGACCTCCCTCTAGATCCCATATCACAATGGTTCTACCACCTCCAAATCATGCCATTCTGGAAACAAAGCCTTGAACATGTGGACTTTTGGGGGACATTTATCCAAGTCATACCTAGTCCTAGAATGGAATCTGTGAGATGGAAATAGCTACTCTTAGCATTTGTATCAGGGACTGTGAGACCACATATATAAAGAGTCTCTCATATACATGGTTATTTGTAGGCTCTTGGCTACAGGATCTCAGATTGCTCATACATGGGGTCTATCCAAGGGTGAGTTTTCAGATGACTTTTGTCCAATGTGCTGACTTCAGTTCTATCAAGAATCATACTTAGCCTTGGCCTCTTGATTTATAAAATCAATAATCTTGATATGTTTTAAGATGCCATGTTGAAAGTAATATAAATATGAAAATGGGTGGTTTATTGATTGATTGATTGAGTTTACTCATGGAAAGACAAGTACAGTGACGTTAAATCATCTCCATGGCTTCACAGAGAAAACAAAGGTGATGGGATATCTGGTGTCTCTGCTTCACATTGCTAACTGATATGGAGGATAGATGACAAGAAAATAAATTTCAAATTGTGTTGTGATGTGTCACAAGGATAGCCCATTGCCCATAAAGCATCCTTTCTACCACTGGAAATTTCTTCACAAAACTTGGCAAGCTATCATATAGAAGTGTCATGGACCACATGTTTGTGTTCCTTGAGATATAGATTGACACCCTCATCCATTCTGTGGAGATCCAATGAAAAGATAGGTATAGGGCTGCAGAATTGGTTCAGCCATTAAGAACACTGTTACTCGTGTAGGTGACCTGTGTTTGATTCCTGTATTGCAGCTCATAACCATTTGTAACTCCTCTTCTGGCTGACATGGGTACCTTGCATGCACATAATGCACATACACACACACACATACATACACACATACAAAACACACACATAAAAATGAATTTAAAAAAGGAAAGTGTGAGGAAGGAAGAAAAAAGAAATGGGGAATAGGAATAGGTGTCAACAAACAGGGAGTAGCTTCCAAACCAATAATGTGTTAATTTGATATTAGCTTCCAAATCAACCACTGCTCTGATCTGAGACATCTGTTTTCCAAAGTGTGAGAGATAAATGCTGTTCATGGAATCCTACTAGGGCTTTGTGTAATAGTTATCCAAGATGTCTAAGACAGAAGTATTTAAAGAAGGGATGTGAGTACGGATTGAATTTCCTCAATAGGACCCAGAGAGTTATTAATAATTCTGAATTTCTCTGTGCTTTCAATTGAGTCTTGTAAACTCTACACTGAATGTTAGACTTCATTTAGGAGACACTGGGTGACTTAAGGTCCCCATACTTTTGAACATCTCTAAGGGGTGGCAATTGTCTATCATAAAATGATGAAACCAGTCATGGTGGTGGTACAGACATTGTAGAGATGGGGTACACACGTGTCTGGGGAAGTTCTGTCCTTCCTGTAGGACTTGCTTTTGCACTACTGAGTTTTTAGAGCACAGTTGGAACAGACTAAGTCTAAGATGGTACCCATGCGTCCCCAACTCCTGGCATATATGTCCTTGTGTGTTGTCTTCCCTTTGTATGTGTGCTGAAAGAAGAACTATGACTTGTTTCTAATCTGGAGTGTATTGCAAAGATGATGGGAGTTCACTTCCTTTCAAGACGTAAATTGTGTCTTGTGTGTACACATTCTCTATTGCCCTCTAAACTTGTATATTTGATGTTTGCAAGGCCCATCCGGCAAGAGCATGAGAGCATCTATTTGGCCAGTGAGGCTTTAGTTCAACACACTTCAAAAACTAAGTCATGTGCATCTGTTACTTTTATGTTGCTGTGACCAAGTTCTCCAACATAAACAACATAAAGAAGGAAAGTTTATTCTGGCTCACACTCCCTAGGAGTTCAGGCTACCATGGGGGCTTGGTACAGCATCTCAGTTCACATCATGGCTGATGAGGAAGCAGAGACAGTGATAGGCAGCACACAGGGGTAATATTTCTCCAAGGATCTGCCTTCAGTGACCAACTTATTCTAAGAAGAATCTACCTCCCAAAGATACCAGAACCTTTTACCAGCTGGAGGCCAACTGTTGAAAATATGAGCCTATAGGAAGTGGGGGCATTTCAGATTTGAAGGATAAGATCTGTCAACAGTCACATGACCTTTGACATGGAACCTTCCCCATGAAGCCTTCAGACAATACCTTGACTTTAACTCAGCCAACGGCTGACCTTAGCAGAGAAAACCACTAAGCTACCTCTAGACACTGAACTGTAGTCAAAAAAACATTTCTTTACACTACTAAGTTTCTGGTAATTTATTACACAACCATGAGTAGCTAATATGTCAGTCTACAGTACTTACATTTAGATCATTTTAGAAATACTCAGAGCTTTTCCAAATACCTAGATAGTTTCTTACCAAGAGCACCTCTATTATCTTCCAGAATGAAGCATTTGTTCTAAAAACAAAAAAACCTCATTTATCCTCAGCACAGTGATTTCTCAGCCCTGGATGCTTATGGCCCCCACGTAGAAGGCATTGTGTTCTTCTAGGTGTGGAAGCCAGGCCCCTAAGTTGGTTAGGAAGGCTCTTCCATTTGTAGCGCCTAGGTGTCCCCAGTGGGCAGTCAGGGTGGAGATGCTCTCACACAGGGTCATATTACATCATTGTCTGGCACTTTGCTGGTGGCAGTTTTGTCCTCTTTTCCTGTGCTCAAAGGTCTGGAAATGCTGACTTCCACTCCCAGCCTCACAATTAAGACATGATTTTAATAAAAGCTCTTTTCTATGTCTGGTTTAAATTTTCCATTTTATTGGAAAACACAAAATGCCAGGCCATGTGGCTCATGCCCAGCCATCTGGCAACTAGAGATTCTTCTCACAAGGACAGAGGATAGAGCCAACTCATGAACCCTTAATGGGGAGCAGAAGTCATTGAATAATTTAGATAATGGAAGTTTCATCTCACTTCCTCTTAAGGCCTCTTCCTGGATCCCTTAGTAAAAGCCAAAGAATCCCCCAGATAAACCAACTAGGCTTTTACCCCTTTGCCTTGTGAAGTCTCTGGTGGCAAAGCCAACCAGCTTTAGAGATGTCAAGGGAACAGCAGCAAAAGGGGGGTGTGAGAAGGAAAACTAGAGCTTTTGAAGCCCATCCCTACCCCAAGAAAAATAGTCAAGGCAACCAAGAGGTGACTTTTGTATCTCATCTATAGTTAGTTATACAAGATGGGAGCTTATGGTGCTTATTTACAGATGTTTGTATGATCATTGCCTTTGGGAAAGCTGGGAGCTTGAAGGATGCTGAATGGTTATGGACAGAACAAGTAGCTTCAGATGGTGACATCTCAGTTGCTGTATGTAGGATTCTAAGGTTTTAAATTTTAAAAGTTCCCCCTCCCATGAATGTGTTGACTGATATGTTCCAGGTGATGACACTATTTTAGGAAGTAGTGGACTCTTCTGGATGTGAGGATGGACTGGAGGAAGTAGTTCCCACAGGGCATATCTTTGAAGATTCTACCTGTCTCCCAGTCCCTTCTCTTTCTCTGTGGCCTGTCTGGCATGTGATGAGAACCTTATCCACCATCTACTGCTGCCAACATGGTGTTCTGCCCAAGGACATGGGGCCAAGCACCCGTGGACTTAACCCTTTGAAACCATAAGCCAAATGAAATCTTTCTCCTCTGAGTTGCTGCAGTTGGGTTATACACATTCTAAAGCGGGAATTTTCCTTAATGTCAGAACCAAAGGGACCCAGATTCCATGCAATGACTTCTGTGGCCCTTGCATCTGGTCAAGAATAAGAGAGATTGGAGGAAGAGAAGGCAACCTGAGTTCCGCTTGCATTGTTAGAGTGGACAAAGAGTGGGGGCAGGATGAAAAAATCAAATCATCCCTAAGACAAGAGATTTATTAATGCCAGCAGTGGACAGGCAGCAGGGCTTGGTGGGTAGGGGATCAGCTGAAGGAGTGTTTTAGTTCTTTGGGACAAATCAAGGTGTCTGCTTCTGTGAGAAGAGTCTTCCACGCAAAGAAGCAGGTTTAGTTCATGTGTGACCTATACTACATGGCTGAGGAGGAAAGTAGGGCATATGTGACTCTAGCTGTATAACATTGTCATCTTTCCCTGAGAGAGTGGAACCTGCTTAATGTATAAGCCATGTGATTTAACAATGGTTAGGCGACTCTGACTCCCACGTAGAAAGAGGTGGGCTGAGTGTGTTCTTGCCCTGCTTGTAGATCTCTGTGCCTAGGACCTGGTTACTCAAGGGTCTGGCTTCTCAAGAAACAAAGGAAGTCATTAGGGTCTCCTTCCCTGACTCTCTCTATTGTTCTAAGGAACAGAAGCTCAGCACAGAATGCTGCCTCCATTGCTTGGTTCTTTTCTCCCCAGGCATTAATAATGTTGTGTTGTGTTGTGTTGTGTTGTGTTGTGTTATGTTAACCAGTGAGGATTCAATGGTGAATTTGCCAGGTGCTCAATTCTAGACAATAGGAGTGTCCCTCAAATATCATAGGGCTATAGAGTAAGCAGGAACAGATTCCACCAGCAGACGATGGGTGAAGAAAGGCTTCTCCCATCAAGGTTTCTGTGATGTTTACTTCTTGCACAATGGTGCAAATATGTTTACTTCTACTGTATTGGGAACTCACAAAACTTGCCATCTTAACCATTTATATTGTACCCTTTACTACATTTCAAAAATTATATTTAGTAAAACCTTCCAAATGGCTTAGCTAGACTATCCCAAGACTTCTCAATAACTACTTATCTCAAAACTGTAAAAATGGAAGGAACTATAACTGTTGCTATGGAGATTAAGAATCATGTACTTGAGACAGTTTTAAACATAAATGGGATTTTTCTCAGTGATGGACAAAGAGAGGCCAAAGGAAAGAAAATATATGATATAGTCAAAGACATTGGGTTCTGGGAGAATTGCATGGGATATGGCTTAGGGTGAGGAAGAATATTGAGGGTGAAATGGCTAGTCTTGATTGTCAGCTTATTTAGATTTAGAAGCTAGGTAGCAACACACCTCTGGTTGTGTCTGTAAGGGAGTTTTTACATTAGGTTAGTTGGTGTGGAAAGAGAGCCCCCACCTGTGGGTGGTAGCATTCTGTGGGCTAGGGGTCTGAGATAAATAAAAAGGAGAAAGTGTGTGGTGCACAACAGTCATCACTCTGCCTCCCAACTGTGGATGCAGTGTGACCAGTGCCTCAGGTTCCTGATGCCATGCCCTCCCTGGCATGGTGGGGCTGTACCCCAAACTTGAGCCACAATAAGTCTGTACTCCTTTCAACTGCTTTTGTCAAGTATTTTAGGACAGCAATAAGGAAAATGACAAATACAGAGGGAGAGATGGCAGGAGGAATGAGGGGGTTACTTTCTTTTTGTTGAGTATATAATTAAGTGAGTCTTGGTTCATTTTCACAATGTTGCACAAACATCATTATTGATTCTAAAACCTTCTTTTGTGGCATTGAGGATGATCCTGGAACTCCATGCATATTAACTACCGCAGGACCACACCTAGATTAATTGATGTTAGTTATAGGGATCAGTTCAATGTTTACTAGTTGGAGCATCTTTTTGTCTGTGCAACCCCACAACTGACCACACATTTGGATAACTTATTTGGCTCTGATTCCCTTTACAGCTAATATGTTCACTTTGTCTCTTGAAGTTCAATACACTATGTGTTTTCTGTGCCATAAGGAGGATTTCCCACAGGTATCTCTGAGTGAAAGATCAGAGGATGCCTACTTCTCAGCTTCCCAGGGGTGCCAGTACTCAAGACTTTCAAAAGGAAATGTGCTCCAGATCTTATATAAAAATAAGAGAAAACAAAATTTTAGTTAATGAGTCTTAAGTAAAACTTAGCTATTCAGTAACACTAATAACTTTTTGAAGATTTATTGATTTTTTTATCTGTATGGGAGTTTTTCTTGCATGTATGTCTATGCACTATATGTATGTAGTGCCCATGAAAGCCAAAAGAGAGTCCCATATCCCACAGAACTGGAGCTACAGATGATTGTGAACTGCTGTGGGGTGTTGGGAACTGAACTCAGATCCTCTGAAAGATCAACCAGTGCTTATAACTGCTGAGCCACCCCTCCAACCCCTGATATTAACTGCATTCTAAGAGCTAACAGCTTCCACTATTTCCAGTACCGAAGAAGGTTCTAATAGAAACCACTTGCATAACTACATATATATTTATTAATGGCAGTTTTGTTGTCATTAGAATTTGTAAGTTTAAGTATTGGTTGGAGAAAGCTAGTATAGTCATTTCACAGTGGTCAGGAAGTTAGGAAGACAGTGTGAAAAAGGAAGAAGAAAGTCTTGGTGGTGATAAGTTTTTAATCAAGTCAAGTGTTTTTTGTTTTGTTTTGTTTTGGTTGGTTCATAAATGTGGGAGATAAATGTGGGGGCATGCAGTTTTGGCCATCTGCTGCCTGAGAACAGTAGCCTGGACTAAAACCCAGTCCTCACAGGCTGAGGAGGTCCTGAGAAGTAGAAGGTAGAAGTCATCGCTTATATAGATATTCAGAGTTTCCACTAGGGATTAAAGGCCAGAACCAGGATACCAGTTTCAAGGAGTATCAGGGCCATCATGGACCACTGATGTGCTTGGGGCTGCCATGTTTCTTTCTGGCTTTTGTCATGGTGTGAATAGGTCTGGGAATGCTTGGAAGGTAAGGACAAGAGTCCCCAATGACAAAGACCTATGTTTAAAGAAGAGCATATTGGAATCAGATGTTTTAGTCTGTTTTCTGTTGCTATAACAAAATAACTGAGGTGGTGATTCATTATTAGGGGACTATTTGTCACATGATCTAGAGACTAGAAAGCCTAAGGGCATGGTGCTTTTTATCTAGTGGCCATCATAACATGATAGACTGAGTGATCAATAGTACCTGTTCAGGCGCCTCTCTTCCTGTATAGCTGCTAATAACATCATAGGAGGGCACTCTCATCTCTTTAACTCCTAATTAACTCCCAAAAGTCCTGCCTTGAACACGTGAATCTGAGAGTGTTTCCAGCACATATGATGTCATTACAGGGAAAGGAAATCTTACAAATCCTGCATGGAGCAGTAGAAGCAGGTCTCCCCTTGGTGGTGGGAGAAGAGGAGGCCAGCAAACCCACATAGTGTGAGTGGAGGTGAGAGAATTGAGGGAACACACTGGTAACGGGTTGCATTTTCTTTATAATTCGGAGGAACAGCCAACTACTGTGTGTGGAAAAAAGGGAGGTGCTTAGAAAGTTTTGAAAAAGCAAAAGATTTATGGTAGATAGAAAAAGGTCCAAAGATTCATATGGGGGTCAATAAGAAAATTATAAGCAATCCTACCAAATAGTCTGTTTCCAACAGAGTTGATTATGTCATGTTCATCTACAAAATTACTGACTTGTGGCTTTCATATGCATGTGCAGCACATATGTACATGTGCAGCACATATGTACATGTGCATCATATACTATGATTGGCTTCAGTCACCTCTCCCTCACTTTTCCTCTTGTCTGATAGACTTCCTTATTGTGACACACACTGAAACTTTCTGGTAAATGTTGATAATAGAAAGAAGGAGGAATAGGAAGGGATTCAACAAGTGTCAGAGCTGTGTTGCACATCTGATGTCAGTCCCAGTCCTCCTGCTAATCTTGGGGCAGGAGACATGGTTGTCCCATTTACAGATGAGCAGGTACAGAGTGAATCGAAGGTAGAATTGTGTGTTTGTTTGATCGCCCGCACAGTTGTGCTCCTTGGGCCGTTTATTTATTGAAGCCTTGGATTCCTGATGGAGACTAGGAATTGAGCTTTCTCCTTTAAAAATTATTAAGAACATTAAATGAGATAATCTGTGAGAAAGAGCCTAGTACTGGGGTGCTTTGGTGTTTTTAAGTGGGTCAGGGTCTTGCTACACAGCCCAGGCTGTCCTCAAACCTATGAGTCTCCTGCTTCTGCCTCCCAAGTGTTGGATTACAGGTGTGTGCCACCATAGCAGTTAGGGAACTTGATTTTGGTAAAAAAAAAAAAAACTAAAAAAAGACAACAAAAAAATCCTCATAGACTATGAGTTGTTGTTGATTCTGCCATTTGATTGAATGTTATTGTGA
The DNA here is from genome assembly GCF_017639785.1 of Mesocricetus auratus. Classification (NCBI taxonomy): domain Eukaryota; kingdom Metazoa; phylum Chordata; class Mammalia; order Rodentia; family Cricetidae; genus Mesocricetus; species Mesocricetus auratus. Next base: position 23,169,698 of record NW_024429196.1, on the reverse strand, counting down.
TTTGAGGTTGTGATCTGTCTCTTCAAAGCTAAATAAGTATGGTGTTCCAGATGCAAGAATTCCAGTAACTTCTACCAGATGAGGGTCATAATGTGTAATATAGCTGATATTTAAAACAGGTGTTTTAAAGGGGAGTAAACGGTCCAGCAGAGGCAGTGTCCTAAAATATAAAAGCCACCAAAGACGCTGTCCCTCAACATACTTTAGAGCTAACAAAGCCTCGTTCCCACGCTCACTGCTGTCCACACGTGGCCAGTGGGACTGTCATTTGAAGATTTGAAAGTTTATCTGCTTCTTGCTTACTGTGTGATTTTGGAAGTCACTTGGTCTTCTGGTACCTTGAAGGGAAATGAGACAGTAGCCTGCATTTCACAGAAGGTACCACAACAGACTGGAGAAAGTGTGGCATGTTCTGAGTGATGCTTGGAGTCATCTTTTTATGGAATATTAAACATTTCACTCAGATGCATAACAGGTGGCAAGGGCTGTGGAAAGACGACAAGGCAGAAGATTATGGGACCTGGGGAAGTCTCCTTTAGCAAGACATCGGTGCACATCTGAAGATACTGATTAATAATACCTCCTGTCCCCTGTGACCAGCAGAGCAGGAGCACAGGTGTGCTGAGTGATGGGAACCCAGAGGGAGGGAGACTCAGGTCACATCCATCAGGGAATGACAGGAGACCAGGCTTGAACAGTCCCAGGGTCACTCCCAGATGTCTCCCCAAAGGCTTGAAATCACTTTTCCAGGCTGAAGCTGGAAATCATGAAACCTCCTGGATCCAAAGACATGCTCATTGTTTCACTGCTGTTGGAATCACTGCTCGTGTTTATTGGAAAAACAGAACACAGTACATCTTGGCTTCCACAGTTCTCTGAGTCCTGGCTCTGTCACCTCTAAGCTTGTTATTCTCTTGGGAGGTAACAAAACTGCTTTAATTAAATGTTCCCCCAGGAGAGTTAACGAGAAGGCACTCCTATGTAGCAAATTATGAATAGCACTGCTCAAGGGGCTAAGGGGTGAGGGTGGAGGAATATTGGTCCCAGAACAGAAGTTCCCATCATGCCCAGTCCAGCCAAAGGCACAATACTCATATGATACAAGATACTTCTCATAGAGTTGCCCGGACTTCCTAAAAGCAGAAAGGTAGCAGTGTGACAGTAATGGCCATTTTATCAGCCTCATGTGAACGGAGTAGACTTTGCATGATTGACATTGTACAGCCAAAGCATTCTTTCTGTTGGTGGGACAACATGGAAGGGCATTTGGTCCGGAGGTCCATCAGCAGGAGAGATGAAGCAGCAGCCACTCTGCTGACTTCCGAATAACACAGCTGAGTCATGGTCAGTCTTGGCTGTGGTAAGGACAGTCAGAGCGCTCTTATGGAACTTCCTTGAAGTTGTCTTTGCAAAGAAAACTTTTTGTTAAAGAACTGTTTAAAGGAAAGTGCACTATTGTGCAAGTATTTCTACCAGGGGATCTACAGACCTTTTGTGGTGAACCTGGGCAGAGAGCATGTATGTGTTTCCAGATAGGGCTTGGGGCTTATGTAGAAGCTTGGGTTGGAGTACCTGGACAACACCCTTTAGGAGCCTGTATGGGAACATGGCCCTTACTAAGTTCCACCAGGCAGGGAGATGCATTTGCAGAGTAAACAGTCTCAGTGTTTTGGGGTCACTGACCTTAAACTCAAAGGCTTAGCAGCCAGAGCAAACCAAGTTAAGACTCCACAGTGATGTCAGGGCTAAATTCCAATTTGGAAACAAGGGTTGAAAACATCCTTAAATGTCCATCAAAGGAAATCTGGTTAAAAGCATAGTAGGGCTGAAGGTAGAGCTCAATGGTAGAGACTTGCCTGGCAAGCACTAGACACTAGTTTGAGTCCCGACATCATGAAACATGGTGTGTCCACAAAAGTAACTGCTCTTTAGAGTAAAACAACCTGTAGGTATCACGTCAGCCCTGGGGATCTGGGGCTGGAAAACTGGTGTGATTTATCTTTACCAATTACCAGCTGCCTCAGCTCCCTGCTCAGTTATCCTGTGATGAACTCCTTAAGTCTTAATGAACTTCGGCTGTGAGGGAAATGCTACCTGGAGTACGGGTACCTACACATTTGCATGTAGGCACCCTGCGTCTAAAACCATGAGCAAAAGCAGCAGAACATTCCAGAATGTTCTCTACAACTGTAGCTCATCAGAATACATGCTTGTGCCAGCTCTGGTTTCTGGGATTCACAGACTGTCTTCTGAAATAAAAGCGGAGTCCCGTGTTATCTTCTAGAATGTTCTCTCTACAATGAAGAGACTCTCTAGAAGCTGAGGGTCAGACCCAAGATGGCCCAGAACTCGGGGATTCTACTGCCTCCGGGCTCTAAGCTATTTGTGTGGCACCAGAACAGAAAAAGAGCATGCCACACATAGGGTCTGAAGCCGAGTAAGGCCAGCACCCAATGGAAAAGAAAGTAAGACTTGCCATTTTACCCAGTTAGACTCTACCAAATGCCCAACGGGTGTCTCCTACAATGTTTGAAATAAGTGCGTGTACAGAACCCACGTTTATTCTCTCAGTCTGCGGGGACAGGCAAGTCAGGCCTGCATCCACGTGCACCTGCTACCCGTGCAGGTAGGGGGCGCGCGCGGACTCCCGGCTCAGGGCGTTAATGTACTGCTGAGCACCTCCGCCCACCAGCTTCTCGTTGAGTTTTTGGTTAACCAGCTCCAGGTGGCGGCTGTTCTTCCGCGCCTGCCTCAGAGACCTCTTGACCTTCTTCACCCGCTCACGGAGCTGCCTGTTGCGCTTCTCCAGGGTGGCCACCTTCTGCTGCAGCTTCTTGACGTGGTCCTCTTCCTCAAACAGGGCCTTCTGCACCGAGGAGCACATGAGCTGGAGGCAGAAACAGCGCAGAGGGAGAGGCAGGTGAGTCTCTGCATTTAAATAGTTCTAAGTAGTTGTCACTGGCGGCAGGAAGGAACTTCCTATCATTCCGGTTGGCGTATACACAAGGATATGGGAGTAGTGCACTGGGGAGGAGCCGTGATTGTCTCTTGAATACACAAGCAAGCGTTTAACCTTGCTGGTGAAGATAAGGGCAGTATAAAGTCATGGCAGGTTAATGTTTTCTACAGATTGACAGATGGTAAGGACTAGACTGAGGGCCTCGGGCATATCGGCCAGTGTTCTGGCGTCAAGCTGCAGAACACCCATCCTTTCACATATTAACTGAGTCAGGACTAGGGGCAACCGGACTACTCTACTGGACAATGTGTAGACACCCATGAAGAGCAGTTGGACTCTGTCAAAATAAAAACTGTGTTTCCTTTGGTCTAGTAATTCTGAGACTTCATCTCACTGAAATGCAGTCTCATGTGCAAACTGCCAAGTATACAAACACATTCCAGCATTGTTTGTTATTTGCTTCATTTGAGGGGTGTTGAGGATCAAAACCAATGATAGGAGAACATGCTAAACATGTGCTTGGCCACTGAGCCATATCCCATCATTTGTTATTTAAAAAGAGCTGGGCAGAGTAATGCAAGACTGTGTCCCCAGCATTTGGGAGGCTGAAACAGAGGGTTGCCATCAGTTTGAGGCAAAACTAGGCTGCACAAGAGACTTTTTCTCAAACACATTTTTAAAAAATGCAGAACAAAATAAAAGTTTTTAAGGGTTAAAACATCTTTGAATGTCCATCAAAGGAGATCTGGTTCAAAAGTATAGTAGTGAGTGCAGCTTAGTGGTAGAGACTTGTCTACAAGCACAAGATAGATACTCAGTTTGACTCCCAGTGTCATAAAAATAACAGGAAAGCACATCATTTTGTGATGGAAAAGCTTTATATCTTGTCTCTAAGGGGATAATGTAGCTCCATAGGAACATCACTGAAGCACGTCTAAGCCATGGTGTTAACATAGAAAGAACAGTGCGGAATGACGTGGAGATGTGATATAAAGGCCGTGGGATGTGATGTCCACGTGTACCTGTGCTGACACATGTGTATGCTCTCTCTGGGGGAATACACAAGAAACTGGTGAAATTGGTTGCATCCTGGGAGCAGAGGGGACCAGAGTGTGTGGAGGTTGACATTTTTCTTTCTGTGTACTTCTTGAGTCTTGTGCTGTAACCTAAATTTCACTCTTACAAGGAGGTAAGATGTCTTTTCACCACTATGAGCTATCTGCCTCTACCTGTTCTCCATTACCAAGAGCTGTGCTATTCCCCAAAGTTTGTACATTGCTGTCCTCTGCTTAGAAATAGTCCTCATCAGATTCAACCAGCCACGTATCAAAGTAGAAAAAAACAAAAACAAAAGTTCCCCAAATCAAAATTTCATTTGCCATATACTAAGCACTACCCTGAATTCACATGAATGGGGTATAGTCTTCCACAGCTGTAGCCTGATACCATCTCTCAGAGCCTGAGTCTGCCTCTAACACCTGTCATTTAAGGTATGCTACCCTAGCTTCATTTGTGACCTTTGTAAGGAGGCCTTTGTATGTGCATCTGCACTGGGGCATGTAAAGATTGTTTACCTGCTGTCACTCAGAAACCAATGCAGTATAGCAACTGTTCATGCCCATTGTGTTAGGTATTCTACACAATCCAGAGGTGGTCATATGCAAATAACTACAGTGCCACTGTACATTATACATAAGGGACTTGAGCATCTGCAGATTTTGGAATCTGAGGAAGGGCCTAGGACCAATGTCCTTTACATGCTGAGAGGGGAGGGACTGTGTTCATCCGGCCCCAGCCACCTGCACTGCAGTACAAGTAAATGCAGTCTTAAGGCCGGATGCCCTAGTTTCTCACCTTGCCTTTTCTGCTTCTAAATGCTCCCACATTGGGCAAGCTTCTTGAACTCAGTGTGGTGGACTGAGCTGCACCAGCCATGCTAGCTTTGGGACTGGCAGTCAGTTCCCAGCTTCTTGGGAGTATCACAAGTAGACACTCCTCTGTTGATTTTTCTGGAACCTGCCCTGGTTTGCCTCCCCTTTGCTGGATGTTTTGTTAGTGACTAGGCATGACACAGGATCAGGAAATGCAGGGGCCCTCATCCTGTCTTGAATCATCTCTAAAGGGACATCTCAGCTTCACAGTGCCCCTTGAGCTAGATTAGAGTCCCAGGGAAGTTGGAATTACAATCAGTTTCACCTTTTGCCTGGTCCTCCATTTTCTCCTGCCTGTCTGTCCCCAGGTATACCTCTAAAGCCAGGAGCAGTCTCTGAAAATTCTCTGGAATGCTCCTCTCTGCTCAAGTCCCCCTTTCAGAAAGCCTGACTGGCCACATACAGTTTCCTCGTGTGTAACATAAGATTAACCACAGGGTGGGGAGATTTAATGAGTTTTAGCCAGACAGTTCTCAGACTCGTGCCTAGTGCATAGTAATAGTTCATTGGCAGCCAGTAGCCATGGTCAGACCCACAGACACATCTCCAATTTGTGCATCACAAACATGTTGACTCCTGGCTCTTCCTCCAGCACATTTTTCTCATCTCAAAGTCTGTGCTGTGGTCTCTCTTCTACTAGAGTGCCATTCTCCCACAGCTCTCTCAGACTTTTTTAAAGATGTCTCATGTAATGCAAGCTGGCTTCAAACTTACAGTGTAGCCCAGGCTAGCCTTGAATTCTTGATCTCCTGCCTTGGTGCTTGAGTGCTGGGAGTCTAAGCATGTGACACCAGATCATAAGCCTTATGTGGACTCACTTTTATGTTGCTACCTAGACAATACTCTCCTATAGTTAGTTATTCATACATGGGATAATGAACTTGAGTGCCCTCGGCATATCACAAATTCTTCAAGACCTAACTCAACATTGGCCTTTGGGATTCTTGTTACCTGACAATTTGGAACGTGTGAACAAAAGGAATTGAGCCAGTGTTCCAAAATTACTTGTCATTTAATAGTTTTGGGCTTCTGGAATGTCATGGCTGCAGGGAGACCCACATATGCAGTACTGCCCTCTTCTGGCCAAAATGAGTAACACCCTCTCCCCCTGACACACACACACACACACACACACACACACACACACACACACACACACACACACACAGATGAGAAAATGAGTAGAGGAAACCTCCTCCAGGAACTCATTATTTCTATCATATATGTATGAGTAAGTAAGAACTATGTATTTTAGAATTCCGTATGTTCAGTAGCTAGAATAAGCACTTTCTACTCACTCTCCTTATATCATGGTCTATGTATGAGTTATGGTAGATTCGTTGAGAACAGAATGAAAGAATAATAAGTAATAAACTAAAGCAAGCAGCCCAAGCCTTTCCATTTAAATGAAATCCATTAGTGTGTGCTTGACTACCACATCATAAAGGAGTTGAAAGGATAGGGGCATGAACAATCACCATGACTTTTCCTAGACCACCAACATTCCTAGTAGGCATTCCTGAATGAACTCCATATTCTGGAGAATCCAGGGCAAGAAGAGCTACAACTCTAGCAAAAATTAACACAGCCAGCCACAGATGCCTTAATAATGACCTAAAGAAACCAAGATGAGACCAAGAGACCCCAAGATGTGTCTGGGGAAGTGGTATATCATGAAGATAGAAATGATAAACTGCAAAGCAAGATGCATCACTGTGGTCCTCACAGCTTCTCCTTCCCCTGATAGGAGCTAAGAAAGACATCAAGGAACTCACAGAACTTGTCCAGTGTTGCCAGTAGCAAAATCATAACTCAAGACTAGTATCACACAGGTCTCTTCTCTTCAGCAAAGATGCCATGGGCATCAAGACAATACTATGAGATAATGAAGCTGTTGCCCATAAAAACCAAAAGAGGGTATTCTATATCCTGGCCACCATCCTCCTCTTACACACACAACACACACACACACACACACACACACACACACACACATTCAATTAAAAAGTGAGAACTCCTAGAGGAGAGCTATGCTTTTCAAATGCATGTTTCTTTTTAAAAAAAACTCCTCTTTGATAAAAGCTTTCCAAATGAAATCAAACTCTTAAAATTTACTGGAAAAAAAGCCAAGACATGGCATTTATTCATTTAGCTTTGAGGTATTTTTCTGTAATCTGAGCTGCAGAGAGGAAAGGCTGGCCGGGCTGCAGCAGGTACTGCACATTCTCTTTGAAGAACTGAAAAGAAGGATCTCAGGGAGGAGCCCTGGAGCCACAGATTCCCCAGCTCATCCTTGCAGAACCCTTGCACTTCCCCCAAACCACCTGGGGAAATGATACTCTGGATGCCTAAGCACCTCCATCATTCCTGCAGCAAAATATTATCTGGAAGTTTCCATATGGCTGAGATGATGCCTAATTCTGGGCAAATGGGCAAGCTTCCATGAGATAGAGACTGCTTTCTTATGCTTATCAAGTTAGGCTGAGGTACCCAGGATTCCTTATCTTTTAAGATGTCACATTCTAAAGCTAAAAGAAGCAATGAGCTGATTGTAGATCATCTTTTAAAAAGATAAATAGCAAATGGTTTAGTTGGCACCACTCAAACATGAGGGCTGGACTTTGGCTTCCCAGACACCAAGTAAAAACCTAGGGGTAGAGGTGCCAACTTATAAGTTTGTCACTGAAGAAATAGAGGTAGGGTCATCTCTGAGTCTTGCTAGCCAGCTAGCCTAGTCTAATTGGCAAGGCCCAGGTCTCACCAAGAGATCCTGTCTCAAAAAATGTGTGGGGCCAGCCAGATGGCTCTGAAGGTAAAGGCACCACCACCAAAAATCAGACAACCTGAGTTTAATCTCCAGGACCTGCCTGGTAGAAGCAGAGAAATGACTTCTGCAAGTTATCCTCTGACCTCTACATGTGCACTATGGTGTGTACACTGCACATGAACACATTACACAAATGTAAGAAATACATAAAATATAGTAAGATGGAGAATAACTGAGAAAGGCATCGAATGTTGACCTCTGACCACACATATGTACACACATGTGCACATGCCTCCCTCACACGAACATGTATACATATATATTCACACACAAAGGATCAAAAAGATAGAAATTTTAAACTATGTGTGATTGCATATAGAGAAAGTCACTGTTGACATTTTACTGAATGTATTTATAGGGTTGGGTTTATGGGTCTAGGTAAGTACAGGAAGATTTTAAACAAAATTGGAACCATGCTGTCATTAAACTGGCTATTCTAATTTTTCCACTAGAATTTTATCATGAGTATTTTGCAGATATTGATCTGGATAAGCTTTTCATTGAGCACGCCAATGGAAACCAATGTAGGGAGTATTACACGGCCCCCACTAACTAGGCAGGGACCCCTTCTCCTTATAACCACAGACTGAGGAGCAGATGATAGGATTGCTGCTGATACATCCTTGACCACGTGATCCTATCATGGCCATTCAGGTCACCCACCTCAACTGGCAGGACAAGCACAGGCGTGTCCCTTGTCTGGCCTTGGCTGGGTGTCTTCCTGATTGGTTGCCTCTCCCCCAGGAAGCTCCGGTTCTATGAGGTTTCACAGTCAAGATCTTGAGAGGTTAAGAAAATGTATTCATATTACAGTCTAGAATCACCCACCTTTTCCATAATTGTTCAGCTTTCTTTCATTTTTTTCTTCTTCCCTCTCCTTCCCTCTCTTCCCCATTTCCACCCTCCTTTCTTCTCTCTTTCCCTCCCCAAGTCACCTCTTTCTTTTTTTCTCTCCAGAAAAAAAAAAAAACAAAACACTTGCCATTCTGTGCCTGGGCAGTGTGAGGGGTAAAAAGTTTTCCTGAGTTACTTGGCAGCATACTGGTAAGCTTTGTATCTAGCTAAACAAAAATAGTGACTATTTCATGCTAGTGGGCATTTTAAAAAATGTACCCTGAGAGTTCTTTTCTTCACAGCTGCTTTCAATTTAAATAACCACCTACAAGGACAAGACAACATGTACTTTCTGAAGTATAAAAAAACAAAAGGACTATCCAAAAGTAACAAGACAAATAGCTTGCCTTTTTAACACCTCATCCATGATCTTAGGGGAGGATTCTTTTAAAATGGAGGTAGAAAACCTCTACTGGCCCTGTCTCCCGTCTTTGTACGATTGAAAAAAGTCTTTGACAGTCTTTGAATTCCCCAAGTCATCTTTCAGAGTCCCCACCTCCATGAAGCCTTGTTGATTCCTCCAGGCAGAGCTCAGAAATCCCTCTTTGTTTCCCTAAGTGCACTGCACCATTCTCTTCTAGTTCATCTGACTCTGTTCTAGGCCTTGAACTCCTTGAGGATAAGATCTTTGTATTCGGTGCCTAGCACATAGTAAGTACTTAATGAATAATGGAAGGAAAAGTTGCAAGTAGAAACAGAAATAAGTTCAATGTTTGAACATGAGCAACCAAGAAAATGATCTTTTGAATGTCAAAAGGGGTCCACTAGCATTCCTGTGAGTCCTTGATTCTCAAGAATAAGTTTAATTTTGACCATTTATTCTGATTATATCTGGAGTTGGCTTTTAGAATTACTCATATTAGTGAATTCTTTTTCTGATCCCTCCCTGTCTTACTTGGCTGGATTATTTTGTATATTCTCATGTCAAACCCTATAGAAGCAGAGCATGTTGAAAATAAGAAAAGAGTGTTTTAGGTAGAAGATGCTAGATTGCATAAGACTCAGTATTCTATTCAGCTTCAGCAGCAACTTGACATAATACAAGTCTTCTGAAGGAGCCTTCCATTGAGGAACTGGCCAGATCATATTGGCTTCTGGCCATGTCTGTGAAGGATTATTTTGATATAGGAGGGTCTAGCCCACCATGGGAGGCACCATCCCCAGGCCTCCCTAAGGGGCTTGGTCTGCATAAGAACGCTAGTTGAGCATGAGTGAACAAGTAAGCAGCATCCCTCCATGGTTCCTGCATTGACTTCTGCCCTGATTTCCCTCAACGGTGAACTATAATCTGGAAGTATGAGCTGAAATAAACCCTTTCCTCCATTAAGTTACTTTGGGGCATAGTGTTTATCCCAGCAACAGAGATCAAACCATTCAGGATCATGCTGAGGAAGATAGGACCTATGGCCAGCCCTACCATGAGCTAGGCAGCAGAAGTGGCTGGGAATAAAGAAGGGGACAAACCCTCAAATGGCCAGGACTTGAATGCTGAATTGCTAAGAACGAGAGTCTGGGCTTCCGTGGGTGAATTCTCTGTCAGAAGAGGCACAGGCCTACTAGCTATGGAAGTTACAGTGACATTAGAACAATGTTTTTTGTTCATATAAATACATTGTGAAGTGTTTACCACAAGGAGGCCCCAGAATTCTTATCTCATGGGGTGGCTGCATGGTCAAACACAGTTCAGACATGCTGTATCCCATGACTTCCTCCTTGATAAAGTAATTATCTGCTATCTGCAGCTTTGTTTTATGAAAAGAGTAAGAAACTTTCTACATGCTCCCCAGGTGGATGCACATATTTTCTCTTGGCTGTGATGCAAAGAGGATTGAGAATTCCTGGGTCCTGGAATGCTGCTTCTGACCCCAGACTCAGCAGCGGAAGGAAGTGCTGAAATCCCAGGTTCTAGGGAAAGAAGACCACCCAGCTCTTGGTGCTGACCCCTTTCCGCTGTGAGCAGAGAGAAGACTCCCACCTGAACTGAGAACAGGAGTGTTTTACATTTTTTGTAGCTTTCCAGGAACTCACCCCAAAAACTCAGCATCACAGTAGATGGGACATGACTCTAGTTACAGGAAGTCATCTAGATGATGACATTGGGCATTTGTAGTCTTCTCAGGGACAGTTTCAGAAAGACATCCTCCAACTCTTGTTGCCTCCTGAAGTATCATAATCCTCCCTTAGCCAGACGGTGTTCCACGTTACAGACTGGCTGTTGGGGTGCACCCTTGGGAGGGATAGTATCATCCATGGTCTAGGAATCTCAGGTTTATAAAGACCTCATGGTTGATCTGGGGTGTGTATGAGAGAGAGGGGGGCGGGAGAGAGAGGTGGAGAGGGAGGGAGGGAGGGCATAAGGCCTCTGTGATACCTCACATTGCATGGATGGAATGGCCTTCTTGTAGCTTCTTTAAAACCACGAGATGACCTTGCTGCTATTGGGGTAAGCGGGTATTTGTTGATTCCTGCCCTGGTCCTGGATGTACTGACCCTGGATGGATAGGCTCCACTGAGCCACCTGTGAACTCTTTAAGCTCCATATCTTGAACCACTGCTGATGCCCAAAATGATGCTCATGCTCTGATCTCAATGCGGGAAACACTCATGGCAGATCCTCCTGACGCCAGAGTGTAGCAAGAAGGCTACGGAGGGAGTCAGGCAGGACTGCAGACCAAGTGTCTGTGGCACCAGCTCCACTAAGGAGGTCCCCAGGGCAGAGCCACTGCTCCTGTTCTGTCCCACTGCTGCTATTCACCCCACCTATCATCTGATGCTGGCAGCTAGCATTCAGTCTCCAGCTCCTCCACTGAGAGGGACAGCCGACTCTGCTTTTCCTCCTGTGGCTCCCATATTTGACTGGCATCCTCGTGGTTGGCTGGAAGCCCCAGGAGCTCCTGCCACCCACCCCACTATTGAATGTGATAGGAATGTATGAGCTGAGAGCCTGCTTGTGTTTACTTCTCAGAGAACGGTGACTTTGTCCACATGGCTGCTTCCACAGGCAGACTCAGCCGAGACTGTTTATCTGGGAGAATTTATCAAACTTAGACACAAGTTTTTATGCTCCTGAATTAAGACAGGTGGCCCTGGAGCTGAAAGGGGCAAAGAACTATGTCTCCTTAGGTTATAAAGAGCGTTGGAGAGAGGGGAGGTTGTAAGACTTTGCTTCAAATGTGGCTGGATGCTTGCTGACTTCCTGAGTGTTCTTCCTTTCCTCTTTCCTCTCCTGCCTGCCCCTTCTGTCTTCCCTTCTCCTTCCTTCCCCTCCCCTCCCCTCCCCTCCCCTGCCCTCTCCCCTCCCCTCATTCCTCCTTCCCTCTCCATTCCTCCTTTCCCTCCCTTCCCTACTCCCTCTCCTCCTACCTCTCTCCATCATATGCATGCATTTTGGGGAGGTGGGTATTTCCCATGTGTGAACATAAAGTCATCCAAAGTCAGCATTGCTATCCACCTTACATTGACACAGGCTCTCAAGGTGATTCAGCTAGTCTGGCTGCCAGAGAGTCTCAGAGATCCTCCTGTTCAGCCCCCCAGTGCTAAGACCAGCCTGTACACCAATACACTCTAAGCTTTTAGAGTGCTAGGGTTCAAACTTGGGTCCTTGTGCCTGCATGACAATCAATTTACTAATGGAGTTATCACCCAGCCATCCCCTGCCTTTCTCAAATATGAGACTGTCCAGGGGAAGCAAAGCTGCCTGGGGAAGCCTTGAGGTCACCACATGTTGATGTGGCTATTGGAACACACTGCCAGGGTCAGTCAACAGTTCTGTGTCCCAGAATGAAATCTCAGTTGCTAATTTATGTGGTAAAAATGTGATTGGAAAAGTTACAACTAACAGATGACTGAGGGACAGTGATAAATACTGCTGCCAACTCAAGGGTTGTCTTTCCTGGAATGTGCTGGATTCAGTCTTTGCAAATTGGAAAGCTTTAGGCACAGGGCAAAATTTCCATGTGGAACGCATTAGATTAAAAGGACTTTACCCAGGGCACAGCTTTGACCAGCTCCCATGATGTCTGAAAAGTGGATATTGTCTGTCAGGGAGAAGCTGGAGTGTAAATAAGTTTTAAAACGCCTTAGTTAACCTTCCTGGCATAAAAATTCCAAGTCATTCCCATGTACATCCTTAACAGGTGCTATTGTATCTTCCCTACTGAATAAAATGGTCAATTTTCAAACAGGAAATAACTAATCTCACCATTCAAAAACGACTCTCATTTCTCTTTCAGTGTGATTTTTTTAACCTGGTTATAAATCAATTGGTGTTTATTTTTTATTTTTTTAAATGGTGCAGGGGTATAGCTCAGTCATAAATGACTTGCCCAGCATACGCAAGGCCCTAGGTTTGGTCCCCAGAACTGCCAAAAGATATGAATTTTTATTACCAATACTTATAAATCTTTAAAAATGTGTATATTGTAGAATGGCTAAATTGAGTTAATTAGCATGCATTATTTCACATACTTAATGTTAGGAATAACAACATAAAACTTTGCAGCAATTTTTTCTTTAAAGATTTCTTCTGGTTGCTTTTGACTATGTGTCCATGTGCAGGTGTGTGGCCATGAGTGCAGGTATCCATGAAGACTGACCTGGAGCTAGAGTTACGAGTGGCTGTGAGCCACCCAGTGTAGGCGCTGGGAACCAAACTCGGGTCCTACAGAAAAGCAGTCGCAGCTCTTATTCTTCTGATTCCAGTCCCACTTGCAGGAATTTTCAAATGTACATTTAATATATTTATAACTTACATAATATATGGTATATCGTGATTAGGTATATCATATAATGTTCAATAAAATCATATAACTTATTCTTCCTATGTAGCTGAAATTTTGTATCCTCTGAGCCAAGATCCCACCTTCCTCACCCTCAGCCTCTGGCATGCACCAACCTAGCTTCTGCTTCCATGAGATCACCTTTTTTGTTTTATTCTGTTTGGTACAGGATCACTCCACATAGCTCTGGCTATCCTGGGACTTAACATGTAGACTAGGTTGACCTTGAACTCACAGAGATTCACCCACCTCCTATGTGCTGCAATTAAACGAATGTGCCACCATGTCCAGTGAGATCATTCTTTTTACATTTTGCATATATGGTCACATGCCTGTAATAGCATTCCCAGTTCTCTGATTCCTGATCCAGAGTAAGCAAGTAAGTAGGCTTTCACTCCTGCTATCCCTAAACACCATGACTCTGTACCCCCAAACTGTGAGCCAACATAAACTCTTCCTTCCTTAACTTGCTTCCTGTTGAGTATTTGGTCATAATAATGACACAGAAACTAATAAACTTACCTTTCACCTTTTTAAAAATTATAGCCATTCTTAGAGGTACAAGGTAATATAATCATGGCGGCTTTAGTTAGGATTTCTCTGACTAGTGATGAAGAGAATTTTTTTGAGAATGAGAGAGGTACCTCAGCTCTTACCAATCTCTCCCTCACTCCCTTGGAATGAAATCTTGTTTCTGTAGAAAAACTGCTGGAATTTTTTGCTAAGGATTGCCTTGAATCTGCTGGTCATCTCAGGTAGTGGGAACATTTTAACAGTGTTTTCTTCTACTACAAAAACCTGGGTTATCTTTGGTGCTGCAAACAGTGTTCACAGTAGAGATCTTTTACCTCTTTGGCTAAATTTATTCCTCACATTTTATTATTTCTTGTAGCTTTTGTAAATGGGATTAATTTTCCAGTTTATTTTCAGGTAAGCTGTCCATGTATGGAGATACTACTGATTTATATATAGTTACTTTTATTATGAAAAGATACTAGATCTTGTCAACTTCTTTTCTGTGTCTACTGAGATGACCACATGCCCTTTATAAATGTGCTACATCCTGTTTATGGGTTTGTATATGCTAAACCATGCTTGCATCCCTGTGATAAATCATACTTGACCATGATCAGTTTCTTCCTGTACATTTACATATTCAAAAGCATTCAAGCTTGATTCTACATACTTACAACTGGCTAGAAATTATTCCTGGCACATACCATTGTGGCCAGAAAAAAATACTTGATATTATTTCAGTCTTCCAGAATAGTTAAACATTTTGCCTAGCTTATCAGTCCTGCAGAATGTGCCATGGGTACTTGAGAAAAGGGTGTGTGTATTTAGCTCTTCTTAGATATAATGTTCTATGTATTTCTGTTTGGTCCCTTTGGTCTCAGATGGAGTTTAAGTTTGTTTCCTTATTGACATTGAATAGTGGTAGTGGTAGTGGGGAGGTTGCTAATTTACAGAATAGTTTGCTCAGTTTCTTTTTTGTATTTTCATGTTTCCTGATCTTTCTTGATTCTTATACTCATGTGATATATATACAACTGTGGAAGTAGGAGCATATTCCAGTCTTTGAAGACGATTTGTATTTGGCAAAGCCCTTCATCAGCAGCCAGTCCAGAGATTCTGGGAAAGCTGGTCATGTCTGGATCTACTAGGGTGAATCAGTTACTTAGGTCCTTTGGAGGCAATCTGAAGCCTAAGTCCATATGAGCTAAACTGCCCCTGTGGTAGCAGTAAGCCTAGGTCAGCAGAGGCCAGTGTGTTGCTGAGATAGAGGCCTGGTGTGCTGGACATAAACAGAACCCAAGTCCACAGAGGAGGATCTGTATCTTCTAACTACGTAAGCTTCCACAGAGCCTGAGTCTTCAGGGATAGACTTGAAGCTTACATCCATGGGAATCAACCAGTGGGGCCTGAGGGAGTGTCTGGTACTTGAATTTATGAAGTGGATTGTGGGTATACTGAATCCATATCCATAAGGGTTGGTTTGGCACCTAGAGCCTAAGTGCTTAAGGGGTGGTCTAGCAATGGGACATTCTAGTGTGTTAGTTATTACTCATTGCTGTGGTAGAACATCTGAGAGAAGTACCTCAAGGGAGGAAGGATTTATTTTGGCTCACAGTTTAGAGAACACAGTAGTTCCTCATGGCAGGACTATCTTCTGACTGGCGTAACAGGAGTTTGGCTGATTGCTATGGATTATTCCTTCTATACACTGGGGAAATGTGTTGCTCTCATCATTAATAAAGAGCTGATTGGCTGAAAGCTAGGCAGGATTTTCAGGGGATGAGAGATTACTGGGAAGGAGAAGGGCAGAGTCTGAGGAGTTCCGAGTCAGTGGTGGAAGCAGCAATATAGGAAGTTCATAGATGAGGTAAACGAGCCTCGGGGCAGCACATAGATTAATAGAAATGGGTTAATTTAGGTTGTAAGAGCTGGCTGGAGACAAGCCTAAACTATCAGCAGAGCATCTATAATTAATAATAAGTCTCTGAATAGTTATTTCAGAGCAGCTGCTGAGACACAGAGGAACTCTGCCTACAGCTGGTATAGCACAACTCCAGACAGGAGACAAGTCTAGCCTATAACTATTGAGATATGGTTCTGAGACCACCAGTGATATCCCAGATTCAAAATGCTGCGCAGCCTCCTAAAACAATGCCACCAGCTGGGGACCAAGTATTCACACATGTACCTGCGGGAGACATTTCACATTCAAATCAGAACATGGATGAACCTGAGTATGAGGGATGTGCGGTAAGCACCCCTTCCCAGTGTTTCTAACAGTCAGACTACACTGGGGCAGGCCCGAAACCTGGAGTTGTGTGGGCTGAACTTCAGGTGTGATGTGAAAACCAAGGCAGGGTCACAAGGACTAACCTGGTGGACAGTGGGCAAATGTGGGGGGTTGAATTTACAGGTGATATTGAGTCTGGTGACAAGACCAGCCAAGAGTCTGGGGCTACAGGGCTTTTGGTGGCACTGACTTTGTTGGGGAAGGCCTAGTGTCAGGGTCTGAGGCAAAGTGGGCACTCATTTCACACATCTTCCCCCAAGTAGAAAGATGTCCCTCTGTGTATGACTCAGGCTGGGGAAGTAGTGTTGTGAAGAATCTAAAAACATACTTTCTGGCCTATTTGGAATGCCTCTTCTTATCTCTTTACAAAACCCAAGTAGTCTTTGTTTTGTCTGCTTTTTGTTTTGTTTTTTTGAGATAGTGGCTCAAATAATAGACCATGCTGGGCTCATATTCATGACAATCATCATGCTTCATCTTCCCAAATATTATAGAGATATGAGCCACCATATCTGATTCCATTTAGGTACTGTTATCTCTCATTAAGTTTCCTTAGCTCTTGTGAAATTATATATTTTTGCTTATCTTTTTGGGGGGAGTTAGTGGTTCTCTACATAAGCCAGTGTGACTCTGGTTGCCCTGGCACTCACTTCGTAGACCAGCCTGGCTTTGAACTCAGAGATTCACCTGGGGTTAAAGGCATGCACTACTGGCCGGGCGGTGGTGGCACATGCCTTTAATCCCAGCACTCGGGAGGCAGAGGCAGGCGGATCTCTGTGAGTTCGAGGCCGGGCTGGACCGACAGCCTCCAAAACAATATAGAGAAACCCTGTCTCGTTAAAAAAAAAAGGCATGCACTACCACCTTGGTGTGAAATTACATTTTATACATGAAGAGTTGTTCAGATTGATAATTCTATGAGAGAGACAAATGTTAGAAAGTCATATTGCTCTGTCTTATTTTTAAATTATTCACCTCTGTTTCTCTCTCTCTTTCTGTGTGTGTGTGTGTGTGTGTGAGAGAGAGAGAGAGAGAGAGAGAGAGAGAGAGAGAGAGAGGGAGGGAGGGAGGGAGGGAGGGAGGGAGGGAGGGAGGGGTTACCTACCATGCGTCTAGGTATTGGTCCTTGTCTCACACTTTGAGGCAGAGTCTCTCCTATTTCCAAGCTATCTGACCCATGAGCTTTTATATGGGTTCTAAGAATCCAAACTCAGGTCATCAAGCTTGGGTGGAAAGCACTTTTTACAAATCTACCCATCTCCCTAGCCCCTAATACATATTCCTAAAAAGACAGTAGTGTCTTATTTTGGGAGTGGTAATTTTGCTTTCTGAAGCTTTTGTGTGGAAACATTATGACCCAATAGTTTGGATAGCCAAATGGCTACAATTATTTAAGATTAAGATTCCTTAAGTTGCTTAACCATATTATCTATATTAAATTCTCAAGTTGTTTCTGAACTCTTTATTGCTTTAAGTGGTGGTAAGAAACTTAAGCTACTGTTTCCTTATGAGAGTTATTTCTTTAAAATTGGTATTTGAAGTTAGACATTGTGGTGTACACCTTTAATTCCAGCACTTGGAAGGCAGAGACAAGTGGATCTCTGTGAGTTTGAGGCAAGTCTGGACTGCGTAATGAGACCTTGTCTCCAAAATTCCAAAAGTTGGTGAGCCAATTAAAAAATAAAGTTAGTATTTAAAGTGATATTATTAAAAATAAAGGGCATTTCTTCAAGTTTTGCTTTATGTTACCAAAGTGTTTCCAGAAAAGGCATTCTCATAAAAGGTTTAATTTGTGAGTGTTTATTTTTTTTAAGTTGTGTGTTTGCCAGGGTACAGGGCATGAAGTGAAGATATAAGTAAATAGCAAACCAGTTGCTTACTTTTATTTTCTTCAACCCCCATCCTTCCCCTGCCCTCTTGCATTGCCTCCTCCGTTAGGATTTCCACTTTAGTGTTCCTACTAAGGCCTGATTGGACCTACTTTGTCCTATGTAGCTATGGGGTCATCTGCCAACACCATGTGGCTTTTATTAGTTATATAACATGTGATAGGAGTTTCCAAAAGTTTTTTGGCCAAAAAAATCTTTAAATACAGAAGGATTCTATAAAGATCTTAAAATATAATATGAAACTTATATGGTTCCTCACATACTTTGAATGACATGGTTCCACACATATTTTGAATGTATGGAAAACCACAGACTAATATTTGACTAGTACAAAGTTCTTCTTGAAAATTTAATTCAAAGTGTATGCATACTCCACTCAGTCCCCAAATCATAATGTTTGCCTAAATATAATGTTGATTCCGTCTTCCTCTTATCACCAGTCAGGGGCTAAAGGCATGATATTGTATGTTCCATTGTGGATTTAATCTATTATCTACACAGAAAATATGCACAGATGTTTATAAGAGCAATAATCAAGGATGAGCCCTGCAAATTGGGAAAGGGAGAATGTTAATGTAAAACTTTAATTCTCATCAATATGGGGACAGATAAATCATATGCACCAGTCTGCATAATACCTTGTGAAGTTTAAAAGATGTGGCTCCAATATGTCTGACCAAATGAAAAAAGCCCTTGCCAACCCCCAAAATCATTCATGTGATATGCCATTCATAAAAACACACACATAATTATATTAGGGTGGGTACGGTGGGTGTCCATAGAGGTATAGTAAGTTCTTTCCTTTTCACACGGCTCTCTCAGTGGAGGGGAGCAGAACCTCACAGGGATCTATGAGAAGGGTCTTATGACTTAGTCTCGGAGCTAACAACATTGTGAATTTACCTGTAAAGCTTACGTCTTAATATACATGGTATGTTCATACCAGCTTCCCCCATGTACATAGAAATGAGTGTACTTTCAGAGCTGTTGTCTTGGGAGGAGTACTGTCCCTTGGGCTACACTTTTGTCCTTAGCGCCTCTTGGTTCCTTAACCATGTGCACAGGGCAGACTTGCCCCTCTTGCCTTGTGGCAGTGCACTAGCATGAGATAGCTTTCAGCACAGAGGGACAAGTGTGCGACTGAGTCCTCACCCAGCGGCGACAACAAACTTTGCAGTTGTTACTTTTGTTAGAAAAGCTATGCTCAAGTAAGAAAGGAGGTTTGACCAGGAATAGAAGGTGACTGGGTGCCTGGGCGCGAATGAGGTCTAGCCTTCCTAACCACAAGTCGCACATTCTATACAGCAGGTTAGGAAGGGTCCAGAACAATTTGTCTTATCAAGCGATAAAGGAGCATTTGCTAAGCAAACTGAGGCTTCAGAACACCAAATGCACACAATTTAAAGCCAGCTGGAGAAGCAGGAGGATGTGTTAATAGTCACTGAACCACTAGACCCAGCAATTCCACTCTTAGGCATTTATCCAAATGAGGCAGGTTCATACAACAAGGGCATCTGCTCCACTATGTTCATAGCAGCATTGTTTGTAATAGCCAGAACCTGGAAGCAACCTAGATGCCCCTCAACTGAAGAGTGGATAGAGAAAATGTGGTACATTTACACAATGGAGTATTACTCAGCAGAAAAAAACAATGGAATCTTGAAATTCGCAGGGAAATGGATAGCACTGGAAGAAACCATCCTGAGTGAGGTAACCCAGTCGCAAAAAGACAAACATGGTATGTACTCACTCATATATGGATTTTAGACATGGATCAGGATAGTGCCAGTCTGCACTTCCACTGACAGAGAGTCTGGGAAACAGGAAAGAACCTAAAAGATATGCATATATGCATAGTACCCAAGAGAAGAGGATGGAGACAAGATCCTCTGAATGGATGGGGAACAGGGCGAGGGGGGTAGTGGGACCTGGGAAGAATAGAGGGGGTAAAGAGGAAGGGAGTTGGTCATGGGGGAACAGGAAGTTGAGGGGGTGGGGGTAGAATAGGGGGAAGAGGGAATCATAGGATCGAAGACAGATCAGGCACCAGAGTGACCTCGAGTGATCTAAAGGTATAACATCAATTGGCAAGCTAAGCAATAGTGGAAGGACCACCTCGAATGCCCATTCCTGATAATGAACTTGATGTCTATAACTATCCGGGAGCCTTCATCCTGGGACTGATGGAAGCAGAGGCAAACACACATCTAAGCACTGAACTGAACCCAAGGAACCCAGTGACAGAGAGAGAGGAATGATGAGCAAATTGGCAAAGAATGGGCTGGCAAAACCAGCAGAGACAGCTGATCTGAACAGGGGAGTGCTCTTAGACCCCAGACCGACAGTGGGGAGGCCAGAATGGGACTGATCTGGACCCCCAAATGTGAGTGTCAGTGAGAAGGCCTGGACAACCTATGGGGCTCTGAGCTGTGGATCAGTGTCTATTCCTGGTATACAATCTGTCTTCATGTGCCTATAGCACAAAGAGAGATGCTCTCTCAGCCTGGACTCTTAGGGGAGTGCCTTGACCCTACCAAGAGTAAAATGATAGACTCTAGACATCCCCTATGTGGAAGTATGTGGCAATAGGGTGGGAGGGAGGGTGGAAGGGGAGTGCGGGAGGAGGGGAGGGAGAGGGAACTGGGATTGACATGTAAAACAAGCTATTTAAAATTAAAAAAAAACTAACGGAAAAAAAAAGAAAAAAATAGTCACTGAAAACTGGTGAGATGAATCGGCGCTTAAGAGTGTGTACTGCTCTTGCGAAGGATCCAGGTTCAAATCCTACCACCACATGGGACAGCTCACAACTACCTGTAACTCCAGTGCCAGGGTTTCTGGTTACCTCCTCTGGACTCCTTAGACACTGTGCACACACACACACACACACACACACACACACACACACACACACACAAATCTTTAAAAACCAACAAACAAAGAGTTATTGGCCCAGGGCAAGAAGCTCCTCAGACTTGGGGCTTTCTCTTCACAGCCTTCTGCTGCCAGAGATGTAATTTAATGAACATAAACTATGCCCCAGGCACTGTGCAAGGAGTTTGGGTAATTTTTTTATTAAATTTGACAACCACCCATAACATAGTTCGGGCCATGTTCCCTTATTTTATAGGTTAGACAGATACAGCTCTGAGAGCTTCTAGAATATACACAGTAGGGTCCTGTGATGGGAAATGGAGCTCAAACTTGAAGTCAGACCACCTGCCACAAAAGGTTGTGTCCTCATGCATGTACACTCCACAGTAGGCTGACTATCTGAGAATGGATAATAAAATAAGGAGATTTCATTTATAGACCAGAGACTGGGAGGAGGGGACAGTTGTAGTGACCTCAGCACTCCCTGGCTCTCAGCAGTGCAGACAAACATTCTCCTTGGGAACCAACTCCCCTTCCAACCAGTCTCAAGAAAAACACTTGCAAACTACACATTGTGATCTTGGCCGGGGACATGGTGGTTTCACTCTCCCAACATAAAACTGAAAACCACAATTCCAGATGACTGGCTTCTCATCTATTTGTATAATCCCACTTGCAAGCAGTCTGGGAGTTCAATCTAAAATGAGTTAAGGAGGCAACTTAAGTGTGGAAGGATGTCAGTCAGGGCTTTTAAAAACTCAGAGTTAATGAACGTCAAATTCCACTGTGGTCTGACTGAGGGTGACCTTTTGACTCGAAAAATGTGTGTGTCCTCTGGGCTAGGGTTGCCCTGTGTTGTGTTTCTGTCCCCAAGGTTGCCTGAGCATGACTGTGGGAAGGGCCGGCTCCAGCCCCAGATTCCTCTGAACTTGAACCAGGAAGCCCTGCCCACAGCCAGGCTCCACCGATTAATGGAAAAGCCCGAGTTAATCTTCTTGTTATTGTTGTTGATTTTTTACCATGAGAAAGCATCCATAACAGAAAGTTTATTTTCTTAAGTATATATATTGTTAAATACACCCACCCTGTTTGTCCAACCGACCTCTGGCACTCTCTCCATCTTGCAAACCTTCACTGACTTTGTGTGGTAAACAAGCAGGCCATTAACCATGCTTAAGTCTACAACTGAATAGCATTCAAGACACTTCTGCTGTCACACAGCCATAGCTGCCACCCACCTCCCAGGCCTTAGCTTTTACGTTCCGGGTATTCTCACACTGCACTGATGACTCCTGGCACCTGCTAGGCTTCTCCTTCCTTACAAACTGACTTTTTCTTCCAGACTTGCTTTCTTATAAAACTGTTGGGCTGTCTAACGGAGTTCAGTTTGGCCTCTGCCTATGGGGTAAGCATAGGCTCCCAGGCTGCCACAGTTCTCCCAGGCTTCCGGCCTCCTTTGAGACTTGGGTGAGCTCTTCCTCCCCAGCAGGAGGATGAGCTACTCACCCATCCTGGCCAGCAAGCCCCCTCCTACTTTTGAATTTTTAGTGTCAGGACCCCATGCCAGGGCTAGAACTCACTTCGTACCCTGTGTGTCTTTGGGCAGCTGACTTCCTAAAGCCTATTCTGTTTGCTGCAGAACAGAGTCACCAAAAATCATTAGTGTGACTGTGAGACCCAAACAAGTTGTGGGCTGCAGAGATGGCTCGGTCAGGAAAGCATCTGGCTCCCAAGCAGGAGTTCAGAAACTCAGAACCCATGGAAAAAGCCAGGCAAGTTAGGGGGCAAGATAGAGGGATCTCTAGAGTCCATAGGGCAGTTAGCAAGGTTCAGGACCGATGAGAGACCCTGTCATAAACAAAAGAGAGAAGGCACCTGACAACCCATATTGGACATTGCTCTGTGACCTCCACATTTACCCTCACCCACATGCATATAGAAAGTGAACATACACACACATATGCATATACACAGAGGCACATAATGGTTTGCAAAAACCATTGCTCTGCATTCTGGAAGCTGTCCTGACCTGAGGGCCTCCCTTCCAGGTCCTATCTTTCTCAGTTCCTTTTCTCTCCAATGCCCTTTTCCACCCTTCCCCAGCCCTTGTAAGCATCGGTGGGAAACTGGAATGTTTAAGTTATCCCAGGATGTGGTACAAAGTCAGAGCCAGGCTCACTGCCGTCTGCATCCTAATGAGTTTCGGTGTCTCCCCTCTTCTCTGTGGCCGAATCTGGCAGAAAGTGCTGACTTTGCTGTCATGTCTCGTAGTTTGGAATGTGCAGAAGATGCTTCCCCAAATACCAATTTACAGGATGGGAAGGCAGCCTGAGGCCTACAGGACTTGGGAAAACAGTCCCTTGTTCCAAGATTTGCTAAGTAATTCAGTTTACAAACGTACAACAACATCCTTTCCGTTCCCTCTCCACTTGTGTGAGATTTAAAGAAGGCAATCCCTTGATGGACTTTAAGAACAAACCCCGTATTTTTAAAAGCTGGTCAGGGGGAAGCAGGCCATTCCCATGCTCTGAAAACCTCACAACACAGGAAAGCAATTGGGTAGACAAAACCAAACTGGGAATAAGCTTCCCTAGACTCCCCGCAGGCTTGCCATCTGTAAGTTTAATTTTCTGGAAGGGAAAAGTGTCTCCATGATGTTCCCTGCTTGGGGAACACAGGCTAGGAACTGAGGAGGCTCTGTCACCCTTGTGTCCTCACCTTGTTCCAAGGACCTACACTTTTGTCACAGTCAAACACGTGTCTACATCTTTATTTGGATGCTTCTTCCCTCAGCCAAATGTCCCCTCTTTAAGGCCAGGGTGATGCCACCATCACATAGCCACTCCTAAATCCCTTGTGACATGTAGCACACTACCTCTAGCGTCCTACACCCCAACCCCACTCCATGGTTCAGAGACCCTCCTCTCTTGAATCTATGGAGGAGAAAAATGAAGATCAACTGTGTCGAATTTTACTTTAGGCAACATATGGGGCCCCCTTTGGGATATGCACTGTGGTCATTGACATCTTGTTTTCACCTCCATGCACCATGAATAGTTCTGAGAAGGTAGCAACTGTGTGTGATAGCCATCATTAGCACCTCACCGCTATGTCTGAAACTTTCCCGTATCGTGAACTTAGTTTGTGCTTTACAAGCCAACTGTGCTATTTCAAGCATGCAGTCTTTAGATGACCATCACCAACCCCCGCTCTATCTCCACAAAAGTTGACAAAGCTACTTCAGCAATCCCCCAGCCCCTGCTCTGTGCAGTGGATGCACTCAGCAGAAACACCAGGAGGAAAGAACTAATGAACCACCAGGGTTGAACATTTATACACTCAGTTTTATACATCGAAAGACAGTTTTGATTAGAATCACCATTGCCTCCATTACTGCGTTGAGAACTAGTATCATTAGCATAAGCTATATTTACAACCTTCTAGGGCCCTGAGATTTTTAAGTTTTTAATTTCCTAGAGAGTTGTAAAGAAGATAAAGAATGGGGCATTTTGTGTTCCCAAGTCTGTCTTTACCCTGCCATATGGCATGGTTTAAGACCCACAGTGCATGGTGCTAGTGTGTATGCCATTTACCACTTCTGAGCAACAATGAGGTTGCTACATTCCTCTGTGATGTTTGGGGAATGCTATGCCCATGGTTTGAAGGAAAAATCCTAGAAAGCTCTGACATGAAAATTCATTGCCAAAACAGAATCTATAACTGTGTTGCCATAGCAGCCAATCTGTCACATTTCACTTAGCCTAAGAATATCAAAACCCTGGTGATTCTGAAAATAGTCAAAGTGGAGCGACCAGGTGCAGACTCCACAAGGGGCCCAGGTTCACACCCCTTTGTCAGCTCCTGATCCACTACTTGTCTGTGGATCTCTCCAAATCCACAAATCCTTCTGAACATCGTTCTAGGAGCATGGGCTTTCATACTATAGCAACCATGCCACAGCTCTTCCTGGGCAAGAATATGTATACAGTGCTCCAGAATATGTGGTCCTTCCAAGTCTAAGAGCTACAGGGATGGAGAAGACTTTGAGAGACTAACATAAGAGTAGCTGGAAATTTTCAGTGATAACTTGCAATGCTTCAGTGGTGAGCAGCCTTTGGGTCATAATGGTGAAACTAGTGTAAAGTTCCAGAAATATCTTTGTGCTGAGGAGAGGGACCATAATTGCTATTCATGAGTAAACACAGCTTTGTAAGGCAGAGAGATTCTAAGTGAAGCACAAGGTACCAGGAGGATCCAGGTGGAGACAGGAAACCTGGATATTTTAGAGAGGAATGTGAAACAAAGAATCATAAAAAAAATATCTAGCCGGTAACTCTGATTTGCTTGTGTCTACCAATGCTAGTCAAAACACATAATGAAGGGCTGGGGAGGTAGCTCGACTGGTAAAGTGCATGTCGTGCAAGCATGTAGGCCTGAGTTTGGATCCCAAACACTCCTATAGAAAGCTGGGCATGGCAGCACAATTGCTTGTAATCCCAGTACTGGGGAGACGAGAGGAACTCTGGGGCTCACTAACCAGCCAGAGTAGCAGCAATGGGGGAGCCTCAGGCCCCAGTGAAAGACCATGACTCAAAAAGTAAGATTAATCACTTGCTTCCACATACATGTAAACCCACATGCTTGCACATGAAAAGGAAGCATAATGATCTCCTTAAGAACAATTTCAAATTCAGGACCCATGAACTTCATTCAACACTGTGGGAATTAGCATCATGAACAAAACAGTCACCACACCTTAACAATACCTATCTTGTGAAAAGCATATTTTAAAATTTTTAGAAGCAAAGAAATCAAAAGATTCTATTGTTCATATCAATGATACGAGATTTTTCTCAGTCCTGTTTTCTACTTTGACCGAGACAATTATTCTCTTGTTTGTTTGTTTGGTGTGTGTGCATGCGCCCATGTAGGGATCAGAAGACAACTTTCAGAATTGGTTCTATCTTTCCACCACATAGGCTCCAGATCGATGCAAGTGCCCTTACCCATCGAGTCTTCTTACTGGCCCAAGCAGCTTTAAAAAAATCTTACAAGTTAATAAAAATGAACTTCTTATAGCCACTACTATGCATCTTCATGAACCCTCAGCAGTTTGCCTTTCTTGCTTTGTCTAACAATTGGCTTATTTTTGCTATGGTATTGCCAAGGAAATCCCAGCTATAATCTGTAAATACTTTACTACACATCTCTAGGTAATACATTTTTAAGGCATAACCACCATAATGCTATCACACTCAAATTAATAATCACTTAATGCTAGCTAATACCCAAACAGTTGTTCCACAGATGTTTTAATGCAGTTACCCTTTAGTATTCCTTGGTTCTGAGCCAATCCCCTATTGATGCCCAAGTCTGCAGATGTTCAAATCCCTTATGTAAAATGTTGGAGTATTTGCATATAACCTGTGTACATCCTCATGTGTCCAGTCAATTGTCTCTACATTACTTAACAATACAATGATACAATGTAGGTGCTATGTAAATAGTGGTGGTGTTTAGGGAATCATAAACATAATCAAAAGAGCCTGCCCATGTCAGTCCAAACTTGGTATTGTATTTCTGACCTGTGAGGGATGAGTCCACAGATCTGTAGCCCTGTCATCATGGCATGGGTCCTACATATGTTATTGAAATCATCTGATGCCAGGCCATGGCTTGCATTCATACCTCAGCACCCAAGTCGTTTTTCCTTTTTTAAAAATGAGACTAACTGCTTAAGAGAAACTGGGTCTTTCCTGCTGCAAGATGGCAAAAAGGCCTATTTTGACTCAGAAAGGATCTCTCCACAAATGATTATAACATGTACACGAATAAAGAACAATAACTTGGGAGCTTAGAAGTAAATTCTCTAATACACACTCTTTGTTTCAAAAAACACTCCAGGGAGACTCAAAATCACTTGGAAAGGATTGCATTTCATTTTCTAATGGACACGTGGAACCTGTTGTGGCCAACTTGAATCATGCAGAACCCATGGGCCTGCTAAAATCATCTGGAGCAGAATTTTTTTTTCAATCTCAAGTGAAATTTGATCTACATTTCAAAAGCACTAACAAGATATGTAGGTTTTATCCATCTCAAACTTCAGGGTCCAATTCATAAAAGTAACTACAATGGAGAAGGGACTTCAGAGCCCCTCCCTAGGTCTCCAAGAGATGAACATTGCCAAGTCATAAGCAACTCATCTTTCTTCTAACCTGGAGGCATGTTAGGGCCTGTGGGAGATGTCAAGGAATTCAGGTGTGCACTCGGGGCTGCAGTGTGTAAATACTCAGCCAAGCAGATGGCATAGTCCAAACGAAACTGAATGTAGACATGCTGCAGGTTTTGAGAAGGCACGGGTGACAGTTGTGGCTGGGGACATGGAAGGCTAGTCAGATGGCAGCACATGGAACTCTTGATAACAAACATAAGCTCTGATCTCTCAGAGCTCAGAAAACCAAAGCCGTGGAAAGAAAAGTCCACAAGGACCCAGTTACAGAAGAGGTCACCATAAAGAATATGAGACAGGAAGAAGCAAGCATGAATTGCTCATTCTTAGTAGTTTTCTGTTAAGTCCTTCCCAGCCCCTTTTCTGAATTGTAGTTCTTGATACCTTAATGTATACATCATGTCATCCGAGTGTGGTTCTAGTATTTCTGTTGCTGTGATAAACACCACAACTGAAGGAAGTTTGGGGTAGCAAGATCCATTTGGCTCACAGGTTACAGTCCAACATTGAGGGGTCAGGGCAGGAAGCTGGAGATAGGAATTGAAGCCAAGACTGGGAAGGGGTGCTGCTTACTGGCTTGTTACCTTTCTCAAAGAGCCCAGGCTCACCTTCCTAGGGCTGGTACCATGAAAAGTAGGTTTGGCATCAATCAACTGTGAAGAAAATGCCCTACAGACATTCCCCCAGGCCAGTCTGGTGTCCCTCTTCCCAGGTGTTCAAGTCAACAACCAAGATTAGACATCACATGAAATACCAAAATGAGAGCCGGGCGTTGGAGGCACACGCCTTTAATCCCAGCACTCGGGAGGCAGAGGCAGGCGGATCTCTGTGAGTTCGAGGCCAGCCTGGTCTACAAAGTAAGTTCCAGGACAGCCTCCAAAGCCACAGAGAAACCCTGTCTCGAAAAACCAAAAAAAAAATACCAAAATGAACACAAACCAATTCATCACTAGTGAGCCATCTTGTCCCTTGACAGGGCTGAACTCGGCTATTAAAGCCATGACCTCAGTGGCTTCCTTTCTACCACTTTGTATAGAGATGACCATTTAATACCAGTATCTATGTTGTCACCTTCACCCAGGTGACTAATGCATCAGCTTGACTATGAGACCCTGTATGATAGGGTTTGGCAGAGGCCTCTGTTGAAGCAAGCTGTGAAGTGCCAGGTCTTCTGTTCTCCTTGCATCATCCCACAGCAATTGTTACGTGGAGTGAGTCATTCTGAGGTGACAAGAGGATCTTGTTCCATGGAAGACACAGATAGGCTTGTACACAGTGATAGTCCAAGCGGATTTCCATCGTATGGCCAGCACTGTGAAAGGGTACTTGTGACCCCAGGGGAGCAGAACTCTGCCAGTGCCTGGAGGTGAAGATCAAATCCCATTGGGACCATCTGGCAGAAAGATGATCCTCAAGGACAATGGCAGATTTGGCTTTCTGCTGAATTTAACTTTTGTCCCTGATGTGTTAGCACCTGTGTTCTGACAACCTGACTCTGACTTTTCCTTAAGGTCAAAATGACCTTAAAAAGTCAAGGGCTGCTGTCTCCGAGGGGCTATGGTGATCCTGTAACACTCCCAGTGAAGCCCAAGTCCTGGTATTGATGGGTGACAACATTCCCACAGAGACACCAGCTAAGGCCCCTGAGGACAGAGATCATTCTGCCCCTCTCTACCACATATTTTTTGTTACTCTCAGATACATGTTATTGATCCCCGAGTGACTGCTTTCACCCCGAGTGACTCTCTAGAATCAGTTTTTATGCCTTCTCAGTGGTCCATTGGGATCCAAGTTGACTTAAGGTTAAGTCCATATAAAATAACCCAACACTATTGGATCCTGAGGGATCCTTAACTTCTTGGTCATGCTTCTTTTATTTAAATGAATGCAGTAATGCCAGTATAATAGAATGAGGAGAATACTATATGTGGAAATGTAAAGGACAGGCCTTTGAAAATTGTAAAATTCCATGAAAGCAAACTAGGGCTAGTGCTATGACTCTGTTGTTAAGAACACTTGCTGCTCTTATGAAGGACCAAGATGCAGTTCCCAGTACCCTCACGGCAGCACACAACCACCAGCAACTAAATCTTCAGGAGATCTGACACCCTCTTCTGCCTTCCTTGGGCACCCATACACACGGCATATATTCACAGACACTTATACATACACATAAATTAAAAACTAAATTAGTAATGAGGAAATTGAAGTGGCTTTGGGGAGAAGTAGTATTCTTGGAGTACAATGAGAAAGAGGTTTCTATTTTGAAGTGGAGGGTGGAAAAAAATGGAATCAGGGTCTCAGATTCCATTCCAGGTAGCCCAGACCAAGTCTCAAGCTCTCTATGTAGCTGACTTCTGATCTTCCTGCCTATACCTCTCCACTTCTTACATATTTTGAACACATGTCACAATGCTCAGGGCTAGGAATGGAAGCCTGGGCTTCAACATGCTACAAAAAGCATTCTACCAACTGAGCTACACTCCCAACTCTGAAATTCCTGTAGCCAGATGAATGAGCAAGCAGAATGTGGGAAATGACATTATTAATAGTAACCTTGCAGAGTGAAGTGACAGCTCTTGAACAAATAATAGATAATTTCAGATTCTCCCAGTTCCCCACTGTAGCAGAAGCAGAATGTCAGCCAGTACTTGCACTACAATCAGTTTCAGTCGATCCACTTTTACCACATAGGTCTCTAATTGTTCTGGAAAGCAGCTCAGGAAAGGAAATTAGAAGGCTTCTCTGTAGAATGGTGTAACACTTTTCAGTTTCTCTTCTATTTGGTGATAAGAGGTCATCGACTTTCAATGGATCAGAAATCAGTCAGGAATCTTACATGTCTCTCAGATGTTTAACAAATGTAGGCATTTAACAGAGTAATGAGTCCAATCACAGAGTGTTTTTAGGGAAAGTGTTAATTTCTGTTGAGGAACATTGTGAACGCTGAGAAACGTTCTCCTCTGATGACTGGCATGTGAGTTCTCTGTTAATGGGTCTCTGCATTAGCAGCAGGAGGTTAATATGGTATTTGGGGATGGGATGATATTTTCAGGTGTGCAGGAGAAACCTTTATTGTGTATTTGACAACGGCCATGGCCGAGGATGGTTGCTCTTGGTCAACTTATCCTATGTGCTACAGCGATGGGTCTCAGTTTGGTGGATTCTGTTCCCCAGGGGATATTTGGCAGTGCCCAGAGATTGCTTGTCATGTCTTGGAGACGATGTTCCTGGCATCAGAAAGTAGAAAGCTGGGGTGCTGTTTACCTTCTGAAGTACATGGCAGTCTCCCACAACAAAGGATCCTCTGTCCTGAGATTTTACTAGTTCTGCTTTTTTGAGCCAGTGTCTCATGTAAACCAGGCTAATCTGTACTGCAGTACTGGAACTACAACATCCACTAAGTGGGCTCGTCTTTCTTGAGATATCAATAGTTCTGAGGGAGGGAAACTCATTCTGAAACCATATCTGGAGAACAAAGCAAGGCAGAGAGAGGTCTTGAAGATGATGCATGGCTCAGTAATAGGATTTGTGGAAGATGTGTCTGGCTTAGGTTACTCATGGAAACAAGCACAGACTGATTCAAAGCTCTGCTAAGTATACAGCCTGTAGGGAAGGCTGTCTGCCCATCAATGCAGAAATAAAGAATCGTAGTGACTTCCAGCTGTGAGCAATGTATGCCTGCCATTGTGAAATGTGACTCAATCTCTGCACAGGTTCATTGCCTCCTTAACAGGCAATGAGTCTTTTCCAGATTTCCTTGCAGTAGTTAAGTTTAAAAGGTTAGGTTTAAAAGGCAACCAGGATGGTACAAATAAGTCAGCTGTTGCTCCTTCATGCAGCAGTGTTTGGTCTCCTGGCAGCTATTTTGGCAAAGGCAATAGCTCCCTTAGTAGAATGTGTCAGTAGCATTCAGAGAGTAATTTCCCCTTCTGTCCCTCTAAGTTTTGTAAAACTGAACTTTTCTATGTTCAACTATTTTTTGCTTAAAATTCCTAGGATAACCTACCATTTCTTGTAACAGAACCATGATGGACTCAACCAAAAAAGGCATAAATCCACACTCTAAGAGTTAAGTCCTATAATTGTTTTCTCTACACTAAATCCTTACTGCCCAAGAGATTTGTAGACAGTTTTCAGGGGCTATGTTATTGAGCTACTATATTTTTAAAAATATCAGTAAACTTTATTTTCTAACATAACAAAACTGAACAGAAAAAGTAGAGACAATTCTAATATATGCCCTGTCTGCATGGATGCACACAGTCCCCCACAGACACAACATCACCCAACATCCATAGTTTGCGTTCAGGTTCACTCTTGGTTTTGTATGTTTTGTGAGTTTTGGCAGATGTCTAGGGATGGCTGCCTACCATTGAGGATCATGCTGCATATGTTTACTGACCTGAAAAATTCTCCACACTCTACCTGTTCATTCCCCCTGCCCACTAATTATCCTGGAAACTTAACCTTTAGTCTTTTCTAGAATGTCAAATAGAATGGGTCAGGTTATAACAGTTATGGATTCACTATATGTACACAAATGCATGTTTTGTGTGTGCATAAGTTCTCAAACTATTAGATATCAAGGAGCATGTTGCCAGGTCACCTGGCAAGAGTGTGTTTATTGTTATAGTTAAACAGCTATAAGGCAGTTGTACCATTTTGCATTTCCACCAACAATGATTTAGAGTTTGTGTTGCTCAGTCCCTTCACCAGCTGTCTATGATATAAACCATCTTTATACAGGCTTATTTGTCTCTGGTGTGTGTTCTTGATAAGTTGTATTTTCAGATCTTCTGTTGATTTTTAAATGAGTTCATTTTCTTAATGTTTCAAGGGTTGTGTCTTCTAGATAATTCTTTTTCAGAAATGTGGGCCACAAGTATTTCCTCCCAGTTTGTGGCGCATCTTGTTTTCTTGACATCTTTTGCAAAGAACTTATTTTAATTTTAAAGAAGCCCAGCTTATCAACTATTTCTTTCATGAATCACATATCTGTATATCTTTTATTTCCCTTTCTTATTGCAGTAGCTAGCCCTTTATTATTTTAGGGTATATTGTGGTGCAAAATAATGGGTTTCATTTTAACCTAATACTGTGTCTTTTTATCCTGTCACATTGGTCCTATTCTTCCTCCCTTGAATTTTTAGGTCTTATCTTTTTAAAGGATAGATTCTATGTATGAGATTAAACACATTGTTTGTGGTTATGAGCCTGTCTTAATTCACTTAATGTGATGATCATGTTCCTGAAAATGATGCAATGACTGAGTAATACCTTGGAGTGTATACATACACACACACACACACACACACTATATATATATATATATATGTATAATATTTTCTTTATTCATCTTTTGATGGTATCTATCATATAATTCCACAACTTGCCTGCTGTGGGAAACTGCTACAATTAATATGGGTATGCATCTGTATGCTTGAGTTCCTTCAGATATAAACTGGTGTAGCCATGAAATTCATATCTATTTTTACTAGCAGTGTGTAAAGGTTCTTCCCTGTCACACAGTACTCCCACATCCTTGTGAACATTTGTTGTTGATTTCTTGATTTCTTGGTGTCATCATTCATTCTGACTGGGATATGATATAATTTTGATTTACAATAGTTTTTTGATGGCTAAGGACAATGAACATTTTCATACATTGATCGGCCATGAGTATTTTAATAACTTCCTAATCCATTTATCTATATATTGGATTATTTGGGGGCTGCTCTCATAGGCTTATATATTTGAACGTTTGGTCATTAGGGAGTGGTGCTGCTTGGCAGGTATTCAGAGGCATGTGTTGGAGAAAGTGTGTCACTGGGAGTGGGTTTTGAGGTTTCAGAAGCCCAAGTAGGCCCAGTGGCTCTCCCTCTGCCTACAGATTCCAATTTGGAACTCTCAGCTACCTCTCTAGCACCATGTCTGCCTGCATGTCACCATGCTTCCTCCCATGATAGCAATGAACTACACTGTAAGCCAGCCCCAACTAAATGCTTTCCTTTGTAAGAGCCGTGGTCATGGTGTCCCTTCACAGCAATAGAATCCGTAAGACACAAGGACTGGGATTAAAGACATCTACCATCAGGTTAGGTCCTCTATGTGTTCCTTCCATTCTTTGTCCTATTTTGTCCTTTATTTCATACTTTTTGTGAGCTTAATCTGAGCAGACCATATGATTTCATTGCCTTTCTTGACATGTCAATTTTAAGTTAACAGATAGGAGAACATCAGAACAAAAATCCCCAGGCCCACCTCTTGTATAACTGTCATTATTTCACTGTACATACCATACATGTGTGTGTGTGTGTGTGTGTGTGTGTGTGCATGCACACATAACTGAATATTTAAGAATAGGACCAAAGCTTTTATTTTACCTCGGCATACTCCTTCTCTGACATGTGTCCTTTCTTCATCAAGATACAAGTTTCTTCCCCACATATTCTGAGGAATCCCATTTCTCCTTCATTTTTGAAGACTAATTCCACAAGGTAGAGAATTCTTACTTGTTTCTTTCATCTCTTAAGCATTTCACCCTACCCTCTTCTTCCTTGTTCCTGTATTGATGAGGTGATATTCCTTTGTGGGCAGAGAGTCTGGCTAGCTTTAAGATATTTAATTTTCTACAACTTGAATATAATATGCCCAGGCATGGTGTTTGAGCATTCATCCGATCTGATGCTGCTCACACTTCCTGTGTCTGTGGCTTGGTGCTTAACTTGGGAATTCTCTGTGGCAATTGCTTCTAATACTCTGTATTCCTCCTGGTGTCCCCTCGCTTACATTGCACATCCTGTAGTAGGTCATGGGCAGTGTGCTTCTTCTACCACCTCCAGCCTCTTTTCTCTTTGTTTTCAGTTTTGGAAGCATCCATTGTCTGCTTTCCTTACTTATGCCCAGTCTACCAGTGAATCCATAAAAGGCATCCTTTCTTTCCATTAGTGGTCACCATCGCTTTCTTTAGAGACAGGTTTAATTCTATGCCTCTAGCTGGCCTGGAGCTTGCAGCACTCCTAACCTCATCCTGGGAATACACTTACCCACCCGCCTTTGTCTCTACAATTTATTTCAGATTCTTTAATGTTTCTACCCCTCTGTCTACATCATTCATCTATACTTACATAACATCTGATTTTCCACTAAAGCATATTAATTGTGGTTATTAAAAATTCCCGTTCTAAAGCCAACAGTCCTGCCATATCACATTCCCAGTTTTTGAAAGGCTGGCATAAGTAAAAGAAAGTATGGGGACTACATAGACCTTAGTAATGACTTCAGTGTGTCAGATGACACTTTATGAGAAGCAATATTGGGCCTCAGTCTTTTGGAGAGCTTGTGACCTTCACACATACTTCTTAGTGTCTCCTTCCCCTAGGATGGACCAGGATGGCTTGAATTAAGATAGAATTAGGTATTTTATGTGGAACATATGAAATATTAATAACCCAGTGGACTTTTCCTTTCTACTAGGTTGGCAAGGCTCTGGTTACATAGTTTCTCCTGATTAAGACATTCTGGTCTCTTTCAAAGTGTTGCCTTTGGGGCTCAAGAAATGGCTGAGTGGTTAAGAGTTCTTGATTCTCTGCTAGAGGACCCAGGTTTGGTTCGGAGCAGCTCATAACTGCCTGTAGCAACAAGTCCAGGAGACCAGACACTCTCTGCTGGCCTACACACACACACACACTTTCCAGAAAAACAAGAGGGGACATGTTCAGTATACAGTGTATACCTGTAAGAACATAAAATGATAACCTTGTATTTTTTTTAATTTCCTGTATCAGAAACATAGGGATCTTTATTTCAGTATTCACTATGCGGACCTAAAGGCAAAATCACTAGTGGGAAAGTGCCCTATACTGGCCCCTGGAATTTTTGTCTCTTACACTTGTGTGTTCTGAATCCATGGCATTTTGCCAACCAGAGTGCTGTTATTCTGACCCTAGTGCTGGCTTCTGTGGACATCTGTGCTCTAGTGAGTTATGAATCTTGCATCCAGCTCATCTCTTTCTCTAACTGGGGATACGATAGTTTGGCCTGTGGCCTTCTCTGGCAAACTTAGAAGAGTTCTTGAATTTAAAGCTTTTTTCCCCAGTCTTTTATTTGTTGTTTGAATAGAATTGTGACCTCTATGTAAAGATGCATGGTAGCTAAGTGTGGATTACATCCAAATTAAACTCTTAAATTAAAGATGCATTTAGTAGTTAGTCGGGTGGTGGTGGTGGTACATGACTTTAATCCCAGCACTAAAGAGGCAGAAGCAGGCAGATATCAGTGAGTTTGAGGCCAAACTGGTCTACAAAGTATGTTCCAGGACAGCTAGAGCTGTTAAACAGAGAACCCCTATCTCAAGAAAAAGATGCATTTAATGTATTTTACAGACACACTAGAATGCTCACAAAGTCTTAGGAGGCATTTTCTCATTTTAGATTCCCTCTTCTCAGGTGACTTTATATTGTGTCAAGTTAACATAAAACTAGCCAGCAAATCTATAATTATCCTGGAAAAGGATCCATAGTTTCATCAGACCCTGGAAGAGCTCCACTGTAGAAAAAAAAATGTGATGGGTACAGAGCATGGTACCCACTTGATAGGTAGCTGCCATGCTAAGGGAGAACATCAGTCAAATGGAAGAGTATTTTTGTACCCTTGGATTGCTTGCTGTTCTGATATCCTTGCAACTTTGCCTCCAGGGTTCTAGGTAAGCTTTAGCATCAACAGTTCATCATCCTTGGTCACTATTCACCTGTTGACTCCTTCTGCTGCCCTCCCATTCAAATGTTCTCTTGTGCCTTTTTTTAAAGATTTACTTTCATTATGTATACAGTGTCCTTCCTGCAGGCAGGTAGATCTCATTATAGATGGTTGTGAGCCACCATATGGTGGCTGGGAATTGAACTCAGGAACTCTGGAAGAACAGACAGTACTCTTCACCTCTGAGCCATCTCTCCAGCCCCTTCTTTTATGTCTCTCCAAAGCCCTGAAACTCTGCAGTATACAAAGTGAGTCTCCAAGCATCTTCAACTTTGTGTGGAGCCTGCTCCTTCCACCTACCTCCTTGAGATATAACTGGCTCTTTCCTAAGAATAAAGCTTTTAAACCCATCAGGATTCAGGGCTGGGAAGAAGAATTAACAGTTTCCTTCTCCAACAACAGAATTTTAACTTAATTCCTTCTCCACCCACTTAAGCTTGAGCTTTCAGACCTAGTGCAACTGCTTGCATGACAAGCTACACCTCTTCATTTTGTCATATACTGGCCTTCTGATTAGCAGCCCACACTTACGAATGTTCTTATCATCCAGGCCCCACGTTTTCTTCCAAGCCTTTTCATCCTGCTGACCCTGACACAGCAACCGTATGGATGGTATACCCAGAAATCTTACCTCCAGTGACCTTCATCCACATCTTGCTTTAGGTCCTTTCTTCAGACAATACAAGTACTGTGTAAGATGTAGCAGCTGTAGACAATTAAACATTTCATCCATTCTGCCCATGGCTTCCTGGAGGCAGTATGGTGTAGAATGTAGAGTTGGGGTTTTGATGCCAGAACACTTAGGTATAAAAAAAAATCCCAGCTCTATCATGGACTAGCTGGAAAACCATGGACAGGTTTCCTTGGTTGTTCTATGCCCCTAAATTTTGAGTCTCAACATATCGTAAGAGTTAGCTGAGGGGATATGTGCAAAGCATCCAGCATAGCATTTGAACATAAAACCCTTCAGTATTTCAATACCATCTTTCCAGATCACTTACCCATCACTTTCATTGCTACATTAACCTTCTGATTATTCCAGTTTCCTGATAGGTTTTCTCTAGAAGTCTCCATGTATTCGTGTCTTCGCCTCCTTCTGTATTCAGCGAACATGTCTTTTATTTTGTTTACTCTAAGAATTAATCAATGATGTGTTTTCAACTATTTTATCTTCTTGCCTTCTTGTCCTGCCAAAATCCCAGACCAGATCTAACTTGAGATCTATCTTCTACCCCACCACTCGGGTGTTCATTGCTGCCACTCTACACTGTTTCTGATGTTAGCTCTGCCAAGCATCCCTTTGCTTATCTCAAGTCAATTCTTTGTCCCATTCCTTACAACAGTGGCATCTTGTCCTTTACCACATTCCCCTCCTACTGCCATCTTTCTTCAGTCTTGCAAGATGACTTGATTCTTATAGTAAACAAAAATACAAAGGCTCCCAAGCAGAAACTTCCATGTTTCCTCCACTGTATGATCTTGGACATATCTACAACCTGCAGTCTGGTAGAAAAGAAATTCCTTTTTTGAGTTAGATAAATCCTTGCTCCTTAAATCCAACTTGAAACTGCATGAAAAGGAAGCCCTGTTTCACAACAGGTATGAAACAGTTGGTAGGGGTAGGTTGAGTTTGCCTGGATGTCAACTGGCCTGTATGAATGAGGTAGATACTCCGAGAAGGTCAGCCTCATTCCAATGAGGACCAAGTAGAAAATGGCACCATGATTCTGATAAAGTCCTCATAGTATCTTAAATGGTGATGAAATCATATCCTACTCAATCCTCTCAACGAAAACCAAACCACCCAAGCCTGCTGATGCACACCTTAATCCCAGTTCTAGAATGGCTGAAGTACTGTGAGTTCAAAGCCAGCCTCAACTATACAGCAAGATCCACATTTTTTAAAATCCTTTTTATAGCCAAGTATTCACCAGAAATGATAATTTCTTGACTAGTTCTACAATTTTCCTAGGCCTAAAATTGTTGAGTATGTATTCATCAGGAGGGGTCAGAGGACTTTAGAGGAAGCACATCTGGACAGATAGGTGGACGGAATGCTCACTACAGGGTCTTTCCCATTTCTAACTTGACTCCTGTGTTAATAGCTGATCTGAATGTCTTGAGACAGGCTGATTTTTCCCAACAAATCACATAAAGTTGACAGTGGATAGTTTAGAAAATAGCTCTAAATATATCAGACTATTTCAACTATAGAGTAAAATCTGCCTCCCCACACACATACAACAGCAATCCCTAAAAAGAAAAGGTAACTAGGAAAAGTATAGTTGAAATGGGTCTTTTCCCTCTATGCCAAATTTATCTTTTCTCCTGGGAATGTGACTTTATCATTGGGAGATGCAATGTGGGGATGGATGCTGCAGGAGACTGATGGGAGATATCATTCTATAAATCTGTCTCTTATTGGTTGTTGAATAAAGCACTGTTGGCCAATAGGGAAGCAAGATAAGTGGAACTAGGAGTCAAGGAGGATTCTGGGAAAGAGAGGCAAAGTTAGATACAATGTAGGCCTCCAGAGTAAGAGGTCCGGACCCTTTTCTCTGGTATGAGAAATACTTAGATTAACAATTATGGTTTTAATACTTAAGTCAGAGCTAGCCAGTAAGAAACAAGCCAACAGCTTGTCTTGTGTGTTATTTGGGGACTGCAACTGTGGCAGGGCCCCGGCAGATTGCGGGAAAGGCAACACGTTACAGGAGACTATGATGGAAGGATCTGGAAGGATGTCAGTTTCATGACCCTGTGAGAGTTACTCTTTAAGATCTTACAGTGGAAGAGCTTACATGTTGCACCAGTGAAATCCAGGTGAAGAAGGAATTGTCCACAGAAGCTGTCTTGTGAGGTACGATGCCCCCCCCTAGTCAAAGGGAAATGAGGGTGGATTTTGTTAAAAAAGGAAAGTTAGATGCAACATCTGATATATCTGAACCCAAGACCTCAGCTGTGAACTAGTTGCATGACTGCCAACCTCAGAGACTCTTAACCTCATAAAGCCTTGCCTTTGAGTGCCCCAAGATTCATTTTCTATATTTGTTGTAAGGAATATGCTAAACAATGAATGAAATGAAAGGGGAGCTGCTTTCTCCTCTCCCTTGCCTTCTGTCCATAAGACTTTCAATGACATTAACAGGTTCTCTCATTGAAGTAATTAGCCATAGTAATAACTTTTATTTCTTAAAGAAACTGAGCCCTCTCTATTAAAGATCTAAGTTTTTCTACAACTAAATAGCTGAGTATATTTGCCTATGAACTTTATCACTCAGATTATTTTCTCACAGTGACCTGTGATCCTATTTTAATCCAATGTCTAAAAGCATTCAGCAC
Source organism: Mesocricetus auratus (assembly GCF_017639785.1). Classification (NCBI taxonomy): domain Eukaryota; kingdom Metazoa; phylum Chordata; class Mammalia; order Rodentia; family Cricetidae; genus Mesocricetus; species Mesocricetus auratus. Next base: position 23,130,406 of record NW_024429196.1, on the reverse strand, counting down.
TTTGACAATTTCCCCTAATCAAACTCTAAATTAATGTTTACCTCATTGTTATCTTCGAGAATTTCCCAGTGGTCTCTATAATAGTTAAATGATTATGTTCTGTCTTTATCCAATGGTCCCTATAATAGTTAAATGATTATGATCTGCCTTTATAAATAGCACATGCCTATATGCGACCCCGGAGGGGACCCCCGACCCGAGAGGATGAGGTGATGAGGGTCGCTACTAATTTGGTGGGTTTTCACGAAGAGATCCGATCTTAAAAAGCAAACTTCAAGAGGTTAAGGGAAACAGGCTCAAGACAACTTTTGCTGACCAAGAGCGTTTAATCTTAGCACTTTGGTAGAAGGAGAATCAGGAGTTCAAGTTTATTCTTTGCTAAACAAAGTTTAGAAGCTAGGCTGGGGTATATCAAACTTTGTCTCAAAAAATAAAACAAGGATATTAAATTAATTAAGCTTATCAAACATTAATAGTAAGTTTAGTGAACCTTAAGTCATTATATGAGCATGTTATTGATGTCTTCTGTAAACTGCATAGAATTCCAGAAATAATGCTAACACTCATTATTTAGTTTTTGCCTTATTAGGTTTAAATTGCTTTGATAAAACACCAGGACCAAAAGTAGTTAGGGAAGGAAAGGGTTTGCCTCAACTTATGGCTTATAGTCTATTATCTAGGGCAGTCCAGGAAGGAACTGATGCAGAGCAGAGGAACATTGCTTGCTAGTTGCTCATCCTGCTTTTTTCTAATACCCAGGACAACCAGCCCAGGGGAAGCACTGCCAGTGGCAAATTGGGCCCTCATATATCCATCAAGAAAATGTACCACAGGTTTGCCCACAAGCTAATATGATGGAGACATTTTCTCAGTTGATGTTCCCTCTTTCCACATGGCTCTAGCTTGTATCAAGTTGACATAAAACTAGGCAGTAAACATTTTTAAGATGCAAATAATGAAATTTCCATTTCATTTACATTACAATGGTTTTTCTAACCAACACAATTTTAAGTGCTCTTTGTTACTCCTATATGTAGTATCTGCTTTTCTGACAGATACTACATTTGACCATACAGCACATGTGTGATGTTCACAGGAGGGTGTGATGTTCACAGGAGGGTTATTAAAAATACAACCCACTGCGAACCTGGAGATCAGACCACTGGGTTGTTTCCAGAACTCCAGTGAAGAATACCAGTACAATAAATGACTCAGAGGTTGCTATCCTAAGCCAGCTGATGATAAACACATGTTATAATCAACCCTGTGCACCTGATTTAAAGCAGCAAATTGACACTTGGCGAGGCATAAGTGCAATGTTAAGCACATACCAAGCATGGAGGGCCACCAACTGATGACAACCAGCCTTTTCATGACATTGAACCTGGAAGTTGGGTCTATTAGAAACCAGAGAAACATGGCCCTTCCAGCAGGGTTCAAAGGGTCCATACCGATTTCTTCTCACCACCTACACTGATGCAAAGCCTCAGAAAGGGTTCAAGTCATGGGTGGGCTGCATCTCTCAAGAAAGGCCTATCCAGACTCTCAGGAGTATGCTTCTATTGCAGGCCTCAAGGTAAAGGTTAACAGGAGAGAGATTCCCCAGGAGAAAAAATAACAAACAAACAAAAAACCCATCTCATGTCACCAAGACCTTGACTTCTCTCACCTGAAACACTTGGTCTGGTTCTTTCCCTCTGTGCTGCATTTTTGCTTACAATGGTTTTTCTAACCAACACAATCTTGTGTGGCAAGATAATAGCATGGTTAGAATTCATATTTAGCATTCAGTTGGGTTTCCTTAGGAGTTATGTTAAACTTAAATCTTACCTATGGGTCATGAACATATATGTTGCCATATAACCGAATGAGGGAAAAGTGAAAACTTTGGCAAGAGGCTTCTGAAAATGCAGTAACTCCAAGGGAGTTCTCAACATACTGGCCCATGTTGCACTGTTTGACTTTGCTGTGACACTGTGCATGCTGTCACAATAGGAATGAACACTGCTAAAGCACCTTGACTCAGCTCTGAGGCTACTGTACAGTAGGCATAATTTAACTTAGTATTTTTCATGTATAAATTTTTCTATTCTTATACAAGCATAATGGTTTGATTCTGGGAAATAAAGACTAATGCTTTCCTGTAGTTATTCCTTAGTATGTAAAGATCAAAGTAGTTTATCTGTAGTTTATATTACTTTAGGATGTTTAAGTTTGAAAACTGCAACTTGAGTTTCACAAACAGTTAACTGAATTTTGGCTCGGGATTAGGAAAAAATTCCCAGTGGTTTCTGAAATGACCCCCAAACATACTTCTGCTATTTTGTACAACACATTTTATATAAAGTGCCATTCTCAGCATTTATGGTTATAAAATTAAAATATTGATCAACCCTGAAAATTATTGAAGATTCTGTACATCCAGCAAGTACAGCCATCTTATTGGTATAAAAGGGGGTTTCACCTTTAACAAATGATAAAATCTACATGTATGGCAAAGAACTAGGGGTTGGTGGGTTGCTTGTTTTGAGACAGGGTCTCACTATATAATTCCGGCTTGCCTGGAACTCATGGAGATCTGCCTGCCTCCATCTCTTGAGTGCTAGGATTAAATAATTTTTTAAAAGAAATTTTTCTGAGTTTGGGACATTTGATTTGTGCCCTTCTCAGTATATCTATATATCTAGGGTCATAATAAGAAAAATGCAAGAAGGCCTGCCATTTATTTCACTTATAGGCCAAATGTGATTCAAATTCCTCATCGGGATCTCCTTACAAAGTTAGTCTTCTGGATTCCTTGTTTAAATTTAACAGTAGAAAAATCTATACTGAAGACTTTACAGTATAGATTTTTAAAATTGTGATCCAAAAGGATGAAGAAAGCAATAGAAAGAGTAATTCAGCAGTCTGTAGACAAATTATCTTCAGTCTCTGCTGTCAGTAGCCTCCAGCCATGCAATAACTTGATAGTGAACATTTGGTAGGTTTTAGTTGGGCTGCCTTACTGGTGACTATTAACATAGAAAGCATCCCAAGGAGTCTGTTTGTAGTGCCCATCTAGAATATACTTTCATCTATGCAAGATTTATTAACCAACCTTATGTGCTCGAAGCTCTTTCTCAGTGAATAAGGGAGAAAAAAAGGTCAACATGGATGAAGGATTTTAATGGCATTAGCCCTCCTAATAACCCTTGAAGTAATCTCCCAGCTGCATCATCTCTTCTCGAGTGTCTCCAGTGCTTGTACACAGATATTCAGTGTGCACCAAATGTTGTTAGAAAATACAAGAGAAGACTATCAGGTCATTCAGCTGACTTTGTATCATGACTTGTAGAATCTGTACTCAAATCAAACAAGTCCATTAGGATGGGGATGGAGAAGCCCTAAAAACCAAGACCTCAGTCAATCTCTCAATATGGAGAGACATACCAGAAGATTTCACCAGTCACTGCATTTTAAGTTCTTAAAGAAACAAACTATAGACCTTGGAATTGTAAAAACGTAGTGACAAATAGATTAGTGCCAGCCAGTTACAGCCAGTCAACCAATCCCATGATGACTACCAGCAGCGAATCAGATGACTTCTCTACTTTGCATCCTTCTCTGTTAAAGTTCACTGTCAGCATTGCTGGGTAGAGGACCGTCCACCTCCTCTTGTCCTGAGCTCTGTCCTAATCATGAATCATTCCTTGCTCAAATCAACTTGCTCAATTTGTGTACAATTTTTCTTTTAAGTATTGCACATCACCTCAAGACTCAAGCTCCCTCTGTTATGGTAGGAGGGTAAGATTTTCCTCTTCCATTCTCTCATCCTCTTTTTCCCTCAGCATACACACTTCCTGGGCTGGATCAACTTACTTCATCTTACATTACCACAAAGCTCCATGACATTCACCTACCCCCTCCCTCCTAACCCACTAGAAAAGGAAGTACAAAAGTCACACAAAGAAAGCTGATAACATAGAAAGCTCAACAGAAACCTAAAGATAGAGACAACATCTCTTGCATTGATCCCCCTCTAATGTCTCCTTCCAACACTTGTTTTTTGTCAACCAGAAATTCTGATGACTCTAACTTGTGTCAAGCTGACACACGAAACCAACCAGTACAACAGTAAATGCTGGACAGATCTAGGGCATCTTTCCCTATTCAAGTTCCCTCATTCCCTTCTATCAATACTCTCTGCTTCATTCTCACATTTCCAGTTTGTTTGTTTGCTCATTTGAGACAGTGTCATACATAGCCCAGGCTGGTCTCAGACTCACTATATAGCTGAGATTGGCCCTGAACTCCTGATCCTTTTGTCTCTACCTGCCAAATACTGGGATTCTAATGAAATACAACTTAGATTCCTATCTGTTTTAATATAAAATGTCCTGCTTGAACTCTCCATCTGATAGCAATGAAGCTCTGGAAACTTCAGTATGTGGGACCAATTGAAGGAAAAAGGCCCATGAAGATATCTTTGACCCTGGATTCTTCCTATTATGACCTCTGCTTCCTGTCCTCCATGAAGTTAAGAGTTATTCTTGGCCATATGTTCCCTTTAAGGTATGTCAGGTATTTTGTCCCAGAAACAGGAAAAGTGACTAACACACTCTCAAAAAAAAATGTACCTGAGCAAGGCAAAGATAAGCTACTGCCTAGCTTCTCACCATTATAATAGGACAGACTGTAGGATATAAGGAGTTGGCAAGGTCAAAGTGAGCTCTCCTATTTGTGTGTTTGCAACCATATCCCAGATGCATTCGTTTCAATTCATGCTTCAGGGACTTGAGACCAACTGCCTTACATGTTTGCCGAATCAACAACCCCATAGTTAAAAACACCACACACACACACACACACACACACACACACACACACACACACACACACACACACAAACACCTTTCATAGCACATCACTGATGCCTTTCAAAATATACTAAATGGTTGCTAAGGCAGGTAACACAAATTCTTTCCACCATGTCTACCTACAGATCAAGAATATGGTTCCGATGAAAGTTAAAGATCCTTCCAATCCCACATGGGAAGGTGGTACACAGAGCTCAGTTGTTTGTTAGCCCCATTGGCCACTCCATGCCATAGATGTTTGATTTTGTTTTCTTAGATGATGGGAATGGGGTGAGGTTAGACTAGAGAGAGAGAGAGAGTTCTCATGCTCATGACTCATGAGAGGCCCTTTACCACCACCAAGATAAGAATGTGGTTCATCTAAGGTTATGCTGTATGCTAAAATAGATTTGCTATTTCTTTTGCCTAGAGCAACCCCCATGGGGCCAGAGTTCCTCTTTGCCTCAGTTACAGCAAAGACTCAATGGCCTGAGTCAGGTCTCTTTACAACCCTACTCACCATGGCCAGGGAGTATGAGAAGTTCTAACTGGCCAGGTCTGGATTCCAGGGTACAATTAACCCAATGAGAAAGAATGATCTAAAAAAAGAGTCAGAGTGCCAATGAGAAAGGGTAATCTAAGAAAGGTCAGGGTCCCATGGCCAAAAACACAAGGTGAACAAAAATCAGTCAATGTTCCTAAGTGAGGGAAGGAATTAAATCGTAGAGCATAATCACTGGATAACAGCAGATGTCTTCATCAGTGGGTTAGAGAAAGCCATTCCTCCTGTCGTAAGGAATGTTTCTACATTATTTCACAAAACATTAGAGTAGGAATATCAGCTGGCAAAATAACTAGGCTGGTAAAAGTGCTTGCTGCTCAAGCCTGGGAATCTGAGTTCAATCCCAAGAAGCCACAGTAGAAGGAAAGAATCAACTAGTGAAACTAAGTTGCCTTCTGACCTTCACACAGGCACCATTTGGTACATGCAAAAACACAAAGTAAAATCTTTAAATGGTAGGAATACACCTTATTCCTCAGTACAGTGCCTGACTTAGATTTGACCTGATACTAATTACCAAATGTTTTGCTGTTCTTGTAGACAGGGTCATGGCCAGCCAAACGAGAAAATAGATGGGACAGAGTCCAGAAATCATAAAGAGCTCTGTAAACACAAGGGCATCATAGTAACCTTGGACTTTTCTTCCCTTGCAGCCTGGGCTGGGATTCTTAATGTACAATATATTTTACAGTGGGTGAGAAAGGACACAAGGGGCAGAACAGATGTGCCTAGCAATGGGCAAGATGCCTGGAAAGATTCTCTTAGCATCCTTGGAGATGCTTGCTGAGCACCTACATCCAGAAATAGCTGTCTATACACAACTGCTTCAAGCATCAACTCACAGACACCAATCCAAATTCAGCCTGATCTTAGGGGTGTAAACAAGTTGTTCAACCCATGCCAAGCCTCGGTTTCCTTATTTTTGAGGTGATGATGTTAATAGCATGCATGCCATAGGGGTTCTGAGATCTCACATCTCAAGGCTCCATTCCTGCTACCAGATGGGTTCTTTCCAAGTCTGTGTAAGGGAAGGAGAAAGCAGGTGGGCCCGCTGATTGCCCAAGACCGGTTAGTTATTTTCTCTAAAACCAAATAAAAACGGGTCCAAATAGCCATAAAGTGATCAAGAAAACAACTCCATTAGTCTTACTGTATTCCAGCCACAGTGTAATGTTGCCCAAGTATTTATAGAAATGGTCATCATGCATCTTAAGAAGATTTTGCATAAACACATTTGAGTGCATTTTTTTCTGTGCCTTATTCCCTGGGGTTATTGACCACTGTACAAATGGATCCTATCTCTATGTGTCTTCAGCCTGGATAAGTGGGGACAGTGAGATTTGTTTCAAAAGGAAGGCTTTGCAAGGAAGAGAAAGTCAACAGAGCTCAGTCAGGCCTGCCTGGGGGGATCAGAAAGGACATCCATGCTTAAGTAATAAAGATGAAATAGGCAATTTCCACCTACCACAATCCTCCCTTGCTGAATCAGGTTTGTAATAATCAACTGCTGCAATCTGAACTTCAAATAAAACTCTGGAAATGTCAGGAAATCCCCTTTGAACCTTTCCCCATAGGGTAGGAGTGGGAGGAAATCTAGACCTCAGATAAAGAGAACGGCATTTAGATGTGTGTATGCCAAGTGCCAAACAGAGAGATTGGTGCACATTGAGTTTTTATGAGGATGGTTATAAATAACAGAACATCACTCTGAGAACATGCAAAGTCAGAGTTGAGTGACAACAACCACACACACACACACACACACACACACACACACACACACACACCAAAAGGCCTAAGAGCTGGCTCAGAGGTTAAGAGCACTTGTCCTCTTGTAAAGGACCTAAATTTAGTTCCCAGCACCCACATCAGGTGGTGGGTGGCTTCCGACTTCTTAGAACTCCCAATTTCAGGGGATCTGATACCCTCTTCTGGCCTCCATGGCCTCCTGCAGGCCCACAGACATCCACACAGACAATAGATCTTTTAAAAGAAAGAGAAAGCCAAGAAGAATGGAAACAGAAGGTGCTCTTTTTGCTGCCAGGGTGAGAGCATCACTGTTTCTCCCTTCCTGCTTTGGTTTCTCCCAGCTGGAAGGATTTGATATAACAAATTCTACCCTCAAATGTGCAGCCTCCTGTTAGAGCAAATTAAAAAAACACATAGAAATCAGGAATCTTTGGCTGATACATTCCTACAAAATGGCTTTATGCTTAGAACTGCATTTCCCTCTTTTCTTTCAAGGACCCAAATGCTACTCCAAATGCTACTGTTAGATTTTAAGATGGAACATGAAGTGACTGGAATAAAAAAAAATCTAAGTCCAAATTTATGTAAGAAAAAAACCATCAGCTACAACAGGGACTCACTTCAGGAGTCAGACAGTGAGGGAAAAACTCAAAATTCATTCAGGATTTACAGTGCACAGTTTTTCTGAGTATCAGACACAGACTGGGAAGGTTATTTTTAGTTGAAGCCAAAAGCTTTTAAAGCCAACCTTCATCTTTTCCTTTTATGGCTGGGACTGCTGCTGCCCTTGTGTGGTTTCTGACAAGTGTTACGCGAGTACTTTGCATGAAGACATACGGAAGCGAGTGTACCTGTCTACAGCATGCTATCCACCCCCTCTTTTTCCCTGGCCCAAACTCATCGACTCTAAACTTGGCATTTGATATAAAGACTTTGGCTGCTTTAGAAATGACCCCTGCAACCAGTCACTGATTTTAGCTAGTGGGAGGAAATAGCGGAGAGAGAGCAGAGGCCACTGGGTGGTCATCCCTTCCTCTCTTCCTGTGGATGCAGGTATATATGCATACACACCGGTTATGGAAGCCAAAGGACAACTTCAGATGTCACTCCTCAAGCATCACTGCACCCTCCTCCCTTGGGATGGGATTTTGTGAGACTGGGTCTTTATTTAATAAGCCTGACACTTGCCATGTAGGCTAGGCTGGCCAGTCAGGCAGCCGCTTGTCTCCACGTCTTCCAGGGCTGGGATTACAAGCGCATGCAACCTTGCTCAGATTTTTCCCATGGGTTCTGGGGATCCAGTTCCAGTCCTTACGCTTTCAAGGCAAGCACTTTACCAACTGAGACACGTCACAGCCTTTCTTTTAACATACCTAGGAACTTGAGCATGCTCGGCAAGAGCCATTCCCTTGGATTTCACTAGGCAGTCCCATCTCCTGTCTGTTTGGGAGGCTGATCTGAGTACCACTCATGGAAGTAGGATGCCAAAACACAGGCCAGTGTTTACTCCATCCTCCCTCTCTGATTACCAAGTACCAGCTGGATTTTCTCCTTTGTTTGCCCTTAACATCTGTCTTTCTTGCTCTTGTGTCCAATAAGGTAGCCGTAGCTGTAATAACTCCTTAGTATTGGCTACTGAGACTCACCACACCCATCCTTTACTCATAATAATAAACAATAGTTATTACACCAAACACACTTGTGCAGCACCTACCAAGTTTTCAGTACTGTTGAAGGGTTATGTAAGCTAATTCGTTAACTTATGCTTTATGTCATCCACCCATCAAATAGTCCCATGGGGCTTAATATGTTGGTGACTATTCCCAAGTTCAGTTCCACCCTCTTAAGACTGTTATTTGCAAATGGGCTGTCTTTGCAGATGGGTCTTTATTGGTTTAAGAAAACCAAGAAGGTTCTTTAGGGTGAAAGAGGTGACATTTCTGACCAATAACAGATTTTTAGAAAGGCCACAGTTGATGAAAAGACAGTTTGTTCATGGGGCATTTTCACTTGCTGTTCTTCATAAAGCCACAAAGAAGAGAGAATGTCTTTCTTGTTCGGGTCTTGCTGAGTGTGGAGTCGATGCCTGGAACTGCTACAGCCCTTTTGTAACCTTGAGGAAAGCTAGCTTGAAGATAAAATGCCACAGGGAACACCAAGCCAAGTAGGATAGCAGTCAATTGTCTCTCAAGGCCTGGTTCTCCTAGACCTGGAACAGCCGGGACGGTTGTTTTCTTTTCTCCTGTGATGGTTCACTCCCCAGTTCTAAATTAGCTGATCCCAGATCTCACTTCTTGCCAGCAAGAACATCTTCAAAAATACAATTAGACCATCGTTAAAGAAGAAGAAACGGACTTTTCATCCCAGTCTCTCCAGATCCCATTCTTAGTCCTGCTGCAGCCTGCCTGCAGATGCCCCTCCTCCCACCCGGTTTCCATCCCTGGAGACTTGCCTCTTGGTGCCGACCCAGGGTCTCCCTAAGCTCTTTCCCCTCTCATCCTTCCCATCTCCATTCCTCTGTGTCATCTGCTGGTCCTGTGGAAACATTTTCTACCAGGGATGTCCAGTGGCCACACTGGGCTGAGACATGGATCTGTGCCTCACTCAGCTCTTGTCAGGGAAGCTTCTTCTTGCAGTAGATGGTAGACTTTGGAGACTCCGCACTAAATGGGATGTCTCTATAAAACACCTCCCCTTAAGTATCTAGGCAGAAGAGGAGCTGATAGATGACTCCAAAGAAATAGTGACTTCCGGACTCAATAGGACTGATGCACATATGAACTCACTGGGTCTGGGGCAGGATGCACAAGGCCTACCGGGTCCTAGTACTGAGAGGAGGAAATAGTCCTACCCCTAACCGAGAAACTATTGCAATTGATAGCTGCTGGCAAAAGGAAAATCAATTTTCTTTAATAGAGAATCAGCCACATTCCAGGGCAGGCTCCATAATCAGGAAGAGCTGGCCAACAGAAAACAAACAGTGGTATTATTGTAGACTTTTTGTTTTGGAATATTTTTGTCTCACTGTTCTTTTGCTTGCTTGTTTTGATTTTCATTTTGTGGGGATTGTTTTTTAGTTCTGCTTGTTTTGAAAGATAAAGAACAAAGTTACATGGGTAGGAAAGTGGAAGTGATTTGGGAGGTTCTAGGGAAAGGAATAACATGACCAAAATATATTGTATGAAAAAAATTAATTACAAAATATTCTCTAAAAAAAAAAGCCAGGTGGTGGCGGTGGTGCACACCTTTAGTCGCAGCCCTTGGGAGGCAGAGGCAAGTAGATCTCTGTGAGTTTGAAGCCAGCCTGATCTACAGAGTGACTTCTAGGACAGCCAAGGCTACACTAAGAAATGCTGTCTCAAAAAAAATCAATCAAATAAAGACATAAGTGATTTTTGATAACCAAAAAGAAAAAGAGGAAGAGGACAAGTAGCTTTTTAAAATCATACCAGTATGCCAGTAAGCATACAGAGATCATGTAGATATTAAGCACTAGTGTTTGTACATAAAATTATAAAGACAAGTAAAGAGGGACAGGATAACCCGCCAAACCCACAAATAACCTAGTTTGGCATGCTGGCCTCTCCAGGCTAATAGAATTTGAAAAGCAGCCATGAGCATTCTCTAGCTTCATTTTATGTGTATAAAGACCCAGCCTCCAGAAGACACGCTATGATAAGTTTTCCCAAACGGGAAATTAAGGCAGTCAGCTCTTAACCATAAGAGATGAGACTAGAAGATGAACTCCAGGGGTAATTTGTTTGCTCCTCCTGTGATGCCCCATGCATGTAACACATCTGTAAAGTTTTTCTCCTGTGAATTTGCATTGTGTGGCTTTATTTAATAGACCCAATTACTGAAACTCAAAGGAGAAAATAAAAATCTCCCCCTTGCCCAACCAACAAGTTCTAAGACAAACACACACACACACACACACACATATATATATATATATATATATACATATATATATATATATATACATACACACCCCACATGCACACATACTCTCTCTCACACACACAAACACATCCCATACATACACACATATACTCTTAGATGTGATGGGTTTTGTTTTATCTTATATTTTATTTTGTTATGTCTTGTTATAATCCCTTTTCTAGTGAGAGAAAGAGAATGGATTTGGATGGGGGAGGCTGGATAGGGAGGAAAGGGTAGGGGTAGAAAAACTGTAATGAGGCTATATTGTATGAGAAAATAATACATTTTTATAAAAGGGGGATAGACAAAGACTTGTGTCCAACATCTTAACCCCTGAATACATAAAGCAGCTGTGTTTAGAGATCTGAAGGAAGGAGACTACAACACAGTCATTGTCCTCTGTCAACCATGGGACAACCAGGCACAGCCAAAAGGGACTGGAACCATGGTTCAGACCAAATGCATCTGACAGACACATGCAGAACATACCTTCCAACAGTATCATTAAAGAATGGTTTAATCAAGTTAGGAAGGTGGATTGATGGCAAATCATTTGCCACAGAAGCATGAGGACCTAGACCCCACATCAAGTCGGTCGTTGCATCCATAATCCAAGTTCTCCTCTGGACAAGATGGAAGGAGAGAGAGAATCCTCAAAGTGACAGGCCACCTAACCTGGCTGCACAACAGTGAGTACCAAGAGATCCTACATAAAGGTAGAAGGCAAGGACCAACACCTGAGCTTGCCCTCTGACCTTCACACACACTGCCACACCTACGCTCACATACATGCACACAAATAAGAATGAAGAAAAGTAAAATTAGACCTTCACACCATTTTTAAATTAAAATCAACTCAAAATTTGTTACAACCTTAAACATAAGACCTGAAATTGTGGACTTCAATGTAGCTCAGTAGTAGAGTGCCCATCTAGCATGCGCAAGATCTAGCACCACAAAAACAAAAGATATAAAAGCCTACTAGCAGAACACATAACCGGAATTTTAAACCCTGGACCAGGCAATAATTGGTTTGGTATATCTCTTAACAGCACAGACAACAGAAGAAGGACAAATGGGATTTCATCAAATGAAACAGCTTCCACAGAACAAAGGGAGACAATCAACAGCATGAAGAGGTAACTCACAGGAGGGGGGAGTCTGCAAACCATGCACCTGAAGCAAGGGTAATATTCAAGTTAGGAAATGAAAAAGTAAGCAGGACCTGAACAGTCATCTCTCAGTGAAGAACACAGACATGGGCAATGTATAAGAGAAAATGCTCACTGTCACTACTCATGAAGGGAATGGCATTAAACTAATATGAATGCTCTCCTCACACTTGGTTGTTACCAAGAAGACAAGAGGCTCATGTGCCATTGAGGAAAAGGGAGCCTGTGTCACTGTTAGGGTAGTAACCCTAACTACATGAGTCACTTGTGGCAACATGAGGCACTTAGAGGACGATATGTTAAGTAAAAAGTCAGTCAGAAAGAGACAAATGCCACATGATCATAGTCACACAGGAAATATAAAAAAGCAGAATTCACTCAGACTAGAATGGCAGCTATCAAATATTGAGGCTGAGGGTACACTGTTCAGCAGACATAAAATTCAGTTAGGAAAGAATGATTTAAAGAGTCTATCCTATACCATAGTGGCTGCAGTTTATCACAATATACTATACACTTGAGAATTTCAGAAAGAAGCCAGGCATAGTGGTACCGTTAACCCCAGCACTCGGGAGGCAGAGGCAGACAGATCTCTGAGTCTGGGGCCAGCCTGGTCTACAGAGTGAGTTCCAGGACAGCCAGGGTTACACAGAGAAATCCTGTCTTGAAAAATATCAAAACAAATTGCAGAGAATAGGTTTTAAATATTCTTACCACAAAAAAAATGTGAGGCAATATATGTTAATTACTGATTTAGATATTATACAATGTATACAGGTAGATGAAGATCAGTTATAAACAATAAATATAAATTTTAGTAGTCACCAGTTACAAGGCCATCTATTAACAGACTACTAACCCAAACAATTCTATAGCGTATGGCAAAGTCATGGCTATCATTAAAACCATTGTACATCTAAGGATCTATCGTTTACCTTGGGTTTCTGTCTGCTTACAGGAAAAATGTCAAGGCTAACTACTATATAAGCTAAAAAAAGATTACAGAATTTTGAAGGGCAGAATAGTAGTTTTCCACACACTGCCTGGTGTGATGTTTCATGCCTGTAATTGCAGTGCTCAGGAGGCTGAGGCAAGAACATCATGTATATGAGGTCAGCCTGGGCTTCATAGCAGGATGCTGTCCTTCCCCCCCCCCCAAAAAAAACAAAGGCAGGAGGGGTGGTGGAAGGGAGAAGTAAAGGCAGGAAATAGAAATGAGAGAAGAGAGTCAAGTAGAACGAACTAGACAAAATTGCTATCCTAACAGAGTACTGCCCCAGTCATTGTTTCACAAGGGTAAATGGAGAAGGCAGCAGCTATACAGAAAAGTACGCCCAAATGGGAGAAGGTCTAGATGATGAAAACAGACCCTGGACCAGGCAACATCCTGACCTCAGCCCTGAACACTACTTTAGGAATACCACTAATACAGGTCCTGAGTGTTCAGAGATACATGTGAGAGTCAACTATACTCTTCCAATATGGAGGCCTCCAATATGACTAGGGCAGGGAGAGTTCCCGGAAACACACAAGGGGGTGTTATAGTCTCCATATTAATGACAAGGAGTAAGTTCCCCTTTGTTCACTATACATGTTTCCCAGTTTCTAGTTGGCTTGGGCTTCCAGGGGACCCTAACCAAGGTTTCATATCCCCGAGGCCTATTGTCCTCTAGCTCCAGCCCCACAAGTTGTGAGACGGGGAACAAAAGACAGGAGTACAGAATCTGTGGCCATGCATGGGTAAATGAGGGTTATGGCCTCTGTGGCAGGAGAGGCTGAGAAAAAAGCATCAAAGTAACCTAGAAACTAGGCAGCGCTCCAGAAAGATGACCAAGTGTGATTAATGGCCCCTTTAGTGGTAGTAGATAAGGGGTGATGGTCAGAGCAGCACCCAAAATAGCCACCACAATGAAGAGCTCACCCCAGGCCAACAAAAAAGCTCAGAAAAAGGTACCAAGCTGATGAACTGAGTTCAACCCCCAGGATTTACTTGGTAGAAGGGTCTCCACATGTGCATCATGGCATGTGACACCACACCCACTCCCACCCCACTAAACCAAAAAGTAAATGTGAAAAACTGTATCTTCTTTCAACATCATCCCATTAAGAACACAGGACCAAAATCACAAGCTTCCTGTCTGGAGTTTTCATTTATAAGACAGGCTCTTTCTGAACCCGGTCCAGCTGGTTGGCGTGTCCAGAGTGAGGCATAACTCACAGAACAGGACACAGGTCAGAGGTTTCCACTGCCCTGCTGGCAGGGGCTACCCACATTCCCTCCCTCCTGTTTTTCCTCTTAAAATGTTTTTTCACTGTTGTTATCTCCAGGAGCAGAGGGGATGGAATCAACTTGAAGGTAGGCTGACCTAGTGGAATGTGGAAATCATACATGTGACTGTTTTCTCCACCTAAACTCAACCTCACACCACCATGGAAAGGCAGGGGCTGGGTGGGGTGGCATGGAAAGAGAATTACTCCCCAGGGGGAACATGAGGTACTGGGAGGCTGAGGGTGTGGAGCAGAGGACTGGTGAAGTTCAGGGTCTGAGTCACAGTGGAGAGAAGAGCTGAGCCCCCATCCAGGAAGAGCCAAATGAGCTGTACCGCCAGGCCAACACAGCACTCCATCCTTCTACAGAGAAAGAAGGGATGGGAGAATCAAGTTCGTCCCAGGACAGAGGCTATCCTCTCTGGACCTAGAAAAGGAAGTAAAGTGATTTGCAACTGTTCTCCATGGCAACCCAGCAAAGCCCACACATGTCAGATATGATGCTCTGATTCCATCACTTACGGTCCCATGACAATACTCCCTTGCCTGATGCTGAAACGGTAGGGCTATCCTTAGGGAGTGAGATATGATTTCTGCCCAGCATGTGCACCCTCGATACATTGGTATCAGAGTGTATGAGCAAGGGTTAGGTGACTACAGCTCCATCGTGTCCCCTCCTCCTCTTGTGGATAAGGAAGCCTCTTGGAGGCTGACACGAGGTAAGGGATGGGAAAAGAGGATGGCATGGTAGAGTGGAAGGCAGAATAGCAACAAATGTCCACAATGGGTAAAGAAAGAAAATGTGGTCTGTATACACCGTGATTAGTCAGCCTTTACCAAAGGAAATCTTGTCACCTGTTATACACGGATGGCTCTTCAGACATTATGCTAAGTGACATAAGTCTATCACAAAAGACAAAGACTGGGCTGGTGAGCTGGCTCATCAGAAAAAGGCACTTGCTGATAAGATTAAGGACCCCTAGTTTGGTCCCCGAGATTCACATACCATCTCATGAAGTCACAACCTCTTGGAAACAGTGTTACCTCCCTGCATCTCACGAAACAAATGAGCCTGAGATGGAGAGATTTCCAGAAGTCAAAATCTGGCAAGGCCAGGTACAACGCTCAGAGGAGGGGACCAAAAAGTGTCACTGCCACCTTAAGCAATGATAATAAAGTAACCTCCTCTTGGACTAGTTTGACCAAAAGCAATCACATATTTAAGTTCTCCATTCCTCTCCCTGTCCCTCTGCCTACCTGTAGGTTATGGTTACTGGTCTGTCTATATCCGTTGTTTCTAAGCTGTCTGTTCCTGGGGTGTTCACGTGTGTGTATGTATGTATGTCATTACTGTACCTAACAAAGATCTTTGCTCTGTATTTTTTGAACAACACAGAAAACACAGGGTGGAAAAGAAATAAGAATTCTTATAAATCCTTCACAGAGTTTTATGAGGAAAGAAGTTACTTGCTGACCTGGAACAGCAAACAAAACCATAATCAGATGCTATCATCCTATATTCCCATGTTGTGTCCACCACATACAGGATCATTGCTGTATATGGTGTCTGTTAACCTGTTCACTGTTTCAGCAAATGCCACAACCCACACACACACTGTTAAGGGCATGGAAGAGTCTATAATTTAAGATGAAAGCTATGCATTTAGCTTAGGTTGTACAAGCAGACCACATGGGAAAGCTACAGTATAGTAAGGTTTATTACATTGTTCTCTGAAAGGCAGGCTGAACTTAAACATAAGAAAGAAGTTCACAGTCTTAAGTGACCTCCGGCATGTTATGAACTTAGTTGCAAAGTTCAGTCTGTTTAGAGTCAAGAGATATTTTCAGGAAACTATGACCACAGCCAAAACCTCCCTGGGGACTTTTCTTTCATTCCTGTGTGTGTGTTTGGAGCGGGGGGGGGGGGGGGCAGAGTGTCCTCTGGACAGTCCCTTTCCTAAGTTTATATTAGGGTTGTGAGTTTAGATCAAAACACTCACCCTTTCTTCCCAAGGTCCCTGATCCAAAAGCAAGCAGGGACCACTCCCTTTAATAAACATTCTCCCAAAAGGGTCTTCTCAACTCTTTCCATCTCAGAGGACATAAGAAAGGTGCCCTTACCACACACTACACCCAACCCCCCCACCCCGCCCCAAAGCACACCTCACATGAAAACTAGCCCAAGGTTCACCTCCAGGCTTGCCCCAAGCCCAAGCTCTGTGTGGGCAGAACATTCTAGCTGTCAGACATTAATTTAGTCTCATGAGTTTCAGAAATCCTCAAGGAAATTCAAAAGCAGAAACCACCCCTGCTGATTTTCCAACTAGATGAGGGGCAGACAAATCAACATGGAACCAACCTTCCTATCATCTGAAAACTAGTAAGCTCCCCTTCCCACAGATGGGCAAGCTTTTAGAAGTGGCTCTCATTAGTCTAGTGTCCAGCAGCCAGGAATCAAGTGGATGAGTCCCACTAACCATTTTTCTAATCACACATTAGCATGGAAGTTTGCCCCAGAAGCGTATACAGTATGCAATTAACTAATAATTTTACAGAAAGGGCTAGATGCATATAATGTTTACCATCCTTCAGTCATGTTAACAAGAGGAAGCTAATCCACTCCCATCTGTAGGTATTAAGATCTAGTCTCCCCTGGTTTCAGTGAGTTGGAACTAGCCAGGCTAGGAATCAGGTCATAGCTTAGGCTCCCAAGGTCTCCGGTCCCTAGGTCCATTACACTGTCTTCAGGACAGGAGTGGACAATCCCAGCAGTTACATTTTTGTATTTTGTCTCTAACTTCTGTGACTCCCGGATCAGAATCCAGATACTTGGACAATGTCAGTTTGTCCTGTTCACAGCTGGAGCTGAGCACAGCAGCCCAGATCTGTCAGGAAGCAACCTATGTATCTCTGGACATCTGCCTCCTGCAGTATTTGCCCTGGCCTAGGCAGATGAGTGGGAGCAGCAGCAGACACAGGGAAGGTCAACCTGTGGACAGAGAAGCATAAGAACAGCAAGAATGAACCGCAACAGATTTTCAGGAGTTGGGCGGGGATAGAGTGTTCACTCACTCATTCACAGAGCACTTACTGTACACAAGTCTCATGGGAAACAACTATGAGGAAGAAATGTTCTTTCAAAGGGCACAGTGGTGGGACTGGCACGATGGCTCTGCAGTTAAAGGAGCTTGGCACCAAGCCCAATGACCTGAGTTTGATCCAGAACCCACACAGTGGAAGGATCCCACAAGTTGCCCTAGCGAGTGCACACACACACAAATTAAATGTAATGAAGTCTCTTACAAGGAGCACTGGAGTCATGAAAGAGTGTGGGCTGGTATGGGGAATGGGATGGTCCAGAATTCTAAGACACAGAAGTTAGTCACAGGAGACTTATCAAAACTCCACAGTTACCAAGGACAGCATCTTGTAGCATGTCTTTTCTACATCTGGTCCCTGGGCTTGCTTTCATTCATTCATTACAACACAAATAGATGAAATCAGACACATGGGCCTGTACAGAGTCCTCTCTCATTGCAAAATAATCCAATCCTTGGCTGAAAGCAAGATAGAGAGGAGGTGGAATGAATCAGTGGGACACACAGGATGCTTACGGCAGAGGGACTGTTCTGAAAGACACAGTAAGTGCAGATACATGCCATTCTGTAACTGCCCTGCACCAAACATGGACCCTAATGTAAGGGACTGAACCTGAGTGATAATGGTATATGTGAGTGTAGGTTAACAGATCCTTAAACCAATGTCTCACCCTGGTGGGGATGCTGAAGTCAGTGAGGCTGGGCATATGTAAAGACCGGAGGTACATAGGAGTTGCCTGTAACTCTATTCCATTTCACCATGCTTTAACCAACAAAAAATTTTAGTATAGTTGGTGTGTGCGTGCAGATGTGCAGATGCTTGTGGAAGGTAGAAGTCAAATGTCTGATGTTTTCCCTAATTGCTCTTCAGTTTTTCTTAGAGGAAAACTATCTTCCCCCATGCCCTGCAATCCCCAAACCTGAAACTCATTGGTCTGGCTAAATTGGTGAGCTTCAGGGATCCTCTTGTCTCTACCTCCTAAGCAGCGGATTACAAGAGAACAGCACCACATCCGGCTTTGTCTGTGAGCCATAGAATCCTTGTCAGGTTCTGAATGGAGCAGACAGATGCACCTTGGCCTAAGTACTGCCATTTTGACTTCAGACTCCATTTTACCTGTATGAAATAAAGTTCAGGCTCCCAAGCCCTAGGGGAGTGTAGAGTTTTCCAGTAACTGACCCACCTCCTCCCTAAACCATAGAGATAGTCCTTATGCATCTTTGGTTCTCTAGAGATACTGTGGCTGTCCCTACCAACAGAAAGAACAAATGAATCTGATTGGCTGGACTGAAAGGCTTGCATTGAATGTCAGTTGACAATGACGGAACACACAAGAAAAGTCCCTAATCTTTGATTCCTAGTTGGTGAAAGTGTAATTTAGCAACAAATATTGTGATTTTCATGCTTATAAACACCACTTCTGCCCCCTTCTTGGGGATGTCAGAAGCAAGAGTCCCTGTCCTGCATCCCTAATCAAGCAGTGACCACTTACAGTTAATTATTAAATCTGTGGAACCTTCCCTGTGGTTCATCAACAGGCTAGTTGTAAAAGCTCCACGGTCAGAACATCACTAAGCCCTTGACTGAACCATCTCTCCAGCCCCAAATCTACCCCCTCCCCTTTTTGAAATAAGGTCTTATGTAGCCCAGGCTAGCTTCAAATTGTTACATGGCCAAGGATGACCTTGAACTTGTGGACCTCTCAAGTGCTAGTCGTGTAGCACCATCATCAGTTTATGCAGCTCTGGGGATCAAACCCAAGGGCTTCAGTCATGCTAGCAAATACTCTGCTAACCAAGATACAGCCTCAGCCCCCAATCAATTGTTTACAAAACCATCTATCCCACTCACCCATACTCACCCTACACCAAAGCATCCCTATAGCAGCCGTCACCCCCGTGCTCTGACCTGGACAAAGAATCTCTCACACCAGCACAGGCCAATGAACATGGGACAGGCTTTCGAGTTCCCATGCTTGCTACCAACTGGGCCCATGCTTTGAAGAGCACCCACTTAGAAGTTCAAATTCTGCCATCAGCAAGCTCTGTCTCATTCTGCAGTGGTAGATAAATGGTCCATAAGGCCACAAGGCAGGCCATTTGGTACTCACCCAAGAGCCCTCTTCCTCCCATGGGTCACTTCCTCTGCTGTTCATCAGGGTCTGTGTGAAGCTCTGTATGGAAATTTCACTTATGTCTCAAAACTCAGGCAAAGGCTCATTCTTGTAGCCCATGTCTAAAGCTAAGGCTCAATGAAGCTTA
Organism: Mesocricetus auratus; assembly: GCF_017639785.1. NCBI lineage: Eukaryota > Metazoa > Chordata > Mammalia > Rodentia > Cricetidae > Mesocricetus > Mesocricetus auratus. The sequence continues at coordinate 23,110,518 of NW_024429196.1, read as the reverse complement.
AGGACTTGAGCACATTTGCAGAATTCATAAAGAACGCAGGTAAGATGCCACCCCAGGTCTGTCCCAGTCTAAAAACTCTAGATGTCATCCACCTTGAGAGAATAAGGAACTGTCACTTCTGAATATTTCCTTGGTGTCCCTGATGCTCATTGATACTAGTATACATAAAGGTTTCTTTATAATTTCTATTGTATGTGTACTTGCACATGTGTGTGCTTGTGTGGGGGTGCATACATGCCACAGCATGCATGTGAAGGTCAGATGACAAGTTGTCAGAATCTGTTCTCTCATTCCACCATGGGAATCCAACTCAGATTGTCAGGCCATCTTTCCAGCCAGCCATACATCTTAAAAGAAGAGTGCAAACGTCCACTGCTAGACCTAGGCACTGACTGTAATACTGGCAACCAGAGCATCTAAAACCACTTCCGTCAGCAAGTCCCTGCAGAAGGTGCTACACCCCAGGCAATAGAGAAACCTGTTTGCAACATAGATTGTCTAGAGGCTAAAGAAGTGACCTCCACAGAGAGCTTCAATTAATTAGTGTTTCTTATAACATAAATGCTAGGCTCCCCTGGGGCCTCTCCAGTAAGACTTCACGAGCAGTTTTTAAACACTGGACAATGTACTGCTGCCTCCATCAGCAGTGTTAATATTTCATCTTAAACAGATACACATTAAGTGCTCATTGTCCATCAACAGAATTGGATGTATAAAGATAAAAGTCTTGTTCATTAGTCACTCCAGATAAATACTCACTGGGGCCATGCCTGGAATAAATACGGGTTTAATCTTTTGGAGTCACAGTGCAGATGAACTAGTTAGGACCTGGTCTTCTACATAGTGGGGTCTGGATGGTATCAACCATGTGGTGTAAGGAACCCAATACATCATCTACACAAAAGCCACTCCCCAGCTCTTGCCTAAAATGTACAACCCACTCATTTCAAGATGAAAGGTTCGAGGTTTTAAAATTATGTTCAGGGAAGTAATGATTTTTTACTACTGCTCTTAAACATTCTTTGGATTATTCTGTACAACTATCTGTGTGGCAGAGACTTGCATAACTTAACAATGAGAATGAGGTAGTGAAAGAATAGGAAGAAACTATAGGGCCTGGCCGGATGGGCGTGGGAGGTAGGGTGTCTCATCGTTCTACTGCTGTGAAGAGATGCCATGACCATGACAACTCTTATAAAGGGAAGCATTTAACTGGGGCTGACTTACAGTCTCAGAGGTTTAGTCCATTATCATCATTGTGGAAGTATGGCAGCACTCGGGCAAACAGTGCTAGAGAAGTATCTTGAGAGTCCTACATCCAGATCCCCAGGCAGCAGGCAGAGAGAGACACTGGGCCCAGCTTGAGAGTCCTACATCCAGATCCCCAGGCAGCAGGCAGAGAGAGACACTGGGCCCAGCTTGAGCATTTGAAGACCCCAAAGCCTGCCCCCCAGTGACACACTTCCTCCAAGTCCACACACCTAATCCCTGTCAAGAAGCACACTCCCCAATGACCAAGCCTCCAAATATATGAGCCTATGTGGCCATTCCTAGTCAAATCACCACAGGGGATATGTGGGGAGCAGAAGATACTAGTGAGGAAAAATAGAAAGCAGTGGGCAGAAGGAAGGAAGCTGAGATCTGGGGCAAGCAACCCAGGGTCTGTAGAGAGGGAAAGAATGAATGGAAGGATGGAGAAAATTGAGAAGTCACATGGTACTTGATCTCTGGGCCCACCACAGCCATTTTCCTGAAAGCTAGGAACCCACCCTTCTTTTCCACTCTCTCTAGCCACAGGGCAGGGCAGGGCAGGGCAGGGATGGGAGGCCTTTTTCCTGGAGCAGACAGAGACAACTTACCACATCTACAGGCCCCATCGCATCTTGCACCATTTCAGGTGTACTTTGGTTCACTGTAATTTCAGTTTCATTTCTTTGTTATCTGAATATAGACATGTACATATATGTGCTTATTCATGTGTGTAGGTGGAGAGGGGGACAGGGGCAATGCAGGTTGTCTTCAGGTGCCATACACCTTGGTTTTTGTTTGTTTTGAGAGACGGTCCCTCACTGAGCTGGAGCTCACAAAGTAGGCTGGGCTAGCTGGCCATTGGGCCCCAGGGAGTCGCCTGTCTCTGCCTCCCCAGCACTCGGCCTACAACTATATCACCACAACTGGCCTTCTGGAGTTCAAACTCTGGTTGTCCAGGTTGTGATGTAAGTGCTTTGTGCAGTGACTTTCAACATGACTTTTGCTTGATTACAAACCTAAGGCAAAAACAAGCAAACAGCAAGAACCCCTTATACTTTTAAAACACCATGTCAGTCTCTGTGGGTCCTGCTCAAAATCAACACCGTTGGGCCACATGCTAACAGTGTAGCTATGGAGTGGTTCATTATCCTGCCTTCTACCTGTCTGCCTTCTCTGGCCTTCTTTCTCATTGTCTCTCTCCTCAGGAGATCCTTTTCTGATATTTTTTTACCGAGTTGGGACAGACAGCCTTCTGTCCCTGGCAGTCTTCGTCCCGCATCTGTGCAAAATTAGCAGACTGACCTCAAGAGTTCCAGGTCATCGCTGGGGCCCAGAGTCCCTGGAACATGCCTGCCAACAGCATCTAGGCTTTGTTTACTCCCCCGATGCATGTTTCTGCTGGGTGTCACAGCTGATTTAACTAAAAGCAAGATGAGACACAGCCAGGGGATCTGAAGCCTGGCAGCATCCCAGAGAGTCTGGCCAGTCAGAGCCAAGACTGCCTGGGGGGACAGAAGGCAATCTCCCTGAGCACCAGGTTCACAGACAGCATTTGTAACCACTGTCATCCAGCTTCCTCAGAAATGTCCCTGCAGGCCTATGATACAAACAGTGCATGCTGGGAAAACAGAATGGTGAAGTTAACCCCTGGGAAAGATGGTGTCAGCTCAAAAAGCCTCCAAGGAGGCAGAAGACCTGGAAGAAAGCTAAAACTAGGACTTTGATCCAGAGAGGTGGCTCAGTGGGTTACACATACTCACCACCAGCAATGGAAGCCTAGAAACACTAACTTGATGCCTGAAACCCATAAGGTAGCAGGAGACAAGTGACACCACAGAGTTGTCCTCTGACCTCCACTTACACAATAGTAATAATTTTTTTAACTTAAAGAAGGCCCTTGGTGCTGGAGAGATGACTCAGTTTATGGTTGAGAGTATGGCTTACTCTTCCAGAGGACCAGAGTTGGGTTCCCAGCATCCACCGAATAACCTTGACTTGTGCTAGAGCCTGGAACTCCAGCTCCAAGCCATGTGACACCTTCTTCTGGCTGCATTGGACACCTGCACTCATGTACACAGAGAGAGAGAGAGAGAGAGAGAGAGAGAGAGAGAGAGAGAGAGAATCGTGTGGGAAGGGTGTTGTCAACTTGACACAAACCTAGACATATCTTGGAAGAGGGAATCTTAATTAAGGAATTGCCTCCATCAGACTGGCCTGTAGGCAAGTCGATGGGACATTTTGCTGAGTGATGATCGATGAGGGCCCTTGTCTCTGTAGATGATGCCTCTCTTGGGCAGGTACTGAAGAAGAAAACAGGCTGAACAAGTCATCAAGAGCAATCTCCAATTCCTGCCTCCAAGTTTCTGCCTTGACGACAAACCCTTTCCTCCCCATGTTGCTTCTGGCCATGATGTTTTATCATAGCAATAGAAAGCAAACAAAGACAGCATATTAAAAATAAAGTAAAATAAATAAATGTAGAATCCTTGTCCCTATCTCCAGAGAAACTATCTAAGTCAAGACATCCCCCCAAGAGGGCTCAGATTTTGACCTATTTTCTGCTCCCCAAACAGAGCAACGATCAAGGATCATTTCTTATTTAAAAACATATGGAGTTGCCTTCTGAGCCTTACATTCTCCCTGTACAGCCCCAGAGAAGACAATGGGCACATCCATGGCCTGTGCTGTGCAGGGAGAACTGAAGGAAGTCAGATGCTGATGACTTTTGGAAGAGAGGCAGAACTTCTATTCTAAGCCTGCAAGAATCTGAGACTGTTCCTTTCAACCCCCTTCTCCCTTTGCTTCTACTGCTCTAGCACATTTCCACTGGAGTGATTTCAGAGTTTGGTGCTTAGGGCAGGAGTACATGGGACTCTGGGTACCTGTCTGAGGGAAGTGCTCCATGGAGGACTATACTCCCCTCTGATTCCCTCCCCTTTCATCCAAGTATGTCATGCACAGAGATACTTAAAGAGCCTTGGAGTACTGCATCATTCAACAATAGGAAAAAACAAAGAAATGGGGGTCACTTAAGGTGTCATTTAAGCCACCCAGGACAGGAGCATCTCCTTAGGGTGCATATAAGTGTCATAACTGAGGGTACCTCTAGGCAGAGCTAGGGCTATAAGACCCTTCTAACATCTCATTCTCCCCTATTTATGACATAGTTTTGTCTATTTTGCTGATGGAGAAACTGAGCCAACAGGAATGACAAATGACAAATAAAAATTTAAATAAATCTTGCTAGGTGGGGTGGCATGTGCCTTGAATCCCAACAATCAAGAGGCTAAGATAGGCAGATCTCTACAAGTTTGAGACCAGCCTAGTCTACATAGTGAGCTTCAGACCAGCCAAAGCTACATAGTGAAGTTAATAATAATTAATAATAAGTAATCCTTTTAAAAACTATTTGGACCAGGAAAGGAGAGGAGGCTGGGAGTCCATGGAAGTGGCGGTTCTTCCAGCAGCATCAGGTAAACAGGCCAGCTTCCCGGCCTGTGCTCCAGTGCCTGCAGATCGCCTGGGACCTGCACAGAGCTCCCAATCCCGGCGGGAGCCAAGCACCCCAGACTCCGGATCTTTGCTCACACCAACGAGACCAGGAAAGGAGAGGAGGCTGGGAGTCCAGGGAAGCGGCAGTTCTTCCAGCAGCATCAGGTAAACAGGCCGGCTTCCCGGCCTGTGCTCCAGTGCCTGCAGATCGCCTGGGACCTGCACAGAGCTCCCAATCCCGGCGGGAGCCAAGCACCCAGACCCCAGGTCTTCTCTCCCACCAACGAGACCAGGAAACCAGAGGACCAAGGGAGACCAGGGGAGTAGCTGTTCTGGATCAAGTACAACAGGACCCAGCATAGGGTCCAGGGGACCAGGTAAGAGGATAAGCGCCCCAGATTCCTGTTCTTCTTCTCCACCCACGGGACCAGCATTCGGACAAGGAATAGAAGAACCACCAGATTATTGGACTTGCTAGCACCCACCAAAAGGGAACTCTGGTCCCCAGACCAGTAAGGGGCTCTTTCTGCACCCACTAGAAGAAGAGATGGGAAAGAGACAATACAAAAACACAGTCAGCAACAGAAAAACAAATATGACACCGCCAGATTCTAGAGACTCCACACCAGCAAGACCCCAACATTCCAATGCGGACGAAGCAGAAGAGAATGACCTTAAAAGCACTTTCATGAAAATGATAGAGGCCCTAAAAGAGGATATTGGAAAATCCCTCAAAGAAATGGAAGAAAAAACAAACCAAAAAATGCAAGAATTGGAAGAAAAAACAAACCAAAAAAGGCAGAAAATGGAAGAAGAAATGAAGCAAAAAATGCAAGAAATGGAAGAAAAAACAAAGCAAAAAATGCAAGAATTGGAAGAAGAATCATACCAAAAAAGGCAGGAAATGGAAGAAGAAACAAAGCACAAAATGCGAGAAATGGAACAAAAAACAAACCAAAAAATGCAAGAAATGGAAGAAAGAACAAACCAAAAAATTCATAAAAGGCAACAAACGGACGAACAGATAAACAGAAAATTGCAAGAAGCAATGCAAACACTGCAAGGGTTGAAAACTGAAATAGAGTCATTAAAAAAACACAATCTGAAGAAAGGCAGAAAATAGAAAAGCTGGACAAACAGACAGGCACTACCAATACAAGCATTACCAACAGAATAGAAGAGATGGAAGAGAGAATCTCAAGTGTTGAAGATACGCTAGGAGAAATGGATTTATCAACCAAAGAAAACCTTAAATCCAACAAATCCTTAACACAAAACATCCAGGAAATATGGGACACCATGAAAAGACCAAACCTAAGAATAATAGGTATAGAAGAAGGAGAAGAAATCCAGTTCAAAGGGGCAGAAGGCATATTCAACAAAATCATAGAAGAAAACTTTCCCAACCTTAAGAAAGACATGCCAAGGAAGGTACAAGAAGCCTACAGAACACCAAATAGAGTGGACCACAAAAAAAATCCCCTCACCACATAATAATCAAGACCCCAAACATACAGAATAAAGAAAGAATATTAAGAGCAGCTAAGGAAAAAGGTCAAGTAACATATAAAGGCAGACCTATCAGAATTATACCTGATTTCTCCATGGAAACGCTGAAAGCCAGAAGGTCCTGGATAGATATTCTACCTACACTAAGAGACCACGGATGCCAGCCCAGACTACTATACCCGGCAAAGCTCTCAATCATTATAGACGGAGAAAACAAGATATTCCATGACAAAACTAGATTCAAGCAATATGTGTCCACTAACCCAGCCCTACAGAAAATTTTGGAAGGAAAACTCCAACCCAAGGAAGCTAACTACAACCAGAAAAACATAAGCATTAGAGAATCTCTCTACCAACAGCCAAAAGAACAAAGGGGTGAAATTCCACACATAATTCCACCAACAACAACCATCGCAAATCGAAGAAGGATGAGCAATCATTGGTCATTAATATCCCTCAATATTAATGGCCTTAACTCACCCATAAAAAGACACAGACTAGCAGATTGGATTCGAAGGCAGAACCCTTCCTTCTGCTGCATACAAGAAACACACCTCACCCTTAAAGACAGACATTACCTGAGAATTAAAGGTTGGGAAAAAATTTTTCAATCGAATGGACCCAAGAAACAAGCCGGGGTAGCAATCCTAATATCTAACAAACTAGACTTTAAAATAAAATCAATCAAAAGAGATGAAGGAGGTCATTACATACTCATCACAGGTGAAACCCACCAAGAGGAAGTGTCTATTCTGAACATCTATGCCCCAAATACAAAGGCATCCACATTCGTTAAAAAACATTATTAGAACTTAAATCTCATCTAAAGCCCCACACAGTTATAGTGGGAGATTTCAACACACCACTCTCACCACTAGACAGGAATACCAAACAGAAACTCAACAAAGAAGCAAAAGGGCTAATAGAAGTAATGACCCAACTGGGATTAACAGATATCTATAGAACATTTCATCCACATAAAAAAGAATATACCTTCTTCTCACCACCACATGGAACCTTCTCAAAAATCGACCACATACTTGGCAACATATCAAACCTCAGCAGCTACAAAAAAATTGGAATAACTCCATGCATCTTATCAGACCACCATGCCTTAAAATTAGAATTCAACAACAACACAAATTGCAGAAAACCTACAAACTCATGGAAATTGAATAATGCTCAACTGCACCATCCCTGGGTCAAAGAGGAAATAAAAAAAGAAATTAAAGACTTCCTCGAATTCAATGAGAATGAAGACACAACATACCCAAACCTATGGGACACGTTGAAAGCAGTGCTACGGGGGAAGTTCATAGCGCTAAATGCTCACATGAAGAAACAGGAGAACAGTTATACCAGAGAATTAACATCACAGCTGAAAGCCCGAGAACACAAAGAAGCACACTCCCCCAGGAGGAGTAGACGCCAGGAAATAATCAAATTGAGGGCTGAAATCAATAAAGTAGAAACCAGGAAAACAATACAAAGAATCAACGCAACGAAGAGTTGGTTCTTTGAGAAAATCAACAAGATAGACAAACCTTTGTCCAAACTTACCAAACAGCAGAGAGTGAACACGCAAATTAACAAAATTAGAAATGAAAAGGGGGACATAACAACAGACTCTGAGGAAATCCAGAGAATCATTAGGTCATACTTTGAAACCCTGTACTCCACAAAATTCGAAAATTTAAAGGAAATGGATGACTTCCTGGACAGCTATCAATTGCCAAAACTAAATCAAGAACAGATAAGCAATTTAAATAGACCTATAACCCCTATGGAAATAGAAGCTGTCATCAAAAGTCTCCCAACCAAAAAAGCCCAGGTCCAGATGGCCTCAGTGCAGAATTCTACCAGAAATTCAAAGAACAGCTTATACCAATTCTTCTCAAAGTGTTCCACACAACAGAAGCAGAAGGGTCTTTGCCAAACTCTTTCTATGAGGCTTCAATAACCTTGATCCCCAAGCCACACAAAGATACAACTAAGAAAGAGAACTTCAGACCAATATCCCTCATGAACATTGATGCAAAAATACTCAATAAAATACTGGCAAATCGGATCCAAGAACACATCAAAACAATCATTCACCACGATCAAGTAGGTTTCATCCCAGGAATGCAGGGATGGTTCAACATACGAAAATCCATCAACGTAATCCACCATATAAACAAGCTGAAAAACAAAAATCACATGATCATCTCACTAGATGCTGAAAAAGCCTTTGACAAAATCCAACACCCCTTCATGATAAAGGTCTTGGAGAGATCTGGGATAACAGGGACATACTTAAACATAATAAAAGCTATATACAGTAAACCAACAGCCAACATCAAACTAAATGGACAGAAACTCAACGCAATTCCTCTAAAATCAGGAACAAAACAAGGCTGTCCACTCTCTCCATACCTTTTCAACATGGTACTTGAAGTTCTAGCTATTGCCATACGACAACAAAGGGGGATCAAGGGGATACAAATTGGGAAGGAAGAGGTCAAACTTTCACTGTTTGCAGACGATATGATAGTTTACATCAATGACCCAAAGAACTCTACCAGGGAACTCTTACAGCTGATTAACACCTTCAGCAAAGTGGCAGGCTACAAGATCAACTCAAGAAAATCAGTATTCCTACTATATACAGATGATAAAAGGGCTGAAAGAGAAATCAGAGAAACATCACCCTTTACAATTGCCACAAACAACATAAAATACCTTGGGGTAACGCTAACCAAACAAGTGAAAGACCTGTATCGTAAGAACTTTGAATCTTTAAAGAAAGAAATTAAAGAAGCCCTCAGAAAATGGAAAGATCTCCCATGCTCTTGGATAGGTAGGATCAATGTAGTAAAAATGGCAATCCTGCCAAAAGCAATCTACAGATTCAATGCAATCCCCATTAAAATCCCAGCACAGTTCTTCACAGACCTTGAAAGAACAATAATCAATTTTGTATGGAAAAACAAAAGACCCAGGATAGCCAAAACAACCCTGTTCAACAAGGCAACGTCGGGAGGCATCACCATCCCTGACCTCAAGCTCTATTATAGAGCTATAGTCATGAAAACAGCTTGGTATTGGCACAAAAATAGACAGGTAGACCAATGGAATCGAATTGAAAACCCGGGTAGTAACCCACACACGTACAAACATCTGATCTTTGACAAAGAAGCTAAAAATATACAATGGAATAAAGAAAGCATCTTCAACAAATGGTGCTGGCATAATTGGAGACTGGCATGTAGAAGAATGCAGATCGATCCATGTCTATCGCCATGCACAAAACTTAAGTCCAAATGGATCAAAGACCTCAACATAAATCCAGCCACACTGAACCTCTTAGAAGAGAAAGTGGGTGGTACCCTTGAACGAATTGGTACAGGAGACAGCTTCCTGAACATAACACCAGTAGCACAGGCAGTAAGATCAACAATTAATAAATGGGACCTACTGAAACTGAGAAGCTTCTGTAAGGCAAAGGACACAGTCAGCAAGACAAAAAGGCAGCCCACAGAATGGGAAAAAATATTCACTAATCCCACATCTGACAGAGGGTTGATCTCCAAAATTTACAAAGAACTCAAGAAGCAAGTCTCCAAAACATCAAAGAACCCAATTAAAAAGTGGGCTGCAGAACTAAATAGAGAGTTTTCAATAGAGGAGTCTAAAATGGCTGAGAGGCACTTGAGAAAGTGCTCAACATCCTTAGCCATCCGGGAAATGCAAATCAAAACAACTCTCAGATACCATCTCACCCCTGTCAGAATGGCTAAAATCAAAAACACCAATGACAATTTATGCTGGAGAGGATGTGGTGAAAGGGGGACACTCCTCCATTGCTGGTGGGAGTGCCAACTGGTTCAGCCACTTTGGAAATCAGTGTGGAGATTCCTCAGAAAAATGGGAATAAACCTACCACAAGACCCAGCAACTCCACTCTTAGGCATATATCCAAAAGATGCCCATTCATACAACAAAGATGTCTGTTCCACTATGTTCATAGCAGCTTTATTTGTAATTGCCAGAACGTGGAAGCAACCTAGATGTCCCTCACCTGAAGAGTGGATAGAGAAAATGGAGTACTATTCAGCAGAAAAAAATAATGGAATCATGAGATTCGCAGGCAAATGGATGACACTAGAAGAAACCATCCTGAGTGAGGTAACCCAGTCACAAAAAGAGAAACATGGCATGTACTCTCTCATATATGGATTTTAGACATAGATCTGGGGAGTGCCAGCCTACAATCCTATGGCCAGAGAGTCTGGGAAACAGAAACTTTATTTAGTGGCTGATCGAAGAAGAGGCAGTCTCCCTTGGTTAAGTACTGAGCTGAACTCAAGAAAGCCAGTAACAGAGAGGGAGGACTGATGATCAAAGGGATTAAGACTGGGCTGGTTTAACCCCCAGAAACAGCTGACCAGACAAAGGTTAACTCTTGAATCCCAGGCATTAGCCTGGGAATCCAGCATGGGACTGATCAAGACCCCCTGAATCTGGGTGTCAGTGAGGAGGCCTAGGTAATCTATTGAGCCTTGGGCAGCAGATCAGTACCCATCCCAAGTATACACATGGACTTTGGACTCCCATAGAACAATGTGAGGTGCACTCTCACCCTGAACTCTTGGGGAAGGGTCTAGGCCCTGCCCTATATGAAATGACAGACTATGGACACCCCCATGGAGGGCCTCACCCTCCCTGGAGAAATGAGGGGATAACGGGGGGGGGGGGAGGGCACGGGAGGAAGGGAGGGAATGGGAGAGGGACCTGGAACTGACTTGTGAAGCAACCTTGATTCTTATCTAAATTTAAACTGGAAAATAAAATTAAAAAAATAATTAAAAAATGTGTAAAACAGTGAAAAAAACTATTTGACTGTTCATAGCAGGTATAATCACAATAGCTGAAACTGACAATTGCACAATTGTCTTTTAGTGTCATAGGTCAAACAAAAGTGGCACATCCATACCATGGGAATCTACTTAGCAATGAGAAGAAACCTAACAATTTGGATAAGTCTCTAGGTTAGTGAAAAGCTGAGTGAACAAATATGCCTCAAAGTGTGTACTGCTTGATAATAGTTATGCACCACTTGAAATAAATCTGCAGGCATGAGGGTTAGGGAGGTGGCTCAGTAGGTCAGAATGCTTGCTCTGCTTGTGTGAGGACCTGAGTTCAAATCCTCAGAACCCATGTCAAAATCCAGGTATGGTTCTTGGTGAAGGAGGAGGTGTGGGTACTGTGAAGAACTCTATAGAAATAGATATTTCCACATTTTTATAGTGATGGTGGTGCAGTGGGAGCTACATGTATGACAAAATTACATGCACATACCTACATGACTAGGAACATCTAGATAAGCTCCATGGATGTGACCAATGTCATTACTAGGTTTGATATGTATTAGCATGACACACAACACCAACAGCAATGAAATATGTATAAGAAGTACCTAGAACATATCTTTGCTACTGCCTCTCAATCTACACTTACTTTTAAAATATTATTTGAAGTAACTAGTGATAGCATTAGTCAGTACTTAGAAGTCATAGCTGTATTTCAATAAAACACTAAAGACAAGAAAAAAGGGAGGATGGAGGTGGGGGTACAAGTGAGCTATGGATGAGGCTCAGTAGTAGAGCACTTCCCTAATATATGTGAGGCCCTAGCTCCATCACCAGCACCACAGGGAAAAAAGAGGAAAATGGGAATAAGGAGGAGAACCTACTCAATGCAGTGAGCTACCCTCGCTTTAGTGTAAACTAGGTCTTCTCCCATGCAGGCCCACTCACCTGGATTACACTTTCTAGCCAGCATGCAGCTCTCCCATCCTCCCATGAGCACTCGGGGCTCTCTGCCTATATCCATGTTCCTGTCTATCCTAATTCATCTTCCCTTCACCAAAGCCTTCCCATTTCACAAGGTTCTGCAAGACTCACCTTCTGCCCATGTGGAATGCTTGCACCTGCTAGAATTGTACCTGCTCGAATTTCAGAGGTGAGGCTCTAACTCCTCTACTGTATTTCCTACATACATGACAGTGTGGGTAACACTATAGGGAAGTACTCAAAATTCCTTGTGGGTAGACTAAAGACCTGGATGCTTATTAATATACATACGCAATTCTTTCCGAACCATGACCTACTGTTTCACCCATAACCAGTACAGATAATCCTAGATGACAGCTCAGTTTATGACTTTTGACTTTATGATGGCACATAGGTGATAGGAATTTAGTAGAAACCATACTTTGAATTTTGATCAATTCCCAGCCTAGTGTCACACTATCTAATCATCTCTTCTTGCAATATTGGCCACAACTGGCAGCCAGCTGCAGCTTCCAGTCAACCACATGACCACAAGGGAAATAGCCTGTAGTCCACAGCATACTACCACTAAGCTATGATGTTGGGCTGGTGTGCTGGCTAGGGTCTTCATGAAAAAAGAATCTTGAGAAAATGCCTCCACAGGACTAGCCTATAGACAAGTCTGTGGGCATTTTCTCAATTGTTGATTGATGTGGGAGGGCATAGCTCAATATGGATGGTACCATCCCTGGTCTGGTGGTCCTAGATGAAATAAGAAAGCAGGCTGAGTAAGCCATGAGGAGACAGTTAGTAAGCAGCATTCATCCATGGCTTCTGCTTCAGTTCCTGCTTCTAGGGTCCTGCCGTGACTTCCTTCAATGACAGACTGTCATATGAAACTGTAAGCATGAAACACATTCTAACACAAGTGTAGTATTTTATCACAATAGAAACCCTAACTTAGACAGCTGGGTAGATGTTTTTAAAGATTTATTGGAATTCTGGCACCCACGGAACTCAGGGATATCCAATTCCCTGATATCTAGAGGTACAAACTGTTGTAAACCCCCAGTGCAGGTGGCCAGGAACCAAACCCAGTCCTCCGCAAGGGCAGCACAAATGCTTAACTACTGAGCCATCTTTCCAGCCCCTGAATGCATGGGCAGCATGCATACATAACTACTGAGCCATCCTTCCAGCCCGTAAATGCATTGTGATTTAAGATATTTTCAACTTGATGGACTAATTGTAATGTAACCACATCATAAACTGAGAAGCATTCTATCTCAAACGGTTTATCCTGTTATCTTATATTAGACCCATTTCACAGCCTAAAAACTGCATCCAGGGTGGCAGGGATCAAGTAATATCTCAAATACAAAGTTAGTGACAGGTCAAAATTAGAACCCATGAATTGTTTTGCAAAGCCTAATCTAGACACAAATTTCTTTCCCTAAAGCTTTATTGTCAACAAAGCAAATTATTAGGATCATAACCCCCAAAAGTGCAACATTTTATAGCACAAATTGTGGCATTGGCCAGTACCCTAGACCCTATCTGTGGCCCTACAGTAATGTTTGAATATCTTATAAGGTAGGAGCAAAGACTGGACTAGGACAAAAGACAAATCAGGAAAACAATGGAAAGGCTGGAGACATGGCTTGGTGGTCAAGTCTACTTGATGCCATAGATGAAGGAAGATCACTGGAGGCATGTCCTTAGGGACTGGCTGTGTCTTGTCCCAAGCTGATGTCTCTCTACTTCCTGCCCTCCATGAAGTGAGCTGCTTGTTCTACCATGTGCCCCTGCCATGATGATTCTGCATCACAGAGCCAAGTGATCACTGAATGACACCTCTGAAACCAGGGGCCCCAAGAAACCATCCCTCCTTCAAATTCTTCCCCTCTGCTATTTGTCATGGTGATGGAAAAACTAACAGTGCCAAGATGTTTTTATCCTGACAACAATTACCATGATACTGTCTTCTATCTGGGCTTCTTTCCTGCCTAATTTTTGTATGACTGACCATGGATCATTCAGGTTTCAGTTTTATATATTTAAAAAAACATATTTGTGTGGGGGTGGATGAGCACAACCCACAGCCTGTATGGGGGTCAGAAGATGACTTGTGGGAGTGGTTCTCATCTACTATGTGGGTTCCAGGATCAAGGCTTGACAGCACCTTTGCTTGCTGTCAGCAGTCTGGAGGCTGAAGCTAGAGGACATCTACAAGTGTGTGGCCACCGTGGGCTACACAGTGAACTCCAAACCAGTCCGAGTTACAGGGTTAGACTCTGACTCAATGAGACAAAAAACATGTGTTGGGTTAAAAACAAAAATAAAGAAAATGAAAACATCCTAAGCACAAGAAAAGCAGATGGATTTCCACAAAGAACTAGTAAGAGTTTGTTGAAAGGACCTCAGTTTTACACTGAAATGGCTTTGCATTTTAGAAAGAAAAATATATTTTCTAAATAATACCAACATATTTGCCCATTTCACTGTGTTGGCTTTTTAGGATTTATTTTTATTGTCAGTGAGAAAGAGAAAGAATGTGTGTGTGTGTGTGTGTGTGTGTGTGTGTGTGTAGCATAAGTGTGTATGAATATGTGTCAGTGTATATGTGCCTGTGTGCCACATATACAAGTAGGGTACCCAAGGACCCCAGAAGAGGGCATCAGGTCCCCTGCAGCTGGAGCTACAAATGACTGTGAGCTCAACATGGGTGCTGAGAACCAAACTTTGGTTCTCAAGAACCATAGCATTCTTAACCACTGAGCCACCTCTCCAGCCCCTGAACAATGGCTTCTGAACACTGGTGCAAAACACAGGAGGATCAGACTATTCCCCACTTAGTCCAAATCAAGGAAGTCACACTAAATTCTACTAATGCTCTTTCGATTCTTCACCACACTGTGATAGTAGGAAAGTGAGCCAGTTTTACTTCAAGTCCTTGATGAAAGAGTAAAAGTTGTTACTTTTTCTACAGACCTGAATAAACACTTTTACTATTCTGTGTGAAGAAGCAGGATTTACACACGGCCCTATGCTGCTTCTCAATCCATGTTGTCTCAAGATCGAGTGTTCATGTGACAAAGCTTTGAGCCAAGAAAGAGGATTTTTTTTCATGAAACACTATTTTCACCTGAAAGAATGAGTAACAAACTATATTTTCTCCATTGGAAGACATTTTGTTAAAGAATGAATAAAGTAAGTCTGCCACTTAAAAAAAAAACAATGACTGTATTTGTTGCTGTCAGTAATAACATTTGAGCTGTCTACCAGAACTCATAATTTAAAGAATACTGCCACTGTAAGCTTGAGGGCTTCCCAATACTTAGAACTTGCCAGATGAAATTGGCAATTATAATTAACAAATGGTTTCTTAAATAATGTGATCAAGTATCTATGGATCTATAATAAATCTGGTCTAATACTTTTTGCAAGTCATGTTACAAATTCATATATAGTTTGTTTAAAAAAATTCTAAGGCTGGGGAGAAGGTTCAGTGAGACAGAGTGTTTGCTATACAAAGCATGAGGATCTGAGTTTGAATCCATATCACTCATATAAAAATCTGGGTGTGGCCACACATGCATCTGGGGCTTGTAGGATGCCAACTTGGCTCCAGATTCAGTGGGAGACTTTGTCACAAGGAAATAAGGTGCTGAGTGATAGAACAAGACCCTTTGTAGCCTCCTCCAACCTCCAGCTCCAGGTACTCTAAAGGACACACCCAAACACACACACACACACACACACACACACACACACACACGAAACAAGAGAAAGAGAGTGAGGAGGGGGTAGAGACAAAGAAAGAAGAAAAATATCCCTAACATGGGATAAACTAATGGATTTTTGTACAAAAGAAGTAAAAGTTCATTAAAAAGACCTCAGGTTTCTTAGGGAGTTTGCTGTGTCCTAGGAATGCTAGAAGCTAACAAAGTTCCACCAACCTGACTGCCCAAACATGAGCTGAACAAGGATAACAACAGACACCCAAAGTGGATGGGGAAAGCCCAGGAGGTCTCAACCCTACACAAAGAACTACAGGCAACTTAGGGATGCTGAGAATGGGATAAATAGACTGCCCTAGGGAAAAGTACACCAATTGGTTATCCAATATCAAATGGTCAGCCCTGAAAACATACATACAAGTAACTTTATGTGGAATCAACAAGTCTTATTTAGGAATATATATGCATATACATATATGCATGCAATAACAATCAATGAACAAAGAGGTCATGAATTTGAAAGACAGCAAGGAGGGAAGATTTATAGAAAAGAAAAGGGAGGGAGTTATTACATATTATTGTATTATAATCTCAATTTTTCTTAAATATAAATATATGTTATTTGTATATATTAAATATATAAATTTAAAATATGTTAGATATGTTTATATTTAAGAAAATATGATATTATAATAGAAAACATCACAAGAAAGAAAACGAAAACATCTCAGATTTCACATTGAAAAATAAATTTTAGGTAGGCCAGCTGCCAGCAAACTTTCCCCATTCTTTTGGAACATCAGGCAGAAACCTCCTACCCAGGCACAGGCCACACTGGCCATAAGATCAGGTAGGAGGTAGACTGTCCACCTGGAGACCTCCTCTACTCTCTCAGTGCTCCCACCCCCCTCACACTATCCCCAATCCCCACCCTCCACCCCCATTTTCTGCCAAACCCCAGCCCTGCTGGAGTAGAAGCCATACTGGCCAGCAGAACTGCCCATAGGCTATCTCTGCCCATAGACCTCCTCCACTCTCTCAGTGTTCCTATACCCCCTCCCATCCTCATTGCTGTGTACCAACCTCAATCTCCAGCAGAGATTCCCTGCTGGATCAGAGGTCCAGCAGGCCTCCAGAACTCCAGGTAGGCTGCCCCCACATACACTCTCAGTGCCCCACACCCATTATCCCAAATATTCCCTCCCCCTCCTCATCACAGTTTCCTAGCCCCCTACTCAGGCAGAAGACCCCTCCAGTCTATAAGAGACCACACTGGCTACCAAATGTCTGGCCCCCAACTCAGATAGAGACCCCTGCTCAATTACAGGTCACACAAGCCAGAAGACCAGAGATGAAATAAGCTAAGGAACAAAACATTCAAACAACAAAAACAAGCCTAGAAGTTGGCACCTAGGCCTATGATTACCCCAAACCCAGATGCCTAGATGCCAATATAAGAACACAATTGACAACAGACAGGGCAATATGGCAACACCAGAGCCCAGCTATCCTACTACAGCAAGCCCTGAGTATTCCAACACAACTGAAGCATGAGAAAAAGACCTTAAAACCAACTTTAAGGAGAAGCAGTAAATAAACCCCTTAAAGAAATCAAGGAAAAGACAAAAAAATGAAGGGAGTTAATAAATCCCTTCAAGAAAGTCAGAGAAAAAAACAGGCAGTTGAAGAAAACCAATAGAATTCTTTCCAACCAGAAAATGTAAATAGAAGCAATAAAAAAACACAAAGTTGGGGAGTTCTGGCAATGGAAAGTCTAGGTAGGTGAACAAACACCAAATATATTAGACTAGAAGAGAAAGTCCCCTCGCCACATAATAATCAAAACACTAAACATACAGAACAAAGAAAGAATATTAAAAACTGCAGGGGGTAAAAAGTAAACAACATAGAAAGGTAAACATATTAAAATAACCCCCAACTTCTCTGAAGAGACTCTAAAAGTCAGAAGGGCCTGGACAGATGTCCTGCAGACTCTAAGAGACCACAGATGCCAGCTTGGACTTCTATAGCCAGCAAAACTTTCAATAGCCATAGAAGGATAAGACAAAATATTCCACGATAGAGTCAAATTCAAACGAATTCAAAGAGTATCTGTCTACAAATCCAACCCGACAGAACATTCTAGAAAGAAAACTCCAAACCAAGAAGGTTAACAATGCTTGTGAAAACACAGAAAATAGATAACTTCACACCAGAAAAACCAAAAGAACTGAAACACACACACGCACACACACACACACACACACCATCAACAACAACAACAAAAATAACAGGAAGTAACAAACACTAGTCATTGATATCTCTCAATATTAATGAAATCAATTCCCCAATAAAAAGACACAGACTAACAGAATGAATCCAAAAACAAAATACCTCCTTCTGCTGCATACAAGAAACATCAAAGATAAATTACCTCAGAGTAAATGGTAAGAAGCAAGCTGGTATAGCCATTCCAATATCTAACAAAATAGACTTCAAAAGAAATAGGGAACGACACTCCATACTCAAAGGAAAAACCTACCAAGCTGATGTTCAAATTCTTAATATCTATGCCCTGAACATAAGGGCACCCACATTTGTAAAAGAAACATTTCAAAAGCTTAAATCACACATCAACCCTCATGCATTGATAATAGGAGACTTCAATATCCAACTCTTACCAATGGACAGGTCACCCAGACAAAAACTAAACAGAGAAATACTGGAGCTAACAGTTGTTATAAACCAAACAGACCTAACAGATATTTGACAGAACATTCACATAAACACAAAAGAATGCCTTCTTAGAGCTTCATGGAACTCTTTCCAAAATTGATGGCACACTTGGTCACAAAGAAAATCCCGAGTGCTTCCAGGCCCCGAACTCGGGCAAGCCCAGCTTCAGGTGAGCTTGGGTCTCTGGGAGGGACACTCCCCATCCTCCACCCAACACCCATCCCCTCGATCTTCCAGGGCTGCTCCTGGCATCCAGAAGACCTGCCCACACAGGAAAGACATCAGCCCTTCCAGGCCCCAAACTCCAGCCATCCCAGCTTCAGGCCCCAACCTCCAGTGACCCCAGCTTCAGCTTAAGCTTCAGTGTCAGCATTCCCAGCTTCAGTTTCAGGAAGGAAGGAGACCAGTGGAGACGTAAAGACCCCAACAGCACCCACTGGAAGAAAAGATGGGAAGAAGACAGAAAAAGAGTTCACTCAGCAATAGAAAAACTAACATGACTCCACCAGAATCTAGGGAACCAACACCAGCAAGACCTGAAAAGCACTACATAGACGAAGCAGAGGAGACAGACCTTAAAAATTATTTTATGAAGATGATAGAAACACTCAAAGAAGAAACGAGGAAATCCCTTAAAGAAATAGAAGAAAAAACAAACAAAAAAATCCATGAAATGGGGGAAAATTTCAAGAAATAAACAAATCTCTCAAAGAATCTAAAGAGCACCAAGAAAAAACAACCAAAAAAATTAAGGAAACAACTCAAACAGTTGAAGGATTGAAAGCTGAAATAGAAACGATAAAGAAAACACAGAATGAAGGGATGCTGGAAATAGAAAAGCTGGGTACACGATCAGGAACTACAGATGCAAGTATCACCAATAGAATACAATAGAAGAGAGAATCTCAGGTGTTGAAGACTCATTAGAGGATATATAGTCATCAACCAAAGAAAATCTCAAAACCAACAAATCCCTAACACAAAATATCCAGGAAATATGGGACACCGTGAAGAAGCCAAACCTGAGAATAATAGGTATAGAAGAAGGCAAAGAAATACAGCTCAAAGGTACAGAAAACATATTCAACAAAATCATATAAGAAAACTTGCCTAACCTAAAGAAGGATATGCCTATGAAAAGAATCTTACAGAACACCAAATAGGCTGGACCAGAAAAAGAAGTCACCTCACCATATAATAGTCAAAACATCAAACCTACAGAGTAAAGAGAAAATATTAAGAGCAGCTAAAGAAAAAGGCCAAGTAACATATAAAGGCAGAACTATCCGAATTACACCTGACTTCTCAATGGAAACAATGAAAGCCAGAAGAACCTGGATAGATGTCATACAAATGCTAAGGCAACAAGGATGCCAGCCCAGACTACTATATCCAGCAAAGCTTTCAATTACCATAGATGGAGAAAACAAAATATTCCATGACAAAGCCAGATTTAAACAACATGTACCCATGAATCCAGCTCTACAGAAAGTGCTAGAAGGAAAACCTAGACCCAAGGAAGATAACTACACTCACAAAGACACAGGCAATATATAATCCCACTTTACAAAACACCAAAAGAAAAAGGGAGGAGAAACTACACAAAATAACTTCACTACCAATAAATCAAGCACAAACAGGAATCATCAATCAATGGTCATTAATATCCCTCAATGTCAACGGCCTCAACTTGCCTATAAAAAGACACAGACTAGCAGAATGGATACAAAGACAGAACCCATCCTTCTGCTGCATACAAGAAACACATCTTAACATCAAAGACAGACGTTATCTCAGAGTAAAGGGTTGGGAAAAGATTTTCCAATCAAACGGACCCAAGAAACAAGCAGGTGTAGCAATCCTAATATCTAACAAACTAGACTTCAAATTAAAATAAATCAAAAGAGATGAAGAAGGACACTACATATTCATCAAAGGAAAAGTCCATCAAGATGAAGTCTCAATTTTAAACATCTACACCCCAAATACAAAGGCACCTACATTCATGAAAGAAATATTACTAAAGCTCAAATTGCACATAAAATCTCACAATAATGGTAGGAGACATCAACACTCCGCTCTCACCTCTAGACAGGACCTCCAGACAGAAATTTAGCAAAGAAACAAAAGAACTAATAGAAGTTATGACCCAACTGGGTTTAACAGACATCTATAGAACATTCCACCCAAACACAAAAGGATATACCTTCTTCTCAGTGCCACATGGAACCTTCTCTAAAATTGACCACATAATAGGAAACATAGCAAATCTCCACAGATACAAAAAAATTGGAATAACCCCCTGTATCTTATCAGACCACCATGCATTAAAATTGGAATTCAACAATGACACAAATCGCAGAAACCCTACAAACTCATGGAAATTGAACAATGCACAATTGCACCATCCCTGGGTAAAGGAAGAAATAAAAAAAGAAATTAAAAACTTCCTGGAATTCAATGAGAATGAAGACACAACATACGCAAACTTATGGGACACTTTGAAAGCAGTGCTGAGAGGAAAGTTCATAGCACTAAGTGCCCACATGAAGAAACTGAAGAACAGTCATACTAGAGAATTAATAGCACAGCTGAATGTTCTAGAACAAAAAGAAGCAAACTCACGCAAGAGGAGCAGATGCCAGGAAATAATCAAATTGAGGGTGGAAATGAATCAAGTATAAACCAGGAAAACATTGAGAAGAATCAATGAAACAAAGAGTTGGTTCTTTGAGAGAATCAACAAAATAGACAAACCTCTGTCCAAACTAACCAAAAGACAGAGAGAGAGCATGCTAATTAACAAAATCAGAAATGAAACAGGGGACATAACAACAGACTCTGAGGAAATCCAGAGAATCATCAGGTCATACTTTGAAAACCTGTACTCCACAAAATTCAAAAATTAAAAGGAAATGGACAACTTTCTGGATAGATATCATTTGCCAAAATTAAATCAAGAACAGATAAGCAATTTAAATAGACCTATAGCCCCTATGGAAATAGAAACAGTCATGAAAAGTATCCCAACCGCAAAAAGCCCAGGTCCAGATGGCCTCAGTGCAGAATTCCACCAGAAATTCAAAGATCAGCTTATACCAATTCTCCTCAAAGTATTCCATGCAATGAAAGCAGAAGGGTCATTGCCAAACTCTTTCTACTAGGTTTCAATAACCTTGATACCCAAGCCACACAAAGACACAACTAAGAAAGAGAACTTCAGACCAATATCCCTCATGAACATTGATGCAAAAATACTGGCAAATCGGATCCAAGAACACATCAAAACAATCATTCACCACAATCAAGTAGGTTTCATCCCAGGGATGCAGGGATGGTTCAACATATGAAAATCCATCAATGTAATCCACCATATAAACAAGCTGAAAAACAAAAATCACATGATCATCTCACTAGATGCTGAAAAAGGCATTTGAAAAAATCCAGCATCCCTTCATGATAAAGGTCCTAGAGAGATGAGGGATAACTGGAACATACCTGAATATAATAAAAGCAATGTACAGTAAACCAACAGCTAACATCAAACTAAATGGAGAGAAACTCAACACAATTTCTCTAAAATCAGGAACAAGACAAGGCTGTCCACTCTCTCCATATCTCTTCAATATTGTACTTGAAGTACTAGCTACAGCAATAAGACAACAAAAGAAGATCAAGGGATACAAATAGGAAAAGAAGAAGTCAAACTTTCACTATTTGCCGATGATATGATAGTTTACATAAGTGACCCGAAAAACTCCGCAAGGGAACTTCTAGAGCTGATAAAAACCTTCATCAAAGTGTCAGGATACAAGGTAAACTCAAAAAAATCAGTGGCCCTATTATATACAGATGATGAAGTGACTGAGAAAGAAATCAGAGAAACATCACCCTTTACAATAGCCATAAACAGCATCAAATATATGGGGATAATGTTAACCAAGGAAGTGAAAGATCGGTATATCAAGAACTTTGAGTCCTTAAAGAAAGAAATCAAAGAGGATACCAGAAAATGGAAAGATCTCCCATGCTCTTGGATTGGTAGGATCAACATAATAAATGGCAATCTTGCCAAAAGCAGTCTACAGATTCAATGCAATCCCTATCAAAATTCCAGCACAATTCTTCAAGGACCTGGAAAGAACAATAATCAACTTTATATGGAAAAACAAAAGGCCCAGGATAGCCAAAACAGCCCTATACGATAAAGGAACTTCAGGAGGCATCACCATACCTGACTTCAAGCTCTATTATAGAGCTATAGTCCTGAAAAAAGCTTGGTATTGGCACAAAAATAGGCAGGTAGACCAATGGAACTGAATTGAAAACCCTGACTTTAACCCACACACCTATGAACACTTGATTTTTGACAAAGAAGCTAAAACTATACAATGGAAAAAAGAAAGCATCTTCAACAAATGGTGCTGGCATAACTGGGTACTGGTATGCAGAAGACTGCAGATAGATCCATGTTTATCACCTGGTACAAAACAAGTCCAAATGGATCAAATATCTCAACATAAATCCAGCCACACTGAAACTTTTAGAAGAGAAAGTGGGAGATACTCTTCAACGAGTTGGTACAGGAGACCACTTCCTAAACATAACACCAGTGGCACAGACGCTGAGATCGACAATTAACAAATGGGACCTCCTGAAACTTAAAAGCTTCTGTAAGGCAAAGGACACAGTCAACAAGACAAAAAGGCAGTCCACAGAATGGGAAAAGATATTCACTAACCCCACATCTGGCAGAGGGCTAATCTCCAAATTTTACAAAGAACTCAAGAAGCAAGTCTCCAAAACACCAAAGGATCCAATTAAAAGGTGGGGTACAGAACTAAATAGAGAATTCTCAATAGAGGAGGCTAAAATGGCCAAGAGACACTTAAGAAAGTGCTCAACATCCTTAGCCATCAGGGAAATGCAAATCAAAACAACTTTGAGATACCATCTTACTCCTGTCAGAATGGCTAAAATCAAAAACACCAAAGACAATTTACGCTGGAGAGGATGTAGAGAGAGGGGAACACTCCTCCACTGCTGGTGGGAATGCCAACTCGTACAGCCACTTTGGAAATCAGTATGGAGATTCCTCAGGAAAATGGGAATCAATCTACTACAAGACCCAGCAATTCCA
Organism: Mesocricetus auratus; assembly: GCF_017639785.1. Classification (NCBI taxonomy): domain Eukaryota; kingdom Metazoa; phylum Chordata; class Mammalia; order Rodentia; family Cricetidae; genus Mesocricetus; species Mesocricetus auratus. The sequence continues at coordinate 23,086,837 of NW_024429196.1, read as the reverse complement.
CCCTTAGGTATCTATCCAAAAGAGGCAAATTCATACAAGAGCATCTGCATTATTTGTAATAGCCAGAATCTGGAAGCAACCTAGATGCCCCTCAACTGAAGAGTAGATAGAGAAAATGTGATACATTTACACAATGGAGTATTACTCAGCAGAAAAAAACAATGGAATCTTGAAATTCACAGGTAAATGGATAGCACTGGAAGAAACCATCCTGAGTGAGGTAACCCAGTCACAAAAAGACAAACATGGTATGTACCCACTCATATATGGATTTTAGACATGGATCAGGATAGTGCCAGTCTGCACTTCCACTGACAGAGAGTCTGGGAAACAGGAAAGAATCTAAAAGATATGTATGGTACCCAAGAGAAGAGGAATGAGGCAAGATCCTCTGAACAGATGGGGAACATGGCGAGGGGTGGGGGGAGTGGCAGCTGGGAAGAAGAGAGGGGGAGAAGAGGAAGAGAGAGTAGGTCATGGGGGAACAGGAAGGTGGGTAGAATAGGGGGAAGAGGTAATCATAGGTTAGAAGACAGATCAGGCACCAGTGTGACCTCTAGTGATCTAAAGGGATGACACCAATTAGCAAGCTAAGCAGTAGTGGAGAGACCACCTCGAATGCCCATTCCTGATAATGAACTTGATGTCTATAACCATCCGGGAGCCCTCATCCAATGACTGATGGAAGCAGAGGCAAACACACAATTAATCACTGAACTGAACCCAAGAAACCCAGTGACAGAGAGAGAGGAGTGATGAGCAAATTGGCAAAGAATGGGCTGGCAAAACCAGCAGAGACAGCTGATCTGAACAGGGGAGAGCTCTTGGACCCCAGACCGACAGCTGGGAGGCCAGCATGGGACTGATCCAGATCCCCTGAATGTGAGTGTCAGTGAGGAGGTCTGGGCAACCTATGGGGCCCTGAGCAGTGGATCAGTGTTTATCCCTGGAATACAAACAGACATCGTGTGTACATAACACAAAGAGGGATGCTCTCTCAGTCTGGATTCTTAGGGGAGTGCCTGGACCCTACCCTGAGTGAAATGACAGACTCTAGATATCCCCTATGTGGAAGGAATTGGCAATAGGGTGGGAGGCTGGGGGGGGAAGGGGAGTGCGGGAGGAGGGGAGGGAGAGGGAACTGGGATTGACATGTAAAACAAGCTATTTAAAATTAAAATAATAAAAAAAGAAAATCTCAACAGTTACAAGAAAATTGAAATAACCCCCCTGAATCCTATCAGACCACCATGGATTGAAGCTGGATATCAACAACAACAGAAACACCAGAAAGCCTACAAACTCGTGGAATCTGAACAACTCTACTGAACAACTGCTGGATCAAGACAAAAATAAAGAAGTTAAAGACTTCCTGGGGTTCAATGAAAATGAATGTACAATATTCATATTTATGGGACACAATGAAAGTGGTCCCAAGAGAAAAATTCACCAAATGCCTAAAGAAACTGGAGAGCTGTCATGCTAGCAATTTAAAAGCACACCTGAAGGCTCTAGAACAAAAAGAGGCAAGCACAAGAGGAGTATATGGCAGGAAATAGCCAAATGGAGGGCTGAAATCAATAAAATAGAAACAAAGAACAATATGAAGAACCAATGAAACAAAGAGTTGATTCTTTGAGAAAAACCAACAATAACTTTAAGTATTCAAAGAAAGAAATTGAAAAGGTATCAGAAGATGAAAAGATGTCCCATGCTCATGAATCGGTAAAATTAAGGTAGTGAAAATGGCCATCCTAGCAAAAGCAAGCTGCAGATTCAACACAATCTCATCAAAATTCCAACATAATTCTTTACAGATTTTAAAAGGACAATATTCAGCTTCATATGTAAATGGGACATGTGGTCACAGATCAAATACTTAGAATCTGAGTCATCCTCCAAAGGAAGAAATATTTCATAAAAGGCACATTGCAAATGCCCACAATCAGTCATGGAGCCCTGTCAGGACAGAGTGAGAATTTACAGTCACTCTTCTGAGACAGAGATAAAGACTAGCTTTTTTAAATAATTTATTTATATTTTATTTTATATGCATTGATATTTTTGCCTGCATGTATGTTTGTGTGAGGGTGTCAGATCCTGGAGTTACAGACAGTTGTGAGCTGCTGTGTGGATGCTGGGAATTGAATCCGGGTCTTTTGGAAGAGCAGTTGGTGCTCTTAACTGCTGAGCCATCTCTCCAGCTCCAAAGACTAACTTTTTAATTCCAAGTATCTCTCAAATTTGACTATCTCTCTCTACTGCCGTTGTTTCCAGCCCAGCCCAACACTGATCCGGAACCTCTACATCAAGCCTCATTGTCTCACTGAATCACAGGAATCCCCCTAACCCCTCCAACTCATTCTTGTTTCCATTCTTATCTGTTTAGCTCCCATTGCCATTTCCTCCAAAGGGTCAAAGATTTCCCACTGCTACTGGACAAAGTCTGGATCCTCCTTGGGTCTATCAAGCCTGGCACGGCCCAGCTCCTGCCAGAACTCAGGCTTCATCCTTCTCACCTGCATCCTTCACTGTGTCACAAGGCTCTTCTTCACCTGTAAGCCCTGCTACCACAGGTCTGTTGCACAGAGTCTTCTATCTGAACTGCTGGCACCCACTTTAACGTGAATGTCTCTTTACACACTAGAACTTATCTCAGTATCAGTTCATCTGAGAAGGGCTTCTTCCCTTTCAAGTCCAGGTAAGTAAGAACTGTTAACTGCTTAATTTCTCACGTTGGAACTATTATTTCCATTTAAAACTGTGCAATGATGTTTTGATTGTGACATTTTGATCAATGTGGTCTTTTGACTGTGTCCCTTGCAAATTAAGAATTTATGACATCAGGGTCTTTGGATTTTCCTAAATGTAGCTGCCTTGTGAGAGGTACCCAAATATTTGCTAAAGACACAGGAGCCAGGCAGTGGTGGCGCACGACTTTAATCCCAGTACTAGAAACTAAAGGCAGGCAGATCTCTGTGAGTTTGAGGCCAGCCTGTTCTACAGAATAAGTTCCAGGACAGCCAGGACTGTTTCACAAAGAAACCCTGTCTCAAAAAAGAAATTACAGGACAGTAATTAGTCCTGTAAATAGTTATATATAATGATGCCACCACCATTTGTAATGATGTTGTATTAGAAACGACACAACAACCTAACAGCAGGAGACTTCATTAAATATGGCATATCATGATACACCCATACAATGGAATAGTGTGCAGCTGTTTAAGGCATCTTCTGAGTCACTGTTATGGAATGATCCTCAAAGTCCATATGTAAATAAAACACAGCACAGCTGAGTGTACACAGTACTCCACCACTTCATCAAAGACAACAGTAAATAACACGGTTGCAGCATCAAAACACTCCTATGTTGGCACAAGAAACTACTAACTGTGACTGTTCTTCTGGGGTAAATGGGAACTGGGGAATGAATTTCAAAGAGGAAGATTTTCTGCTGGTGCCACTCCCTACTTTCAGAGTTGGACCTACAAGAACATGTTATCTGCTTACAGTTCAATTAACAAATGTTTTCAAAGTGATCCTGCCCAGAAGTTAATGAATGCTGCTGAATGGAAGAAAACCAGCACAGTCACTTCCCCTTTATCCATTCCCATCACCAATATGTATCCCCTTTACTGTTCTCACCAACCAAGGGAATTGGGCAGGGATTAGCAGTCACCAGTCCCAGAAGGCCTTAAGAGGTACAGTTCCCTGATGAGGAACAGAAAGCCTTTTTTAATTTATATGTATGTGTGGGTTGGGAAGGAGGGTGTGAACATGAACACAGATGCCCATGAAGGCTAGAAGGCAGCACTGAATCCCCTGGAGCTGGGGTTACAGGTGGTTGCAGCCACCTGACATGGATGCTGGGAACTGAGCTCTGTTTCTCTGAAAGAGAAGTGTGTGTTCATAACCACTGGGTCATCTCTCCATCCCCAGAAAGTCTAATTTTAAATTTGTAAAAAAAAAAAAAGTGCCATGTTTGAAGATTTTGAAATGACTACAGCCATGATGAACCCCTGAACCATCATAGTTTACAAAGTCCATCAGATGCACACTCTAATGTGGCAGCTTTAGTTAGTTTCTGTGGGCCTCGTTTTCTACATGAGCACACTTCAGCCATGAGAAATGAAAGGACCAGTCCAGGGTCGTTCCTTCTGACACAGTAGAGAGCCATCCAGATCTGATGGGGAGTTTACATTCCTTCTGAAGCAGCTGAGTGAGACAGCTCCTTCTCAACTCCAAACAAGGAAAAGAGACCATGGAGGCAGCCTGACCTTCACAGGTTTTATTTTAATCCCATGACATTTTATGACAGACTGATGTAAGTGGGGTCAGGCTAGGTCTTGGTCCTAGGGAATGGTACTGGCAGAAAAGGAAAAAAATATCCAACTCCTGTTTTGACTGTTAACACTTGCCCAAGCAAGAGAAAAAGGGAGAAAGGAAAAATGTTCTTGGCTGGAGTGCAGAGAATCCTGCCAGTAAAGACTCTGATTGCCAAAGATATCCCCTCAAGCCCCATTAACACCATGACACCAATGGAGAGACACTGAACACTTGGTGACACTACTGACGTCTTGGCAACTTTTGAAAGCAAAATTGTGTTTCTATGAAATAAGGGTGGGTGGGATATTAAAAGTGAAGTACTGGGAAGGAACCAGAGTGTGGGAGGGTTGAATGGCACCCGGAGTGTGCTGCATGAAATATTCTCATGTAAGACTTTCCTACTGTCCCAGCCCTTAACCTCCAGATCACCTCCCCAAGTCAAACCATGCTCCAAGAAAAAGACATATTCGTGAAGGGGCTGAAGGGCATTCTTCATGACTAGAGTCTAGGTCACCTGTCCAGGCTGCAAGGAAATGTGGAGAGCAACAGCATCAACAACAAAACAATAAGAGCTTGCTATACACCTACAAGATTCGTTCCCTGAGACACCGTGAGAAAAGTCCAGGGCCAGGCACAACTTCTCTGGGAACACAGAAGGGAGTATTAGTGAGTTCTCATTAACAAAAGCCTCCCCTCCCCCTCCCAGCACTTATTCCTACTTGGGGGAAAGGTGACAGCAATTTTGAACTTTCATTAGGGTAAAGGGAAACAGGTAACATTTCTGAGATTATAGGCATGCTTATCCCAGGAAGATATAGCTGGAAGTATGCCTGCCCATAGAAAAAGGCTCGTGCTATAGCTTGTTTTTTTTTTTTGCTTGCTTTGGTTTGTTCTTGAAGAAGGAAGGAGTGGTCATTAGGTCTTCCTGGAACCATTTCTCCACATGCAACCATTTGAATCACTCCATATTACAAACAAAGACTGCAAAGTTTACCGCAGAATTTTTAAAAGTAAACATAGCTTTAAGTTAAATTTTATATGTGTGTATGCATCTCTGTGTGTGTGTGTGTGTGTTTGTATATGTACACTTGTGGATGTCTGAAGATGACTGTGTGGGATGTTTGTACACTGTGTGAAGATGTGTCACTGTGATTGGTTTAATAAAGAGATGAATGGCCAATAGCTAGGCAGGAAGAGGTTAGGAGGGACTTCCCAGGGACAGAGAAGACTCTGGGTAAAAGAAAGGCAGAGTCGCCAGCCCTACCTTACATAGAGGTGAAGTAGGATGTGCAAGATGGAAGAGAAGTAATGCCACGTGGCAGAACATAGAAAATTAATATAAATGGGTTTACTTAAGTCCTAAGAGCTAGTTAGGAGCAAGCTTAAGCTATAAGTCAAGCTTTCATATTAATAAGAAATGACCATGTCATTATTTGTGAGCTGGCTAATGAGACAGAAAAAGACCCATTGACCATGACAGTCAATGTGGAGACTTGAGTATCCACATAGAGCCTGAGAAAGCAATGCTCGGGTAGGCTCAGCACACAGAGGTGCAGCTCTTTCAAGAGGCCCTGTTGTATATCTGAGCACTTGAGTAGCCAGCACTGGATACAAACTCCTGCATCAGGCAGACACAACAAATTCCCAGATCTGGGGTGGGTAAATGTAGCTCTGGGTCAGTGCCCACTAATTTGAGACTAGGCTCTCATAGAACCAAAGGGGGGCAGAGCCAGCCACCAGTGCACATATGCTAAGCAGAGCCAAGTAGCAGTAGTCTAGCAGTTAAATATTTGGCTCACATGGTCAGAGGAGGCTGTAGATGGGTGGAAAAGAAAAAAGCCAGGTCCAGGTAAACAAAATCTCTGAACAGTTACAGTGTATTTTAAAATGTACTTAGATGCTAAATAAAGAAAAAGAACATGTGTACACAAGTCATAGAGAAAATAAATAATTTAAAAATAAAATCTTTAAAGAAAAAGTAATATGAAAATGGCCCACATAAAGATGGGAAATACACAGGACATCTGGGAACTGTATGGTGTTCTGTTGATTTGAAGTTTTTGAATGCTGATGAGAGAATGGGAACTGCTGAGAAACATTGGATTAGGAAAGGGACTGATGAGCTGAACCAGCCTATATACTTTAGAGATGTCTTGCCTTCAAAATGGAAGTTGGGAAATATGTTGCACTAGGGGAGAGGTTATGCCTTTGTTTTCAAAGGGAACAAAAAACTACAGATTCCATCAAAGTTAATAGATTTGACCTGGGGAGACCTCCTGAGTATCTTGGTTACAGATATTAGGGAGGAAACCCAAAAAGGCTACAGGACAGGTGACATGTATGTATGCTGATTCCTAGACATGGGAACATCTCTGAGACTGAATGAGACATGATAAATCTTGTTGACTACAGAGTCCTCATGACTTATTATTACATGCATCCTTTCATATAGCATGGACAGAGTTTGGTTATACAGTCTAAGTGGATTTATAAAGTTGACAGATGCCTTTTATCTGATCAAATATAAAACAGAAAATCATCTTTAGCTGACTTGTACATACCACACATTCCATAATTGTGTTAATGCAGATATAGATATATAGATTGATTGATATATAGATAGATACATAGATGTTACTTTTAAAAGTTTTGTGTGTTTTCAGAACAAAAGAACCAGACACCAATAAAGACAAGAAATCCAGGTGATCCAGCCTCTCAAAATACCTTTGCTGCAGTTTCCCCAAAATTCTGCATCCAGAACAATTTAAAAGCTGCTAGTTAAGATGGTTCAGCCTCATAGATTACTCCAGCCAATACTTCAGAAAAGCCTTGTACTTTCCCATTACACAGAGACTAAATGAAAAATAATACAGCTAGCTCCCAGGACTTGATAATTATTCCAATTTTCTCAGGGTCCCCTTAAGATGCCATCACCCACAAACAACAAGAAGTGATTTAAAAAACATGACACTCATAATCCCAAGAGGTGGAGTGGGTGGTTTTTATCACTCTATGGGTTACAGATGTTAATCATCATTTAGGGGGGTTGGTTGCAAGTTGTTATTAGTCATAGTCAGAGAAAACTAAACAAAGGAAATTAGACTCAGGGATCTCACTGCAAAAAGAAAAAGGAGGGATATATAATTAAGGGATAAAAGGGTGGACTGTTGAGTCTACCTTTAACTTTTAAACAACCACTAGTCTAAAATATTTTACATTGCTCTGGATTTTTATATATTGACACAAGTTTAAGGTTATTTTGATAGGACATACTGTACATATGTCTACTCTTCTTTAAGGTACTGTACGTATGCAGCTCGCTTAAAAGCTATTATTATAAACCAGTTAGGCTAGTTAAGGAATGAAGGTTAGTAGTTGTTCATCTATAACAATCAAATTGTAGTCATGTTAGGCATGTTTTCAAGGTCATATGAAAATACATTTTAGATAAATGCATGGTCTTCAAACACCTCAAAGACTTACAGAATATAGCATTTTAAAGGTTTTAATAGCATAAGGCTTTCCATGACAATGAGACACATCTGCTCCTGGCAGCACCAATCTACTTCATAAAAGGATTATAGGCATCAAAGAACCTCCATATGAAGTTTGCATTCATTGTAGCAAAGCTAGCCATTTGGGCAAGAAATCATCCTTGCCTTGACTGACAGTATGCTGTCCAAATTGGACAAGCAGGACACCAAAGAAGGAAATTGCTGAACTTTGCCAAAACAAGGTAGGACAGTCCTTCAAAATTCCTGCTTCACAGAAAAGTCTGTCAGATATTCTAGGCTTGCAGACTGAAGACAGATGTCCCAATGTTGCAGAGGAACCTTGGGTGATTGTCCGCTGCCTTTATAGCTTCAATAGTTGGGGAACTTGTTTGCTCTGCACTTTGTGTTTACTCAGATAACACTATATCCTTCTAGGGTGTCTGATGGGGTTGAAGACAAGATAGTTATAGTTAGTTCCCCTTGTTACCAAATCAGAAAAGAAACTCACAAAAAGAGTTATAAGGTATATAAGGTTGGGAGACTTAAAAGCTTAAATTGTGTATGTAAGAAAATGTTTTGAAGTCTAAAAAGGTAGTTTTGGGATGGTAATACAAGTTAGGATAAAAAGTGAATTATGTATAAAACTTTGAACTCATTGAGATAAGATAGTCAATAGAGTAATTTCTCCAAATTTGCCAAATACAAATGAACTGAACATGTAATTCTTACCTGATAATTGTTCTTATTGCATATAATTTTATTTTATTAGAGTTAAAACCTTTCCTTTTTATTTAAACAAAAATGGGGGAATATTGTGGGACATTTATGCACTGTGGGAAAATGTGTCACTGTGATTGGTTTAATAAAGAGTTGAATGGCCAATAGCTAGGCAGAAAGAGGTTAGACAGGACTTCCAGTGGAGTTGTCAGCCAAACATAGAGAGAAAACAGGCACAAGAAAAGAAAGACAATGCCACAAGGCAGAACATAGGTTAAGATTTATATAAATGGGCTAATTTAAAGTATAAGAACTAGCTGGGCATTGGTGGTGCATGCCTTTAATCCCAGCACTCAGGAGTCAGAGGCAGGCATATCTCTGTAAGTTTGAAGCCAGCCTGGTCTACATAGCAAGCTCCAGGACAGGCTCCAAAGCAATACAGAGAAACCCTGTCTCAAAAAAACCTATATATGAGAACTAGTTAGGAACAAGCCTAAGGTATAGGCCAAGCTGTGTCATTACAGAAAAAGAACTCCCTGTGTCATTACAGAAAAAGACTCGCGCCAGCGGGTCTAGGAAACAAGAGGAGTCAGGGAGACCAGGGGACCAGCTGTTCTGGCGGATCCAGGTAAAACAGACCCTGCATCTGGGCCTGTGTTCCAGTGCATGGGGATCACCTGGGAACTGCACAGAGCTTCCAATCCCAGTGGGAGCCAAACACCCCAGACTCCAGGTTTCCTCTCCCACCAACAAGACCAGGAAACCAAAGGAACCAGGGAGACCAGGGGAGCAGCTGTTCTGGCGGGTCCAGGTAAAATAGACCCTGCATCTGGGCCTGTGTTCCAGTGCCTGGGGATTGCCTGGGAACTGCACAGAGCTTCCAATCCCGGTGGGAGCCAAACACCCCAGACGCCAGGTCTTCTCTCCCACCAACGAGACCAGGAAACCAGCGGATACAGCAAAGGGTCCAGGGGACCAGGTGAGAGGCTAAGCACCCCAGATTCCTGGTTTTCTCCTCCACCCAAGGGACCAGAACGAGGACAAGGAATAGAAGAACTACCAGATTATTGGACTTGCTAGCATCCACCAAAAGCAACTCTGGTCCTGTAACAACCAGACCAGTAAGGGGCTCTTTCTGCACCCACTAGAAGAAGAGATGGGAAAGAGACATTACAAAAACACACTCAGCAACAGAAAACAAATATGACACCACCAGATTCTAGAGACTCCACACCAACAAGACTCCAACATTCCAATGCAAACGAAGCAGAAAAGAATGACCTTAAACCACTTTAATGAAAATGATAGAGGCCGTAAAAGAGGATATAGGAAAATCCCTCAAAGAAATGGATGAAAAAAAACAAAACAAAAAAGGCAGGAAATGGAAGAAAAAACAAACCAAAAAATACAAGAAATGGAAGAAAAAGCAAACCAAAAAATGCAAGAAATGGAAGAAAGAACAAACCAAAAAATTCATAAAATGAAACAAATGGATGAAAAGATGAGCCAAAAATTGCAAGAAACAATGCAAACAGTGCAAGGGTTGAAAACTGAAATAGAGTCATTAAAAAAAACACAATCTGAAGAAATACTGGAAATAGAAAAGCTGGGCAAATGGTCAGGTACTACCGATACAAGCATTACCAACAGAATACAAGAGATAGAAAAAAGAATCTCAGGGGTTGAAGATACACTAGGATAAATGGATTCATCAACCAAAGAAAATCTTAAGTCCAACAAACCCCTAACACAAACCATCCAGGAAATATGGGACACCATGAAAAGACCAAAGCTAAGAATAATAGGTATAGAAGAAAGAGAAGAAAACCACCTCAAAGGGGCAGAAAACATATTCAACAAAATCATAGGAGAAAACTTTCCCAACCTTAAGAAAGACATGCCAAGGAAGGTACAAGAAGCTTACAGAACACCAAATAGAGTGGATCACAAAAAAATCCCCTCACCACATAATAATCAAGACCCCAAATATACAGAATAAAGAAAGAATATTAAGAGCAGCTAAGGAAAAAGGCCAAGTAACATATAAAGGCAGACCTATCAGAATTACACCTGACTTCTCCATGGAAACTCTGAAAGCCAGAAGGTCCTGGATAGATATTCTACCAACACTAAGAGACCATGGAGCCCAGCCCAGACTACTATAACCGGCAAAGCTCTCAATCACTATAGATGGAGAAAATAAGATATTCCAAGACAAAACTAGATTCAAGCAATACGTATCCACTAACCCAGCCCCACAGAAAGTTTTAGAAGGAAAACTACAACTGAAGGAAGTTAACTACAACCAGAAAAACATAGGCATTAGAGAATCCCTCTCTACCAACAGCCAAAAGACCAAAGGGGTGAAATTCCACACATAATTTCACCAACAACAACCATTGCAAATTGAAGAAGAATGAGCAATCAATGGTCATTAAATATCCCTCAACATTAATGGCCTTAACTCTCCCATAAAAATACACAGGCTAGCAGAATGGATTCGAAGACAGAACCCTTCCTTCTGCTGCATACAAGAAACACACCTCACCCTCAAAGACAGACATTACCTGAGAGTTAAAGGTTGAAAAATTTTTTCCAATCAAATGGACCCAAGAAACAATCAGGGCGAGCAATCCTAATATCTAACAAAATAGACTTTAAAATAAAATCAATCAAAAGAGATGAAGGAGGTCATTACATACTCATCACAGGCGAAATCCACCAAGATGAAGTGTCTATCCTGAACATCTATGCCCCAAATTCCAAGGAATCCACATTCGTAAAAGAAACATTACTAAAACTTAAATCACATATAAAGCCCCACACACTTATAGTGGGAGATTTCAACACACCACTCTCACCACTAGGCAGGAATACCAGACAGAAACTCAACAAAGAAGCAAAGGGTCTAATAGAAGTAATAACCCAACTGGGATTAACAGACATCTATAGAACATTTCATCCACATAAAAAAATATACCTTCTTCTCACCACCACATGGAACCTTCTCAAAAATCGACCACATACTTGGCAACATATCCAACCTCAGCAGCATCAAAAAAATTGGAATAACTCCATGTATCTTATCAGACCACCATGCTTTAAAATTAGAATTCAACAACAACACAAATTGCAGAAAACCTGCAAACTCGGGAAATTGAATAATGTGCAACTGCACCATTCCTGGGTCAAAGAAGAAATAAAAAAAGAAAGTAAAGACTTCCTAGAATTCAATGAGAATGAAGACACAACATACCCAAACCTATGGGACACTTTGAAAGCAGTGCTACAGGGGAAGTTCATAGCACTAAGTGCCCACATGAAGAAACTGGAGAATAGTTATACTAGAGAATTAAAACCACAGCTGAAAGCACTAGAACACGAAGAAGCAAACTCCCCCAGGAGGAGTAGACACCAGGAAATAATCAAATTGAGGGCTGAAATCAATGAAGTGGAAACTAGGAAAACAATACAAAGAATCAATGCAAGGAAGAGTTGGTTCTTTGAGAAAATCAACAAGATAGACAAACCTTTGTCCAAACTTACCAAACAGCAGAGAGTGAACATGCAAATTAACAAAATCAGAAATGAAAAGGGGGACATAACAACAGACTCTGAGGAAATTCAGAGAATCATCAGGTCATACTTTAAAAACCTGTACTCCACAAAATTTAAAAATTTAAAGGAAATGGACGACTTCCTGGATAGCTATCACTTGCCAAAATTAAATCAAGAACAGATAAGCAATTTAAATAGACCTATAACCTCTATGGAAATAGAAGCAGTCATCAAAAGTCTCCCAACCAAAAAAAGTCCAGGTCCAGATGGCCTCAGTGCAGAATTCCACCAGAAATTCAAAGATCAGCTTATACCAATTCTTCTCAAAGTATTCCATGCAATAGAAGCAAAAGGGTCTTTGCCAAACTCTTTCTATGAGGCTTCAATAACCTTGATCCCCAAGCCACACAAAGACACAACTAAGAAAGAGAACTTCAGACCAATATCCCTCATGAACATTGATGCAAAAATACTCAATAAAATACTGGCAAATCGGATCCAATAACACATCAAAACAATCATTCACCACGATCAAGTACGTTTCATCCCAGGGATGCAGGGATGGTTCAACATATGAAAATCCATCAATGTAATCCACCATATAAATAAGCTGAAAAACAAAAATCACATGATCATCTCACTAGATGCTGAAAAAGCCTTTGACAAAATTCAACAGCCCTTCATGATAAAGGTCTTGGAGATCTGGGGTAACAGGAACATACTTAAAAATAATAAAAGCTATATACAGTAAACCAACAGCTAACATCAAACTAAATGGACAGAAACTCAACGCAATTCCTCTAAAACCAGGAACAAAACAAGGCTGTCCACTCTCTCCATACCTTTTCAACATTGTACTTGAAGTTCTAGCCATTGCCATATGACAACAAAAGGGGATCAAGGGGATACAAATTGGGAAGGACGAGGTCAAACTTTCACTGTTTGCAGATGATATGATAGTTTACATAAATGACCCAAAGAACTCTACCAGGGAACTCTTACAGCTGATTAACACCTTCAGCAAAGTGGCAGGCTACAAGGTCAACTCAAGAAAATCAGTAGCCCTACTATATACAGATGATAAAAGTGCTGAGAAAGAAATCAGAGAAACATCACCCTTTACAATTGCCACAAACAACATTAAATACCTTGGGGTAACACTAACCAAACAAGTGAAAGACCTGTATCGCAAGAACTTTGAATCTTTAAAGAAAGAAATTAAAGAAGCCCTCAGAAAATGGAAAGATCTCCCATGCTCTTGGATAGGTAGGATCAATGTAGTAAAAATGGCAATCTTGCCAAAAGCAATCTACAGATTCAATGCAATCCCCATTAAAATCCCAGCACAATTCTTCACAGACCTTGAAAGAACAATAATCAATTTTGTATGGAAAAACAAAAGACCCAGGATAGCCAAAACAACCCTGTTCAACAAGGCAACGTCTGGAGGCATCACCATCCCTGACTTCAAGCTCTATTATAGAGCTATAGTCATGAAAACAGCTTGGTATTGGCACAAAAATAGACAGGTAGACCAATGGAATCGAACTGAAAACCCTGATATTAACCCACACACGTATGAACATCTGATCTTTGACAAAGAAGCTAAAAATATACAATGGAATAAAGAAAGCATCTTCAACAAATGGTGCTGGCATAACTGGAGGCTGGCATGTAGAAGACTGCAGATCGATCCATGTTTATCGCCATGCACAAAACTTAAATCCAAATGGATCAAAGACCTCAACATAAATCCAGCCACACTGAACCTCTTAGAAGAGAAAGTGGGTGGTACCCTTGAACGAATTGGTACAGGAGACAGCTTCCTGAACATAACACTAGTAGCACAGACAGTGAGATCAACAATCAATAAATGAGACCTCCTGAAACTGAGAAGCTTCTGCAAGGCAAAGGACACAGTCAACAAGACAAAAAGGCAGCCCACAAAATGGGAAAAATATTCACTAACCCCACATCTGACAGAGGGTTGATCTCCAAAATTTACAAAGAACTCAAGAAGCAAGTCTCCAAAACACCAAAGAATCCAATTAAAAAGTGGGCTGCAGAACTAAATAGAGAATTTTCAATAGAGGAGTCTAAAATGGATGAGAGGCCCTTGAGAAAGTGCTCAACATCCCTAGCAATCAGAGAAATGCAAATCAAAACAACTCTGAGATACCATCTCACTCCTGTCAGAATGGCTAAAATCAAAAACACCAACCCAACGACAATTTATGCTGGAGAGGATGTGGTGAAAGGGGAACACTCCTTCATTGCTGGTGGGAGTGCCAACTGGTTCAGCCACTTTGGAAATCAATATGGAGATTCCTCAGAAAAATGGGAATAAACCTACCACAAGACCCAGCAACTCTACTCTTAGGCATATATCCAAAAGATGCCCATTCATACAACAAGGATGTCTGTTCCACTATGTTCATAGCAGCATTATTTGTAATAGCCAGATCTTGGAAGCAACCTAGATGCCCCTCAACCGAAGAGTGGATAGAGAAAATGTGGTACATTTACACAATGGAGTACTATTCAGCAGAAAAAAAAACAATGGAATCCTGAGATTTGCAGGCAAATGGATGACACTAGAAGAAACCATCCTGAGTGAGGTAACGCAGTCACAAAAAGAGAAATATGGCATGTACTCTCTCATATATGGGTTTTAGACATAGATCTGGGGAGTGCCAGCCTACAATCCCATGGCCAGATTGTCTGTGAAACAGAAACTTCATTCAGTGGCTGATGGAAGAAGAGGCAGACTCCCACGGCTAAGTACTGTGCTGAACTCAAGAAAGCCAGGAACAGAGAGGGAGAACTGATGACCAAAAGGAGTTAAGACTGGGCTGGTTTAACCCCAGAAACAGCTGACCTAACAAGGATTAACTCTTGAATCCCAGGCTGATGCCTGGGAATCCAACATGGCACTGATCAAGACCCCCTGAATGGGGGTGTCAGTGAGGAGGCCTAGGTAATCTATTGAGCCTTGGGCTGTAGATCAGTATACATCCCGAGTATACACATGGACTTTGGACTCCCATCCAACAATGTGAGATGAACTCTCACCCTGAACTCTTGTGGGGAGGGTCTAGGCCCTGCCCTGGATGAAATGACAGACTATAGACACCCCATGGAGGGCCTCACCCTCCCTGCGGAAGTGAGGGGATAATGGGGGAGTTGGGGGAGGGCACGGGAGGAGGGGAAGGGAAGGGAGAGGGACCTGGAACTGACTTGTGAACCAACCATGTTTCTAATCTAAATTTAAACATAAAAATAAAAAAATTAATAAAAAAAAAGAAAAAGACTCGCTACAAACGACCTTCAGGGTCAGTTTTCCCCTTCCACCTTACTTGAGACAGCGCCTATCTGCCCTGAGTACACCCCGCAAGCCGACTGAAGAGATGTAAAGACTCTCCTGTCTCTGCCTCCCACCCGGTAGGAGTGCCCTGCATGCAGGTTCTGGGGGTAACAACTCAGTTCACCAGGCTTGTTTAATATTGAGATGAGGCTACGGCCTACTCTAAGTTACTCCATGTGGTATAAAACAGTGGTTTATCAATCTGTGTGCTGTCCCAAGAGACCCCATTTCCAAACAGATTCCCACTCTTTTGAGAAGGTATGACGTCAAACCCTGTTAGACCCACAAACCGTACATCTGCCAGGTACTCCCATCCAACACTGACTGATAGATGACTGGAAGTAAAGGGGAAAACATCCTATACATTTACTGGAGTGAACTGAGAGTGTGGAAACCAGACCTAAGAACCTATTAGACACACCAGAGCAAAAATAAAAGTTATACCAGAGTCTAACTCCCTCAAATGGATACCTAACATTTTGATTGTATGTTGTCACACCAACCTATCACCTGATGACTACTATGTACATGGAGGATCAACAAGCAGAGAACTCCCCATCTGTCCCTGGAGCTTCAGTTCCACTAGGGTCCCCTCTGTTGACTCAGCCTGTTGGGGGAAGTCCTGTGCATTTGTCAATAAAGTACTGTTGAGCCTATAGGGAACCAAGATAGGAGGGACTAGGAGTCCAGGAGAACTCTGGGAAGGAGAAACAGGGATTCAAGATGTAACGCCATGGGGGTAGGAAGCCCGGAACTATTCTCCAGTAAGAGAAATACTTAGATTAATAATTATGGGGTAATTACTTAAGTCAGAGCTAGCCAGTAAGAGACAAGCAAGGCCAACAGCTTCATAATTAATATAGCCTCCTGTGTTATTATTTGGGACTGATGCGGATCTGGAACCAGGCGGGCGGGAAGGCTCCTCTCAAGGAAAGCTTCTCTTAACACAGCCTACTCAACTGACTGCCCATCCAGTCATGTGAGCCTGGACCTGAAACAGCCCATGCTGGTTTTTGTCAACTTGCCACAAATTAGAGTCGCTTAGGTAGAAGGAACCTTCACTGAGAATATGACGCAACCAACAGGTTTCCTGTAGGCAGGTCTTGAGGTATTCTCTTGATTAGTGATTGATGAAGGGGGTGGAGGCCACCCTGGAGCAGGTGGTCTTAAGGGGTAGAAGAAACCAGGCTGAGTAAGCCGTGGGGAGCACGGCAGGGTGCACTGTTCCTCCTCTGTGACCTCTGCTGCAGTTCCTGCCACCAGGTTCCTGCTCCGACGTCTGTAAGACGAAATAAACACTTTCCTCTCCAACTTGCTTTTGGTCGTGGTCTTTAACACAGCAATAGAAACCAAAGTACAAACTAGGATACTGCAGTTTCCTGCTCGGGCTTCTACCACAGCTGAACTCTGTAGCCTTGTTCTCAAACCCTGACTTCAGCCACCTCCCAGCACCGATCTGGCTTGCATGTTGTCAACAGATTCCCCCAGCCTACTTCTGAAAGCTTTCGTACTCTCCCGCAGCCTCGTTAACTTGTATTCGTTCTGTAAACTACATATAAATATATATATATGCATATATACTAACCAGTGTGATGTGTGGCATGAGAGTTAATTAAGGTTAGAATAAAAGAACCTACATTTACCTCAGCCAGATTACTAGGATAATCTTTCAAGCTGATTTCATTGGAACCTCTGGATCTTGAGAATGCATTGCTCTTCAATAAACTGTGACATGGTAGAAAGACACATACATGTTCCTCTGTGTCTCTGACTAGCATGCTCACAACATGCAGCAAGTGTTTTTACCTAAGCAGCCATCTTCCAAGCCCTTGGGTTAAATGTTAAAAAGAATTAGTTTCTAGGGATGGTGGCACATGCTTTCAAATCCGGCACTTAGTGGGGCTGACCTGGAACCATTGAGAATTTGAGACCTACCTAGACTATACAGCAAGTTCAAGACCAGCCATGGGACCCACATTATAAGACCCTGGTGCTCACACACACACGCTTGTGCACAAACATGCACAATGGGAGAGAGAGAGAGAGAGAGAGAGAGAGAGAGAGAGAGAGAGAGAGAGAGAGAGGAGGAGGAGAGAGAGAGTTCTTTCATTGAGTTCTGATGTGGTCCTCTTCAAAGAGGGCAGGGAGTAAAAATGGAATGAAGGAAAGGGTCTGGAAAGTTGAGAGTGCCCCAAATCGAACCTTTAAATTTACTGCCCATCAGAACAGCATTCTGGAATGGTTATCACCCCGACTTCAGATTTTGACACTTCATCCATGTGTCCAGTAATCCCACACTCCATTATACAAGAGGCCAGAGTGACTAAAGGTGAAAATCAGTCTTCCCAAGATCAGCATCTGATGCACAGAAATAGGCCTGCCTCCACGCTGAAACTATTCCCCAGAGTCCTATTGTTCTAGTCTCTCCCTTTTTAATGTTGGAAAATATAATTCCAAACAAATGTGAACAAAGTCTAATAAGTTATGCAGCTGAAGATGTTTAGGGCTAAGCCCCTTAAGCTTTCTTGGAGTAATATTTGATCTCTTGACATAGATCTATTGCTATTGTGGATTAGATACATATGCAAATCTCCCACAAAATAAGCCAAAACTAAACAATTATTTCCTTATAGACTCGGTGTGACTCGTTTGGAATTCTGAGGCTTTGATGTAGAGTCCAGTGCAGTGTAGAGCAGTGAACAGCAAAGAAGGGAGAAATGGGGCCTGGGGGATGGCCCCATGAGTAAAAGAGCTTGTTGCATAAGCATGAGGACCTGAGTTCTAATCTCCTATACCGGTATAAGAAGCTAAGCAGGGTCCTGCAAACCCATAATTCCCAGTGCCGTCAGGGACAGATAGAGGAAGGTCAATCGGGCTTGCTGGCTGCCAGTCTAGTCCCAGGTTCATTGAGAGATGCTGTTGCAAGCAAATAATGCAGAGGACAAAGTAAGACATTCGAGCATATATACACACATACACACATACAGACACACGCATGCTCACACAGGAAAACAGGACCAAAGAGGGTTCAGTTGGTCAAGTGTTTATGAACTCAGGAAGACATGAATGTGATCCTCCACAACCCATATAAAAAGGCTAGGCTTGGTGGCACACCCCTCTAATCCAAGCACAGCAGAGAGAGAGATGGCAGGGACCCCTGGGACTGGAGAGCCAGCCAGTCGGGCCTTCTGGGTGAGTTCCAGATCAATAAAAGACCCTTGTCTGAAAATAAAAAGAATGGAGCAGATGGTACCCTGCAGTGGCTTAAATGAGAATGATTCCCCACAGGCTCATGTGTTTGAATGCTTGATTCCCAGGTGGTGGAAACATTTAAAAATGATAAAGAGGTGTGGCTTTGTTGGAGGTAGTGGATCACTAGGGGCAGGCTCTGTTGCAGGAAGTGGATCACTAAGGGTAGGCTTTGAGGTTTCAAAAGACTGGCACCATTTCCGGTTCTCTCAGTCCCTGCTTTTGGATCAAGATAACTATCAGCTGTTCTTTCCACCATGCCTTTCCATCAACATCAAGGACTCAAACCCTCGGGAACCAAAAGCTTGATTAAATGCTTTATTTTATAAGTTGCCTCAGTTATGGTGTTTTGTCAAAGCAATAGAAAACTCTAACTAATACTGGGTCTGAGGAACAAAATCAGAAGTCTTCTGGCCTCCTCATATCTGCACCAGCACACATATATCTGCATACACAAACAGGGAGGAGGGGAAGTACAGTGCTGTAGCAAAACACAGGACAGTCTCAGAAAGTAGAGAACACAGACAAGGAGATCCTAGACTACAGGGAACTTGTGACAATGAAAAAACAGATGAATAGCTTCTTTTGTCTGCCTTGTCCATCATAGAAGTAGCTTCTCTGAAAGAATAAGAGCAAGGTTCTGGAGCCAGGGGTCCTGGGGCTGAAGATGATGACGTTTATAGGAACAAGGCAGTTACCCTAGACTAAGCCACCAGAAAAGATGAGTCATGCCTCTCAAACCTTCCACACATGGATAGAAAGACTGAAGCCACCAGATACAACTGGGTGATTCTTTAAACCATAAAATAGGGTCACTGCTTGATTTGAGATCCACATCAGACCTGTCTCTGGAAATTGGTCACTTAACTTCAAATCTGTTTTGGAAGTGAGTGATAGGCCAGCAGCCCACAGGTCTGACTTACTCTCATCTCGTCAGTGTTATCGTGGCACTGTCATTGTTAGAGAGAGTGACAACCCCTAGAATTTCCCCCTGATGGGGGAAGTCCTTCTGTGTATATGTTTGTCTTATTGGTTGATAAATAAAGCACTGTTGGCCAATAGGGAAGCAAGATGGGTGGGACTAGGAGTTGAGGAGGATTCTGGGAAATGTAGTCAAGATTGGAGGTTGCCATGTGATCCCCGGAAGAGAGGATGCATGAGGGTGGCGTCCTTGGTAAGACAAGACCTTATAGAAATATGTATACACATACATATATATAGTACATACTATATATATATATATATATATATATATATAGTAATTACAGAAAATACTTAAAACAGAACTAGCCAATGAGAAGCCCTGGACATTGGCAGACAGCATTGTAGCTAATAGAGTCTCTGTGTGTTATTTGGGGTTGATGCAGCTCTGGGATGAGGCTGGCCGGAAGAATGCTCATTACATCCCCCTAACTGGCATTTGACTCAGATTGGAAGATTTCTTTACATTTCCACACTCAAAGTAATCTCAACCTTTACTACAGCCACTTGCTCTACCTTGTAAGCTTTAAAGGGTGTATCACTTCAAAAATCATGGAATGGGGGCTGGAGAGTAGACTCAGCAAGTAAAAGCCCTTCTTGCTCTTCCAGAGGACCTGGGTCTGATTCCCAGGACCCACATGGAAGCTCACAGCCATCCTTAACTCCAGTTCCTAGGGATCAACATTCTCTTCTAACTTCCCCAGGCCCCAGGCATGCACATGGTGTACATACATTCAGGAGAAAAGATCCACATAAAATAAATCTAAAAGAAAATTTTAAGCATGGAATGCTAGCTCTGAGAAGTCTCTTATGTAATTTCCTTTTTTTCCAAGACAATTCCTTATAGTGGTTCTCAACTTTCCTAATGCTGTGACCCTTTAATACAGTTCCACATGATGTGGTTACCCCCAACCATAAAATATTTCATTGCTCCTCCATAACTGTAATTTTGCTATCATTATGAATCGTAATGTAAATATCTAATATACAGGATATCTGATATGCAACTCCCAAAGGAGTCATGACCCACAAGTTGACAACCACTGCCTTATAACAGTGGTTGTATCAGTCACAACAACTGTCAATCACAAGAATACCCATAATGGCTTACAGGCATTGAACACTTACTCTTGAGCACTATGCCAAGAGATTTACATATTTAAATCAAATGAGTGAGATGTGGGTATGACTTTTTTCTCTCTTTTGCAGAAGGGGAACATGACATAGACATGTGTACCTTCCTCCCGTCTTGTTCCTTCTTTGTGAAGAACTCCTTATCAAATACTAAACCTCAGGTATCCAAAGCCTATGGGCATCATTTTCTCTCAGCTACAAGAAACATGGGAGGATACATAATTTGGAAGAGGATTCTGGATGCCTTTGATTATGACGTTCCTAGAAGGTATGGTTACACTCTTGTTTTCCCTAGGCACAGGGTCTAGCCGCTCTTACCCTGTTGTCTTCCTGGATCTCCCAGTCACTCGAGGTCATCAGCTGCTGCCCTTGTGAACAGTTAGCAAACTGGAAGAGGCTGGAAAACATCCTTCTGTTTTCTTGTGTGTCCGGAAAAATGGCATCTTGGAAATTGACTCCATGGGGCAAGAGATTGTAATTTTCATCCATCCTGAGGGAGAGGGGTCAAAGCAGAGATGTGGGTGAGGTTATTGGAGGTGGGCCAGCTTCAGTTCAGTTTACAAAGGCCAGAGATGATCTTGCTAATTTCATCATGAAGTCTGCAATGGTTCCCAGAAAGAGACCCCTACAGTTAGCATGTCTAATTGTTTTCCACTGTACACTACTTGAGTCTAACCTTAAGGTTTTCTTAAGAATGGAATCTAGACAAGGAGGAAGGAAGATGTGTGCACAAATGCCTGTCTGTCTATTTCCAAAGTCCTCCAGGACCTTCAGTCTCACAGTGTTCCTTACTTCTTGGTGAGAAGGCAGACAGTTGTAATGTGACCTAGATTCAAGTCTCACTGCTACATTCAAGTCTCAAAGTTTCTTCCTTTAAAGCAGTCTTCCAGTCTTCTACAAGGAAGATTTTAGTAGAACCTACTTTCTTGGTATTATCATAGGGACTGCACTGGGAAAAATGTAAGCAGGACTGGAGATGTGGTTCAGTGGTAAGTGAACTTCGTGGTCAAGTGTGAGGACCTGAATTTGAATTCCTAGCACCCACATTAAAAAACAGTCATGGTTGTACATGCTGGTAATACCAGCACTGGAAGGCAGAGACAGGCAGATCCTGAGAGACTGCTAGCCCAGGCTAGCCCAAACAGTGAGCGTCCAGGTCAATGAGAGACCCTGTATCGAGGCAATAGAGTGGAGGATGATAGAGGAAGACACCAGCATCTTCCTCTGCGTGTGCACACACTCCTGAGCACACACCACATACACATACATGCACTCATCCAACACAACAAATGTAATGAAGTACTTGGCACAGAGTGAATGCAAGTATATAAATATTAGTCAACATTTTTACATGCTCTGGTGTAAAGTGCTTATTAGAAATAGAAGTCAGAACAGAAGAGGTAAGCATTTTAATCCAAGTGTTCCAGCTTGAATTTGGAATGCTCCCCCTCCTCTCAGTTTCATGGACTCAACCTTGGTACCCAGCTAGGGTGGGAGGCTGTCAAAGCTTCAGAAAGAAATAAGTCACCAGGAGTATGCCATTGTGTCTATATCCTGCCATGGCCCCTTCCTGTATTCCTTCTCTGCTTCCTGTTTGCCATGAGGTGAACAGACTCTGTTCCTCCAGGGCCACATGGCAATGGAATGGACCCTCTGAAATGAACCAAAATAAACCCTCCCCAGTTTCCATTTATCAGTCACAGCAAGTGAGCAAGAGACTGGGAAGAGGCCAGAACATCAGAGGAGAACACTTTGTGTGCCGTTATTAGCCTACTCCAAGGCAAGACAGCCCCATGAAGACAGCCTGTCACAGTATCGTGTGACTGTTGGTCTGTCTTAACTTTCTTTAATTATGTCATCACAAAAGATGAAAACATTGGCTGACCACTGAACAGTCACTGGACCATTTTGTGATTAAGAAAGAAAAAAGCAAACGTCCAACACTGTCTGCTCAAGTCTTGGGCTTTCATCCAGTGGGAAATAAAGCACTGTCAAGTTGTTTCCTAGCTGGGCTCTTAGTGTTTTCCCTAAATAAAAACATGAAAAGGCTGAGTTAGATTCTCTGGATCAAGAAAGACACTGGCACAGTCCTGGCTGACTTTATTTAGACACTATACTTTCCAGACAATTTAAAAAATCAACCTAATCTGGCTAAGCCACTCAAGCCAACACAAAGCAGAACATGCGTTCTAAACTTAGCCTGTCTTCAATATGGGAAGCACATGTGGCGGCGAGCTGCAGGATGCCCCTCTGCGGAACATAGCTGTTTTCTTTCTCAGAGATTCTGAAACCAGTCTGCAGCCCCTGCTCAGTGTGGTCCCCAAGAGCCTTGGTGCTGTTTTACAGCTGGTAAGACAGGGACTATCACTGATCATAAAGCTTTGGATTGAATCACGGATCGTTTTAAAATCTGGCTAAGCTCCTACATCCATGTCTCTCCCAGTTGTTCTACATCCGTCTTATTTGAATCGGAAGCAACCCACAAACTTGGGGAGCCACCTGCTGTTTTCTACCCATGCTTTGGATAGAACTTCGTAGTCAAATAAGCATGAACTGAATTTAGGGACAGATACATTTCCTGCTGATCATAGGTCAACCTCCCTGGAACTTCACAGGGTTGATAGCGTCTGCAAGGGACCGCCTGCCTGATGCCCCTCTGACCTCTTCAAAGCAGTGACCTGGAGTT
The DNA here is from genome assembly GCF_017639785.1 of Mesocricetus auratus. NCBI lineage: Eukaryota > Metazoa > Chordata > Mammalia > Rodentia > Cricetidae > Mesocricetus > Mesocricetus auratus. The sequence goes on along the minus strand of NW_024429196.1, from coordinate 23,063,325 downwards.
TTTGCCTTTCCCCCAATCTCTGCTCATTTGAATTACCTGGCAGCAGGTATGAAGAGTGGGCTGCTGTCTGGCATTGAAGTGGTAGGAGAAGAGAGAGAATGCACGTTAAACAACGGGACTTTCCCGGGAGATTCAGGTGCTTCTATTGCTTCTCACTTTCAGCCAGATGGGAACTGGTGGAGAGGTGAAATGTGAGTGGGACTCTGAGAGAAGTATTTGACCCAAAACTCACACCTGAGAAGTTCAATGCCAGAATCCAGACAACTGATTCCAAAGGTCATCTCTCTCAATACACCAAATGGTTGGTTGGAAAGCACATGCTCATGCATGTCGTAGCATGAGCCTGTAATTCCAGCACTGAGGGCTGAGGCAGGAGGATCGCCCGGGGAAAACAATAAAACCTGGTCTCATAAACAAAAGTACTTTAACTTTTTTGCCTTTGACACCCTTCTGGTTGTGCACATAACTCCAAAATCATGACTCCTCAACCAAGGGTGGTCAGGATCTTCACAGAGGATAGAACAAGAGAGAATGCAAAAGAGCCTGAGGCATGTTCTACTTGGGCAACGGCCCCTGGCGCTCCTGACCTGCTGCAGATAGCCCGCAGAGGGGCCAGGCTCACCTGACAAAGAAGAAATAGGAGTAGTCCTGGACCACCGTGTGGGAGTGACAGGAGAAGTAGCCCAGACCTGTAAGATTGAGCCGGGAGCCAGCGGGCACCTCCAGCATACTGCCCCACGCCTGGTCACACAGCATCTCCACCTCGGCGGAATAGAAGAGCCCTCCCTCTCCAGCTTGGTACTGCCAGGGCAGGTAGTTGTAGAGGCCAGGCACCTCAGGGTGCAGCGCCAGCACCTTGGCATACACGATGGTCTCGGCCAGCTCTGCACGGCAGCCCTCGCTCAGGGGTCGCCACTCCGAGGGCAGCTGACAGGCGCGCGCGGGCGCTGGGCAGGCGGCGAGGCAGAGAGCGGCGAGCACCACCGGGAGCAGCATGCCGGCGGCTACGCTCTAGCCCGGGCGCATGGCCCGCCCGGGTGTCGGGGAAGGCGGAGAGCTGGGGAGCCCGCAGTGCCGGCCCGCTCGCCGGGGAACCACGACCTGGGCTCTCGACTGCGCGAGCTCCAGGGAGCTGGGCTGCGTGGCTAGCTCTGTGGCCAGAATCACCATGCCCCGGCCTTCGCCCCTCCACGCTTAAGAAGGGTTGCGAGGACGGGACGGGCGGGGACTGGGGCGTGGACGGCGGCGGGGGCGGGGAGTTCGCTCCGCAACCAGAGGTGGGGACCGGCCCGGGCGCTCCGGGACTCCTGGGTGGCGGCTGGACTTGTGAATTGAGTCTTGACCTTCCAACCTAGTCGCTTTTTAAAGCGCCGTTTGCCCGGTGTAAAGAGTTGTTCCCTACGCAGGTGTCCCACAACTACTGCTCTCAATTTGCACGATGAAGTATTCTGCGTTAAGACTTTACGTTTTTCCTGCAAGTGATTTAGAATCAAAGTGCATAGCAATCAATTCTGATTTTGTCTTCCCCGAACTTCGTATGAAATAATATCTCCACCTCTCTCCTCTTTCTTTCTCTGTCTCCCACCTCTCTTCCTCTCCTCCCTTCTCCCCCTCGTCTCCCCCTGCCCCTCCTCCTCTCCATCCTCTTCTCCCCTGAATGGCTTCGTCCCTGATCCCATTTCCCTCTCATCCTTCTCTGTCATGCACACACACACACACACACACACACACACACACACACACACACACACACACTGATTTTTCTGTAATAATGGTGTTCAAAGAATCCCCATAAAGTTTTAAAAAGCCATTGTTTCAGGATTTTTTTTAGGTTGCTAATTTATACAGCCCTTGATTCTGAAAGTCCTACACCTGGAACTTTCAGTAAATTCAAAACAACCTTTCTCTAGTTAGTGGGTGAAATGGAAGAGACAAAATCCCTCAAAAGTTCTCCCTCTCAGTCGTCATTACCATTCTTAGTGTAAAAAGAATAAATGACAGCAGGACTGAGGCCCAGCTCAGTTAGAAGAGTATTTGCTGGGCATGCCTCATTCCTGGCTTTGACTCAGCACCTCATCAGCTGGACACAGGGATACACATCCAGTAGTCGGGAGGTGGGGAGGCAGGAGGATCAAGAATTCAAGGCTGTTCAGAAGGCTTCAGAGGGAATCTGAGTCCAGCATGGGCTACAGGAACCATCTCAAAATAAAAGAATACCTATTTGTAAATACATTGATCATAATCATTTTATGGATGTTACCCACACATCAGAATAAAGTACACATTGTATCTAATGCATTTTAAGAACAGATTTATAAGCAAAATTGCCCTTAAAATGGAGGGCATCTCATTTGGGGGGGGGTGTTGCAGGTTTGGAAGCAGGAACCTAGCTGAATTGTTCAAGGACCTAGAGAAAAGAGAGTACCTAAGAAAATCTAGAAGAGAATGTACAGAGTGGGAATGAAAAATCAAAGGCTGGGCCTCACCTCTGCAGGCCCCCGGATCTTCCAGAGAGTCCTGAAACTTTGGTTGGATGGTTCCTTTTGTGAATGCTTCAGATGGATCAGGTGTTGGCAGGCAGTTCTTACAAACAAACCCAACCCATGCAGAAGGGACACAAAAGGAGGAAACCTGGGGAGGGGTTTGGGCATTTTCAGAAAATAAAAGGAACTCCGGGCAGCATTATCCAGTTGATGGATTTGGAGGGCTTTAGATGGCATGAGGGGCACATTAGCTCAGACTCTTGTCAGTGAGCCTATCAGGCTTGCATTTCACAAACCCGGAGGAAGCCCCAGAGTAGAAGGAAGTGTAAGAAAGAGGCCCGTCGCAGGCTGTGGAGTACGAGAGAGAGACAGAGACAGAGACAGAGACAGAGACAGAGACAGAGACAGAGACAGAGAGACAGACAGAGAGAGACAGACAGAGAGAGACAGAGAGAGAGAGAGAGAGAGAGAGAGAGAGAGAGAGAGAGAGAGAGAGAGAGAGAGAGAGAGAGAATCTTGCTATGTAACTCTCAAATGCCTTCAGGCAAGAATTTCAAGTGTGTGCCACTATGTTAGGTGAGGCCTCAACAAATTTTGCAGGAAAATCTTAGTTATGGTCTAAGTAAATCCAGAGGACAGCAGTGCCAAGTATATAGATGACAAATGACTGTCTGCAATTACCTGCTATGGGAAATACCAGACTTCCACACAATGAGTGGGGAAGTGATGTCATGCCTAGCATCAGAGGCTGCTTATCAGCGCAGACCCATTGTCTCTCGTTGAACATTTAAACTTCCACGGGTTTACTACATGAACCTGCTCCAACTGTCATAATGAAATACCACGGGCTGGAGGCTTACCCAGCAGAGATTTATTTCTCCTAGTTCCGGAGACTTAAAGTTCAGTATCCAGACGCCAAGGCTGGTGTCTGGTAAGACCTTTGTCCCTGAGGTGTGTGTAAATGGCCACCTTGTATTCTTACAGCAAGAGGTGGCCTTTACTTTATGTTCTTCTGTCCTCCCTTTACTAGTCCAGTGGTGTAGGACCCCGCCTTTATCAACTCATCCTGCTTTAGTTAACCCCCATAAAGGCCTCATTTCCAAATCTAATCCCACAGAGGGGCAGGATAGAGCTTTGCTATGTGAGTGGGGAGTGGGGAGGGAAAACATAATGTAGACACAACAGTCGCTCAGCAGGTGTTCTGCAGGCCAGCTGACTCACGAACTCCCAAGGATTCTCCTGTCTCCACATTCCACCTCACCACAGGAGCACCGGGATTACAGGGCTTACATGGGTTCTGGGGACCCAAACTGAAGCTCACACATCTGCACAGCAAGTGCTTCACTCGCTGAGCCAGCTCCTGACCTGATGTCTTTCTTCTTATAAACACACTTGGGCACAGGGAGGTTAACTGACTTACCAAATACACAAGGGCTAGAAACTGACTGAGCCAGGAGTCAAACCCTGCCAATCAGTTTCCCCAAGTCTACTCATTCAAAGTCAATGCTGGCAAAAAATAGAAGGTGACTTCAAGGACAGGGTGGCCCTTCCCTTAGCGTCTCTGTCCAGCATATGGTCATTGCTATGGTCTGTACATGGAATGTCACCCACAAGCCCACCTGTTGGCTGCGTTGTCCCCATCTGGCCGTGCCATTTGGGGAGGTTATAGAAACTTTAGTAGGTAGGACCCCACTGGAGGAGGCGGGATCCTGGAGCACATCCCTTGGGAATGTATTTCATGCTAGGCCCACTCCGGCACCCCTCTCTCTGTTTCCTGTCCACCGTGAGGTAAACCGCCCTTCTACCATATCCTCTACCACGATGGTGTTCTGCCTCACCACGAACTGTAGGCCGCAATCTCTAAAACTGTGAACCCAAACAGTTCTTCCTTCAAGTCTTTTTTCTCGGGGTTTGGACACAGCTACTCAGAAGCACTAGTAGAGTTAGTAAGAACTCAACGTCACTCCCAGGAAGGATTTGGTGCATGTGATATTGGTCTGGCATTCACGTTGTTCAGTCCTGAAGCCCCCATTCCATTTTAATCCTGTTTTATAACTTATGCAGACAGGATAAATTAAAGGTTTTCATTTAAATTTCATCTTCCACTGCCTCCGGGGCCTGGCTGGAAAAGATTGGTCTGCTTCTACTAACCTTAAAGCCTCGACTTCTCTTTCCATTTAGTCAGTAAATAAACAGCTGAAGGCCTGGTTATTTCATCTCTTCTCATAGAAACACATTTCCATTATTACCCAACCGTATTTTCCTGAAGCCTCTTCCAGAAGCTGTCCTTCTCATGGATTGTCCAGGCAGGTCAGTTACATTTTTTTCTTCTCCATAGGGTATGGCAGAGAGCCTCACTCATTTGGTTTCTCTTCCTAGTTGGGCTGCTGGTATGTTCCCTGGTGGTCTGCTGATCTTCAGAGAACAAGACCCTTTGAATAAGCAGAGCTCAGGGTAGTTAGAAAGAAACAAACATTCCATGAGTTGCTGGGTTTCAGAGTGAGGAAAACTGCTTCTTCCTGTTGGTTCCAAAGCCCATCAATTGTGGCTGTGAGACAAAGATGACATGCCACCATTTCAGGGCCTTGACTGCTAACTGACCCTAGAGCTGAGGCTTTTTTAGCCCATCACAACTTTCAGACTTTGCCTGGGTGCTTCCCGGAAATGGCAAGACCTGTTGATTTTGTGGCCATGGGCCCATTACTGTGATGGGAGCTATAGGATTCACTGATCAAAATTGATGTTCTGGGAAATGCCATGCTAACAGGCAGGGTGTTCTGGGATGCCATTGCTGCTGCTGCTGCTGCTGGCAGAAACAGGGACAGGGAAAGCAAATTCATACCCAGAAAGTACCTAATCTACTGAGAACCAATCTCTGTCCCTTCTAAGATGGGAAAAGTTCAGTATAGTTAACCAGATAGCTGACTGGTTCCCCGAGTGAACAATTCGTTATCATGGGGTCAGTGTTAGTTTCTTTGTGATGCATTAAGCTCTCAACAATAGCTCACCAGGGCAGCCTGGATGAGGGGAGTGCTGAACCAATACATAGCCTACCTCCTTTCCACATGGCCACTCTGTTCATGGGCTCATGAGCAAGCACTAGGTAAAGAAACTAACATCTATAGAGGACAGGTTTGCCCATATAATTAAGACTCTCTTCTTGATCATCATCACTTACATGAGAAATAGAAACTCTCACAATCCTTGACCATTCTGAGACATCCATTCATCCCTCTTCCCCAGATGTCCTTCTTACCTGTTTTCTGATGCTAGTCTTTCAAGTCCCCACCCATTCAATCAAACAAGCAGTCATTGCTCACAGAGCTGTGTCATTTGAACTAATGGTCATCTCTGGGTTCATTTCAGCCTACATCTCTTAAGTCACACTCCATCCCTGAGGGACATCAAAACAGGAATTCAAAGCAGGAAGCTGGAGGGAGGAAGTGAAGCAGAGGTCACGGAGGAACACTCTTACTGGCTTGCTCAGCCTGCTTTTTTATATCATCCAGGACCGTGTGTCCAGGGATGGCACCATCCCCAATGAAGTGGATCAACCCACATCAATAATTCATCAAGAAAAGGTACTACAGTCTGGCCTACAGGCAAATCTTATGGTAACCTTTTCTCAATTGCAAGTGGCTCTTTACAAATGACTCTGGCTTGTGTCAACTTGTTATAAAACTAGCCAACACATTGCCCTTTCATATTTAAAAAATTATATTGTGTAGATACAACACATGAAACAGTGGCGATTATAAAAACTTGACAAAATAATTGGAAATGAAACAGACATTTAGTCAAAAGTTTAACATATAGTACGAAAGAACTCAAATTGGCATCATTCTGTGAGTGGTATATAAATTGATATATACTTGTGTGTTTGAATAGCATGCCACATTTTCAAACATTCTAAATGGCACAGACAGGACAGTGTATCTGTGAAAGAAGAATTTGGATAATCTGGGGGCTCATAAAAGACTAAAATGTTCCATGCCATGATCTTGGTGGTAGTTACATGGTTACTAATTTGTTTCATAAATATATTTTAATATATTTTCCTCATATTGTTACAACAAAAGCTCTTTAAAGGACATAGGCTCTTTGTCATACTGGATTATAGTCAACAGACTAATCTGGTGAGTAGATTCAGGTCTGTCACCATCTCAGACAGATGAGGGACCAAGTGAAGAAGGGTTATATCATTACTCTCCAGAAGTTCACACACAACAAAGCTCAGTGCTCTGGTGTCAGCACTGCCCTGGGTCCCTCCAATTAGGGATAAGGGAACTAAGGCCATTCCAATAGTCACTGAGATTGGCATGCCCCATGAGCAAAACAATATATGTGTATCACTTCTGGAACAAACACAATAGCCCTGCAACTGGACTCCTGCCCCCAGGTTCAGTAAAGGAAAGAAACCCACAGCTGGCAAAGATCAGTTAAAGTTTGTTTTGTTCTGTGTTTGTGTATGTTTAATTGTATGTGTGTGTGGTTACACATGCATGTGTGCTTGTGTGCATGCATGTGGAAGCCAGAAGACAGACAATCTCAGATATCACTCACCGTGTGTGTGTGTGTGTGTGTGTGTGTGTGTGTGTGTGTGTGTGTGTGTGTGTGTGTGTGTGTGTGTTAGGGTTTCTCACTGGCCTGGAACTCACCTCATAGCCTAGGCTTGCAGGCTAGCCAGCTCCAAGGATCTGCTTGTCTCTGCTTCCTCCCCAGCACAGGAATTCCAAGTGTGCACTTCCACATCCAGCTTTTTAAATTTTGACAGGGGAACTCAAGTCCTCATGCTTGGGAGGCAATCACTTTACTGACTGAGCTGTAATTGTGATTTTACTCCATCCATTCATAGACCAAACTCAGTAGTCCCATGTCAGTCCTTAGAAAGACACTGATGATGTAATGACCTATCCAGCACCATCCTTGCCCTACCTTTCCATCCTGATGACAAACTCCAACTTCAGACTACCCCAACTCTGCCTCCTGCTGTTTTCAACAGAGGTCTAGCTGCTACTATCTAAATACAGAACAGAGTCATACACTTATCTTGATAGCAACCAAGCTGTTTACTTTCAAATCCCCTCCCCTCAGAGTGAACAAGAGAACACATAAATAAAACCCAGCAGTTATGTGTGAGAATTATCCCACTTGATCTGAGTTCAGAATTTTCTTTTCTGTTTTTCTGCTATCTTAATCTGTGTGCAGACTGGAGGCTCACAGAGCCTACACTGAGATAAACAACCAAAAATGAGGGGCATTCTGCCTATTTCGTTTTATCGTATTTCCTAGCCTTGCAGGGTCTTTCTGGAAGGCTCCCTGAACAAAATGTGAACCTCAACTCATTCTTCCTTCTGGTATCCTTGGGAGGCAGGAAGCCAGAGTTATTTCACAGATAAAGAAGCAAGAATCCCCAGAGGTCCAGTGCCTGCCTGGGTCACATAGCTATAAGCAGTGGGGATGCTGGGAACAGGACTTGAGGTTAGGACTCCCTGCCTGAGGTCTCCTAGCTCCCAAATGGGGCCTCCTTCCTGAGAGGTAACTTCATATGTGAAGCTGCCAATAGAGTCTTATTCTCCAGAAGGAAATGTTATGGGAACGCAAAGCAACCCATGCATATTTCTTCCCTGCATATTAATACATTTTCAGGAGGCACATAAGGTGGCCTCAAAGAGGAAAGAGAGAAAGTAGGAAAGGCAGCATATTAGCAAAAAGGAGAAAGCTTGTATAAAATGCTCCTTCCACCAATAACCAGGTGGTAAAATGTTGGCCTGCATCAGACCTCAGTGACCCATTGACTGAGTGGTACTAAGTCTACCTTAACCAAACTTCAGGGTGGAGGAGGGGAGGGGTAATGGTTAAGGGACCATCCACTGCTATCCACAAGTAGATACTTTCAAGAGAGGATAACAACAACTACAGCAAAAATATCTTAGATAACATCATAATATTTTACTTTCTTTTTTCTGGGACTGGGGATTCAGCCTGTAATCTTATGCATGGCAGGCAAACACTATACCACTGAACTATATAGCTCCAGCCACCAACACCAAAAATCTATGCCATTTGAGCATCTGCATTTGGGACAAACAATGACCAAGGTTTGGGCTTGACAAGCACCTGGTAACTGTTCTGTTAGCAACTGTCAGAACTTTGGAGTTTGCACTCACCAGTCAGGATAGCAATATTGTCAGCCTTTTCACATTGGCAAGTGGAAACAAGAATGGCTGATTTTTCCAGGAGGAAAGATGAAGTTCCAAGAATGCCTGCTATCACTTTAAGCCCATCAAAGCAAATTCCTAACATCTTCTTGTTCAAATTTTTAAATACCAAATAGAAATAGTTGGCACAGGCTGAACATCTTGACTGCCCCCCCATTCATCATTCAACATTTCTATTTCAAACAAATAACTTTTAGCTTTTATCTCTCAACCTGTAGATTTAGGGCTTGGTTCCAGGCCCTGGAGATACAATTAAGAATAATATAGAGATGCTGTTCTCACTAGTCAAACTGGTATGACTAAAATGAGGCTATGAAGCCATAACCTTTACTTGGTAATGAATGTCTTGAAAAACTGATCAACAGCCTCTGATAATGCAAGTCATTGAAGTACTGGACAACTGGACAAAAGGAACCCTTGGACACTGCTAATGGGAAGGTAACCTAGTCAAGTCACTATGGAAGCCAATACAGTTTCCTCAGGGAAAAAAAACTAAAATAAATCTACCATATGACCCAGCTTACTACTCTTAGGTACTTACATGAGGGACTCCAAATCAATATATCACAGAGACACGTGCATCTCAGTGCTTATTACAGTACAGTTCAAAGTATCTAAACTATGGAACCAGCCTAGATAACAATCAGCAGAGGTCTAGATAACAAAAATGTGAGATAGATAGATAGATAGATAGATAGATAGATAGATAGATAGATAAGACATTTTTCAACCTCAAATGATGGGGGAAGTCCTGTATATTTGTTAATAAAGTACTGTTGAGCCAATAGAAATCTAGATAGGAGGGACTAGGAGTCCAGGAGGACTCTGGGAAGGAGAAACACAAGAGAGTTCGAGATGTAACGCCATGGGGTAGGAGGCCTGGAAATTTCTCCGGTAAGAGACATACTTAGATTAACAATTATGGGGTAATTACTTAAGTCAGAGCTAGCCAGTAAGAAACAAGCAAGGCCAACAGCTTCATAATGAATATAGCCTCCTGTGTGTTTATTTGGGACTGATGTGGCTCTGGAACCAGGCTGGCGGGAAGGCTTCTCTCAAAGAAAAAGCCTCCTTTTACACTCAAATAATAAAGTTATATCGTTTTCAGGAAAATGGTTAAACTGGAGATCTTCATGTTAAGTAAATTAAGTCATTATCAAAAAGACAAATAACACGTGTTTTCTTCCATTTGTAGTTCCTAGATTTTGTACGGACACATTCAATTATATGTATCTATGACATGAAAGTAGGAGCAAAACATTCTAGGACTAACAAGGGGAATATGGAAAAGGCTTGAAGTAAATCATATACTTGTATTAAAATGTCCTTATATAACACAATATCATGTACAATGAGTATATGTCAATAAAAAGAATTTCAGAGTGTGTCTTCAACACCTGAGATTCTCTCTTCCATCTCTTGTATTCTGTTGGTTATGCTTTCCCCAGTTTTTCTATTTCCAGCATTCCTTCAGACTGTGGTTTGTTTTATTGTCTCCATGTCAGCTTTCAACCCCTGCACTGTCTGAATTGTTTCTTGTAATTTTTGCTTCATGTTTTCTTCCTTTCTTGCACTTACTGGATTGTTTGGTTTGTTTTTTTTTTATTATTCCATTTCTTTAAGGGATTTTCTCATATCCTCTATAAGGGCCTCTATCATTTTCATGAAGGTGTTTTTAAGGTCATTCCCTTCTGCTTCATCTCTACTGGGGTGTTCAGGTCTTGCTAGTGTAGAATCTCTAGACGCCAGTGATGTCATATTTGTTTTTCTGTTGCTGAGTGTGTTCTTATATTGCATCTTTCCCATCACTTCTTCCAATGAGTCTAGAAAGAGCAGATTGGGAACATCAGGGGAGGGGAGAGGGAACCAGGAAAAAGAGAGGGGAATAAGAGGAGGGGAGAAGAAGGGCATGGGGGAGCAGGAAAGTTGAGTCGGGGTAAGAATAGAGGAGAGCACTATGAGAGATACCATAATAGATAGAGTCATTATAGGTTTGAGGAGAGAGCTGACACTAGTGAGATTTCCAGAGATCTACAAGGATAACACCAACTGGCAAACTAAGCAACAGTGGAGAGACTACATTAATAGCCCCAATCTGATGATAAGGTTGATGACTACCTTATATGCCATCCTAGAACCTTCATCCAGTGACTGATGGAAGCAGAGACAGATACTCACAGCTAAACACTGAACTGAACCCCTGGAACCCAGTGACAGAAATGGAGGAGTGATGAGCAAAGGGGTCAAGACCGTGCTGGTGAACCCCACAAAGACAGCTGACTGGACAAGGGGGAGCTCTTGAACCCCAAACTGATGACTAAGAGACCAACAGGGGACTGATCCAGACTCCATGAATGTAGGTAGTGTCAGTGAGAAGGCCACAGAAATCACCTAGTAGATCAGTGTTTTACCATGGCATACAAATGAACTTTGGGAGCCCATTCCACATGGAGGGATGCTCTCTCAGCCTGGACACATGGGGAAGGGCCTAGGTCCTGGATGAAATGACAGACTCTGGAGATCCCCACATGGAGGGCCTCACCCTCCCTGGGGAATGATATGGGGATTGGGCCGGGGGCTGGGGGGGCTAGTGGAGGGAGGAGGGGTGGGAGAGGGAGCTGGAATTGACATTTGAAGCAAGCATGTTTCTAATTTAAATAAAAACATATATTGAGAAAAAAAGAATTTCAGAGAAAATAATTGTTTTTAAAAAAAGATAATTGATTAGTTCTACTCTCAGTCTTACCAGAAAAGCTTCTCTCTGAAGTGGGCAATGATTAATGCAGAGTCATAGTGGTCAAATGCTGAGACTATGTGACTTTGGGGTACTCAGCCCTAAATGAGACATTCATATCAGCCCCCTCCCCAGACTTAGGGACTATTATAAAAAAGGAGACAGAAAAAAATGTCAGAAGATGGAAAGGGTTGCTATGAAATGCTGTCTTCTGCACATGGTGGAACCAGCACACTCACAGGCTTTCTGCAGTTATAGTTACCTGCGCAGGATAAAGTCAGCCAGACTAGGCAGGGTTCCAGCAGGCAGCAGGAACAGGAGAGAGAGAGAGAGAGAGAGAGAGAGAGAGAGAGAGAGAGAGAGAGAGAGAGAGGGAGGGAGGGAGGGAGGGGAGGGAAGGAGAGGAGAGGAGAGGAGGGAAGGGGAGGGGAGGGGGAGGAGGGGGAGGGGAGGGAAGGAGAGGAGAGGAGAGGAGGGAGGGGAGGGGAGGGGAGGGGAGGGGGAGGAGGGGGAGGGAGGGGAGGGAGGAGGAGGGGGAGGGGAGGGAAGGAGAGGAGAGGAGAGGAGGGGAGGGGAGGGAGGGGAGGGGAGGGAGGGGAGAGGAGAGGAGAGGAGAGGAGGAGGAGCCAGATGTAGAGGCGCAAGCCTTTAACCAGCACTCGGGAAGCAGAAGCAAGTAGCTCTCTTGAGTTTGAGGCCAGCATTGTCTGAATAGTGAATTCTAGGACAGCCAGGACTACGTGAGATCCTGCCTTTTATAAACAAGGCCCACATAGCTGACTACGTGAGATCCTGCCTTTTAAAAACAAGACTCACATAACTGACAAAGCAAAAGGCAAGCAGGCAAGGGTTGCAACTGGGTCTCTGGGAAGGGGACTTCCCTAGTAAGTGCAGAGCATAAACAAACCCACAAGCCTAGAGGAAGGCAGGTCTCATGAACCTGCTCACATCTTGGTCCTTGCCATGGAATGAGAAAGGAAGTTAAGTTCAAGAGGGCTGGGTAGAGGAGCACATGGTTATCACAGAGCTGCTCTGCCTTGCCCAGACGGGTTGTCAACAAAGGTCTCTTTCCCATAGGAAGTCGAGTCTCCTGGGGATCTGACAGAGGCCAAGGCCAGTGGAAGAGAGAAGTGAACTTCTCAAAGGGGTACAGTCTTCCTACTTGAGGGAAGATTACATGCACACACAAACTGCATGGGAGACAGTGTACACCCCTGACAGCTGCCGGACATCTCGGTATCAGTGTCTGTCTGCTGGGGTTGGGGGTAGGTGGGGTGTAACTCCAGCAGCATGCGTAGCACACAGGATGTTTCCAAAGGCTGAAAAAAAGTCGCAAAGCCTCCAGCAACTACCTCCCTGCTTTTCTTGAAGCTGCACAGAGGACTGTGGGAAGGCTTAATGGAGGGAGTTGCTCATGCTGTAGGAAGGATCACCCGGGATTATCAGCTTAGTAGGATGTAAGAAATTCATAGAAACCAATAGGAGATATATTGATTAACTAATTAGTTAATTCAAAGGGCTGCTGAGAAAGGTTCAGCTGGTAAAGGTGTTTGCCACTAAGCCTGATTACCTGAGTTCAGTCCCTGGAACCCACTTGGTAGAAGGAGAGAAATGACTCTGAAAGTTGTCCCCTGACTTCCACACATATGCTGTGGCACAAGCATACCACCAATACCCCCACACACACACACACCACACTCACTCACTCACTCACACACACACACATACACACTCACACACACACACCATACACACTCACACACACACCATACACACTCACACACACACCATACACACTCACACACACACCATACACACTCACACACATACACACCATACACACTCACACACATACACACCATACACACTCACACACATACACATACACACACACACCACACTCACTCACTCACTCACACACACACACATACACACTCACACACACACACCGTACACACTCACACACATACACATACACACACACGTTAAATGTAAAAAGTAAATTAAAGAAGTAAATGAATAGGAAATGTGTAAGAAGTTTGGATGTTTAATGCATGTTTAATGCATTAAAAGGGTTAATAGAGATTTCACTGGAACAGAAATAAAGCTAAACAATGTTTTTTTCCTTTTTTTTAACAGAAAAAAAGTCCAACTAGTTCATTCATCACAAAGCCCCAGAAGAGTCATAATTCTAAGTGACTTTTCTGTTTCAATCTGCATTTACTGGCCTCTCAATCTGTACTCAAATTGCAACGATATCACGTGATAAGAATTTCTGCAATTTCTACACTTACAGGAAATTAATTTGTAGAAGAATATCTATTTCTTGCAAAAAGTTTATTACTTAGATTTGATTGTTTACAAATAAAGCTGGTCATAGTGGCACATGCCTTTAATCCCAACACTCAAGACACAGAGACAAGCAGATCTCTGTAAATTCAAGGTTAGCCTGCTCTACATAGTGAGTTCCAGGTGAACCAAGGCTACATTGTAAGAGCAAGTAAAATACCCATACACATAAAATAAAAATAAATTATTTTTTAAAGTAGACTTGCTTTTTTGTTCCCTTAAAACTAACCAATTCCAAAGACCATCTTTTTACACTCCTTGGTGCCCACCCAAGGCATTCACTAGGTCACATCACTAATGGAAAGGCTCACTGTTCCAGGAAAATGTAGGTGGGCCGTTCTCCCTCCAGCCTGCTCCTATAGATTGTGCAGTAGCTGTCACCTAAGAGCTATTTCTCTCTTTTTCAACCTTGACACACCTATAGTGGCATGCCAAAACAGGCCGGGACCAGATCTAAGAATTCAGACTTCTCTCACACTCCCTTCTTCAAATTTATAGCTGAAGGGGTTGGTACCAAGATTTAGATTCAGGATGAAAAACAGGAAGTCTGTCTCTCTTAGACTAAGACCCTAAGTCATTTGCTACAAGCCAGCTCTTGCTGGAAAGTCGGGTACCAGCCAGTGTTGAGCCTGCTCAGCAGAAAGTGCAACTCAGGACTGTCCGTTCAGAAACAGACCACTTCTAAATTAATCAACTACTCTCCCTCCCAGAACCATCTCAACAATGGTGCAGCAGACAATAAAGTTACCCACAGAGAAGAAGCCCGATGCTGCAAGAGACTTCAGGTACTGGGAAAGATGCAAGGGTTTATGACATTGACACAAGCGATACAGTAGAAGTATGTGGAATATACACCAGAACATTAAGAAGTAAGGACACACTTGACTAGTTAATTGACAAGGAGAGCAACAAGAATACAGCATTAAGTGTACTTAAACAGAACAAGTTCCAGTACCTAAGGATTCTCAAAGCACAGAGGAAAATTCAATAAAATCCTTAAATACTTTTTGTTTGTTTTTAAAAAATAGCCTTATTAGAGCTGGAGAGATGGCCTGGCAATTTGAGCACTTGCTGCATTTTCAGAGGACCCAGGTTCAATTCTCAGTACTCACGTAACGGTTCATAAACATACGTAACTCCAGTTTGGGATATTTGATGCCCTCTTCTAGCCTCTGATCCCTGCATACTCACAATGTACATGCATGCATACATGCAGGCAAACACACATACGCATAAAATAAATTGTTAAGAAGAACTAGCCTGAACCATCAAGATGTCTCAGCAAGTAAAGGAGCTTGCTATCAGGTCTGGCAATGTAAGGCTGGTACACTGACACACTCCAGCAAACCATCCTCCAACCGTCTTATGTGTCCCCTCTTCACACACACACAATAGATGAATAAAACACAGTAAAAGTTTTACATAGCCTTGTGTGTCTGTATTTGAACATCCAGATGTGACACAAAGCATTTTATCCTGATGGCACATACCCACCCACACATATACACTTTCTGTTTCTCATACACATGCAGACAAAAATAAACAATCTTTTTAAAATATGTAAGACCATCCTGTTTAGGAGAGATGAAAATTGGGGTAATTACCCTTAAGATTCTTACAAGTCTTTTGTTCAAGAGGATCTTTGAGACAGTCCATAAGTCTTCATTATATCTTAACAGAGATTTTGACACTGCAGGTTTTCTGTGCTTTCTTATAACATGGGAGAGAGATTCCCTAATGAACCATTCTGAGACAGGCATGGAGGCATACATCTGTAATCACAGCACTTGGAAACTAAGGATAAAGGACCTTTAATTCAAGGCTAGCCTGGAATACATAACAAGGCTATATTGAAGGAGAAAAAGAGGAGGAGGAAGAAGAAGTTAAAGACAGAATGAAGAGGAGGAATCTGGGTGTGGTAGCATACTCCTTTAATCCCAGCACACAGGGGCAGGATGATCTCCAGGATCAAAGCCACCCTAGTCTACATAGTGAGTTCCAGGCCAGCCAGGACTACATAGTGAGACGCCTCTCAAATGATATCAACTACAACAAAAAGACAAAGAGGAGGAGGAGGAGAAGGCTGAGTGTGTGGAGGAGGAAAAGAAAAGCATTTCCAGAAGAGAAGCCTGAATAAGCAAGGACCCATCGAGCCTGAGCATTCTTCATTGGAATTCATGTTCTCCTGTCAATGTTAGCCACATGGCCAAGCCTGGGGTCAGAATGTGAACAGACCCCCGGGTGCAAATACCAAGGAGTAAGGTCCACGGAGGACCACCAGAGGCTTCCATGTCCTTCAAAGAAAGTCTGATTTTTTTTGATTGGACAAATGATCTAGAATACAACTGACATTTTAAAAACTTTCCCATTCAAGCTGGGGAGATGCCTCAGCAGTTAAGAGCACTTATTGCCCAATTCCCAGCGTCTCAGAGCCACCTGTAACTCCAGGTCTAGAGGATCCTACGTGGTCTTCTGATTCTGTAGACATCCACATGCCAGAGCATATACACACAAATGCACTTGAACACACTAATAAAAATAAATACAAGATTTCTGTTAACAGTAAGACAAGTAATAAGTTCATTTTTTTCATTTTGACTTCCAGAAACTATACCTATCAAATGTGTTTTATTTTGTTTGCCATGACATGTTGATCCCACATTGAGTAGATCCGAATGAATGGTTTCTGAATCAATTATCTTCAGGCCTGAGGAGATCAGAGTGCTGTTTTTTGTTTTGCACTCTGAGTCTTGCTGTTGGGTCAAGAGCCCTTTGCAGAGGAGGAATGAGTCATAAAACAGAATTTGGGCTTGGCTGGTTACTGGAAATAACACCATCATAATAACAGCGAGCACCAACCCATCTTGATGGATATTGCATTTTGTTTTATTTTCCTCCTAATCTTCAAGAAGAATTAAGGTCACTCTCTCACTAGCTCAGTAACTAGATAGTGACAATTAGGTGTGCCTTGAAAATATATACAATAGCACTTTCCTTGTCAAGCTTTAATAACCTACAGCTTTTACAAATTACTCTTTGCTAGAGTTTTTACAGAAATTAATTTTAAAGGCCTGTAGTCTTTTCCAGAACATTTTGAACAAAAACCTGGTTTTCAGATAGAGCTTAATTTTGTTCTCCACCACTTGTTTAAGCTTTAAATGAGTGTTAAGGAATAAAGGTGCTTCAGGTGTTAGAGTACTGTGCAGTTTGTGCTATAGTTGAATGCCTGGGGTATGTGTTTTTCAATAGTAAGAGGAGGAAATAAACATGAAACGACTAAATTCTCTAAAATTTAGGGAACACTCTACATTCTAATCTAATCCTTGATGAAACTACAGGTAATAGATTTAAAGGGATTTCAAATGGAGCCAAGAAGCACACACACTAACCACTCTGTGCACCAACCCCCACCACCCAGAGGCTGCTTAACATCTTAATACTCACTATAACCCAAGCTTTTCCTCCACTCTAGCAGGAACTGGACAGTCCTGTTCATTAAACTCTATCACCAAAATGCATCCAAAGAGCCAGTGATTCCAACAGTGCTGTTTGCCACCCCCCCGTGTCGTTCCCTATTCTTCTATTTCCTCTTTGTGAACAGATCTCTCATTTTCCCAGACCTGAAATTTCCTTTTCACTCACTTCATTAGCAATTAAGCAAAGGATACCTCCTCCTCAGGGATCCACCACCACCCCCCTTTGTTTCCATGGTAATCTGGGCAATTTATAACGAACTTACAAAGGCTGTAAAGGCTTTGGTATTAGCTGTACTTCTGGCAGACGTGGAAATGGCACTGCTGGAAGACAGTGACCACTGCAGAAAGGAGCTGGAAGGCAGCGGTGGTGGAGAGGGGGGCGCCCGTGTAGCAGGGATGACCTTGGGAAAAGGCTCCACGTCGGTGTTCATCAGTTCCTTTGCCAGTAGACATTTCCCAGAGCCCAACATACACTTCCGGAGGCCATCCTTCCACAGCAAACTCTTCCAACAAGCAGGCGCTGTCACATTTTGAAGGGTCTAATTAGAAACAGACTCAACCATCAGGAGTGATTTTCATTTGTCACAGTTTATCGGGGTTTTCTGCACAACCTTTAACATTGCGGCGTGTTCCATTGCGCCCCTTTCTCTGTGTCTTCCCATTCCTTAAGATACTAAGACACTAATCATTCATTCATTGGTAGCTAGCATTCCCCCAGCAACAGCCTGATAGGTACTTTCCCTACCTGAGCTCACTTAATCACCACAGTCCTCCAAGGGAGCTGTTATTGGCCCCGTTGTATTGACAGGAGCTAAGTGTCTCCGTGCCAAGAGGTGAGAGATAGTTGAGGACAGAGTCTAGTGTGAGTGAACCAGGGCACTTGGGGAGGCCAGCAAGCTGCTGCGGCTTGCAGTTCACTCACCCACCTCCCAGACTCTCTAATCACGGGAAAGCTGTTTGCACAGTGCTTCGGGAATGTTTCCTTTTACCCAGCTCAGGGGAACGACCCAGAGGAGGTCTATAAAATTCTGCTCTGAGTCTGGGGAAACAGCTTAATTGGTAAGGAACTTGCTTGTGAGCATAAAGACCTGCATTCGATTTCAGCAGTCCACGTGTTTTGTTGTTTTGTTTATTAAGCCAGAGACAGGTATGGTGGCTCATACTCGGAACCCTGAAGGGAGGCAGCAGAGACAGGGGGATCTCTGGGACTCACTTGCTAGGCAGACTAGTCTACTTGGTAAGTTCTACTTTAATGAGAGACATTGCCCCACAAAGAAGGCGAGGCCAGCAAGATGAGGAAAGGCAATTGCCTCCAACCCTGATGACCTAAATTCCATCCTCAGGCTCCTCTGACCTCTTCTACACATGTGTGCTGTGGCATGTGCTCACTCACGCACATGTACACACACACACACACACACACACACACCCCAAATATAAATAAGCAAACTAATAATTTTTAAAATCTAATAACAAAAGAGGGTGAATGACACCTAAGGAATGACATCTGAGGCTGTCACATGCATACAGTTCACACACATTCAAGTCTCAAAAAACAGAGTTGTCATTTCAGGGTGCCTGGCTAGAGGGCGCTGTTGCTTCTGGAATTCACGTAGCAGTGTTCCAGAGGCTTTGGGCAGAAGTGACCTCTCTGGAGCCTCATGGCAATTTTCTGCCTTCTTTGCTCTCACATGTCTTACATTATTTTTTCTACTAACTTCCTGAAAGCAACACAAAGGCACTCTGTTTTCTGGTGTCGTTATGATGACAGGACTCACAGCTCAGCAGTTACATAATAGATATCAGGTCACAAACCTAAATAAAGAAATGAGTCTCAACTTGATTCAGCACTCAATGACAAGATGTTCAGAAACACTCTACCACATCCACCACCCTTTGTGACCCTTTCAAAGCTCTCTGTGGCTCCACCTAGCCTCTTTAGCTAAATCCATGAGCCAATTAAAGTCAGGAACCACACCAAGCCTATACACATTCCACAGAACCAAGCATGTTCTGCTTGGTTGATTTGTGTTAAAGAAAAAAAAATACATTACCCTGTTATTTTTTATGTCAAGAAGATCCAAGTTTTGTGGGCACCATTCATGTACAATTCATGATCCCTTGAGTTTCTGAAGGGTCCTGGGGTTGGTGGCACTTGGAAGGGCACTGCAGAAAATGACCTGTTCCGCCATTAAGAACAAAAGCCTGTTGCTTGTTTGCAGGAAGATGAGTGGGACTGGAGATCTTCATGCTAAGCGAAATATGTCAGACTCAGAAAGACATGTGCCACACATTTTTGTCATACACGACTCCAGGAATACAACAAAAAGACATGAAAGTAGAAGCAGCAGCAGGAGGTGGTGGGAATGAGTGTGGCAATGGTGACTATGAACAGTGCATCTTACACACGTGTGTTAGCATGTTATACTGTACTCTTTTGTACAATATAGCCTAATAAAAAGAAAGGTAAGCAAACACCGAGAGACAGAGAATGAGCCAGGTATGGTGGTACATGCCTGTAATCCCAGCACTGGGGAAGCTAAGGCAAAAGGATCATAAGGTTTCCCACACCCTGTCTGAGGCAGGGAAAAGAACCTGATGATAGGCAAACCATTTTCTTATAATGTAAGAAACTGGGAAGAGCTGGGGTTCTAATAACACAAGAAAGTAGTTGTCCACCACCAGTATAAAAAGAAAGGGGGAACATTGAAGAAATAATTGTTTTATCAGTAAGAGATATTGTAAGTCTCCCCCGCCGTGTGTGTGTGTGTGTGTGTGTGTGTGCTGTGTCTGTGTCTTTGTGTGTGTCTATGAGTGTCTCTGTATGCATGTATGTGTTTGATACATCCATGTGAGTGAGCATGATACACATGAGCCCATGCACATCAATCGTATATACACAGAAGGCAAAGGAGGACATCAGTTGTCTTCTCTGACTCTTCCCAGTGAGGCAAGGTCTCTCTCTCTCTGAAGTAGGGGCCTGACACTTCTGCCAGGCTGGCTGTCCAGCAAGCTTCCCAGGCCCTGCTTGTCTCCAGGCTCATATGTTGGGGTTACACAAACAGCCATGCACAGCTTTCTACATGGTTCCTCGTGCTTGCAAAGCAAGTGCTGTTATCCACGGGGCAATGTATCCAGCCCTAAGCTATTACAAACCTTTCCCATCTCTTTCAGCTTGCTGATATTACTGAACTTAGGGATTTTTTTTCAAGACCTTGTAAAAGTCCCTAAAACAGACCTATTTTAAACTTCAGATAAAACATGGTGGGCTTTGCATATAGAAACTCCTTTCCAAAGAGACTAAATCAAATAACTACAAGACACTACAGGAAGCAAAGACCTTATGCGCTCTGAGTACACTGATCACAACTTCCCATACTTTAAAATTAAAGTATATAGTTGTCTCTGATGTTAAAATTTTAAATAAAAATTTCCAAATTCCTAAATATGGAGTACAACAAACTTTGAGAGACCAATTATCCAGGCTTAATAACCACTGACACTTTTCCACACCTAGCTCATCGACATTCACACTTTCTGAGTTGGAATGTTTTAAAACAATGAGGTCTTGAGTCATTTTACCACTAAGTACTTCATCAGGCATCTCAAAAGAAAGAACTACCTCATTATTTAACCACAGTGACATCAAGACACCAACAGAACTAATCATCTGAGGGCCAGTGCTTCTGGAAAGTTCTCCAAATATCTAAAATAATATTTTTCCATAGATTTATTTGAAACATTATATGCCATGTCTCTTATATCTTCTTTACTTTTCCATCTCTCTAGAATTGCTAGAACATTCCATTCTCTCCTCCTTTCCATGTAACCAGGTAGTTAAGATACTGAGTCTGTTTATTGTTTGTTGTAGTTTGAGGTTTTTGTTTGTATTGTTTAGGGGACAAGATTTCACCCTATAGTCCAGGCTATCTTGGAGTTCACTATGTAACTTGGGGCTCCCTCAAACTCGTGATCCTCCTGCCTCAGCCTCCCATGTGTTAAGATTACAGATATTTGCCGCCACAGCTAATTCTGGGTCCGTTGATCGTGAAAATTTTGTCTGCCATAGTTTGCTTGCTTTTTGTTGTTGTTGTTGTTTGTTTGTTTGTTTGGGTAGTGATATGGACGATATTTTTTCAATGTATAATCATGTTATTATATAATAATCTAGTTGCTTTCTATTGTTGGGATAAACACCGAGAGCAAAAGCAACTTGGGGAGGAAAGGGTTTATTTGGCTCACAAGTTACAGTCAAGGCAGGAAGAAAAGCTGCTTACTGGCTTTCTCAGGTGCTTACTCATACACCTCAGGACCTCCTGCCTAGGGATGGCACCGCCCACAGTGGTCTGGGCCCTCTCACACCAATCACCAATCAGGAAAATGTCCACACACATGCCCACGGGCCAGTCTGAAAGCCAATTCTCTAACTGGGGCTCCCACCTCCCAATGACTCCAGTTTGTGTCAAGCTGAAGAAAAAAAAAAAAAAGAAAAGAAAAGAAAACAGTCACACCACAAAGCCCACCCCTAAACTGACACCCTCACCAACTGAGATTTTCAGAGGAGTGTCTTTCAACCTCATAGAACTCTGTTCTGACTCAGGCGTGAAAGCAGAGAGAAGACACTCCGCGTGTGCACACTGCCCTAGTCCTCCTTTGGAGCCACAGAGGAGGGATGAAGTAAGGGCTCAGCCCTAAGCAAACTTCTCTGCAGGGAAGTCCCAGGCAGAGTTCCAAGAGGATCGGGAGAGCCCAGATAGCAGGCTCAGCAAAGAGGAGAAGCCAGGGCGTGGCAGAGCTCGGCTGGGAAAGAACAAAAGCTGATTGTTTAAGGCGGGGGGGGGTGTCAAAATCGCATTTACGGTTTCAGAAGAGGAGACTCCTATCAGAGACACACGGACTTGTCGAGGCGCAACTGCAGAGGTTGCCTTCTCTGAAAGGCATGAAGCAAGAAACAGTCTAGGGTGCTCCCAGGCCCGGCTCCTTGCTTCCCAGCCCCATTCCTTTCTTTGTGTTTACAGACAGAGAGCCCAGGATCTGCAGATTAGAAGCAATAATGAGGATGGTGTTTGCGCAGTACCTTGTTCCGGGCAGCTCAGAGCACTTGGCAGGCAGTTTCATGGGCACTGCCTGCACTCTTGGCGGGAAAGACTGGAGCTGGCAGGAGTCTCTGTCTATACCAATGAGCCCAGTGGTTCCTACATATGCATGTGCTGGCAAACTGCACACCTGATGGAGGTCATTGTTGTAACTCCTACTACCCTCTTGATTTCTCCCCACCACCCTGCTTCCTTCATCTCCCTTCGTTTCTGTTGCAAGGTCTCCTGTGTGACCAAGGCTGGCCTCATGATCTTCCTGCCTGGAAAGCTAGGAGTAACAGGCACGCACCATCACTTTTGGAAATCTAGCTTTCTACCTCAGTCCAGAAGAACCCTGTCCTCGTTTGTTTTCCATTGCTGTGATAATGTCATAACCAAAACCAAGGGTTTATTTCAGCTTCTAGGCCAACAAGAAGGAAAGTCCTGGTGGGAATTCAAGGCAGTAAGTGAGGCAGAGAACATGGAGGGTTGCTGCCTACTGGCTGGCTCCTCATAGCTTTCTCATCCTGTTTTCTTATAGACCCATGACCACCTGCCCAGGGATAGCACCAACAGCAGTGGTCTGGGCCCCGCCATATTCATTATTAGTGAAGAAAACGTGCCCATGGACTTGCCTAAAGGAAATCTGATGAAGACATTCTCTCAACTGAGGTTCCCTCTTCCCAGATGACTCTAGGTTTTGTCAAGTTGAATAAAAACTAAGCAGAACAAACCCAAACATGAAGAAGACACTGGAGTAGTTGAAAATGAAACTCCAAGAAGGCCACTTGGAGAAATACATGAGATGGCTGCTCAAAGCCAGTGGGTACATGCTTCAGTTCCGAAGAGCAAACCGGCTGGAACTGCTAGGGCACAGAGAATACCTGTGCCCAGACCCTGCCAGAAGGAGCACTGCTGTGTTATTCCAGACTTCTCTAATCCACCTTTTAAAAAAGTATATCCAGGGCTGGAGCTGTAGTTAAGTTAGCAGAATACTTGCCTAGCATATATGGACCCTTTGGTTCTATTTCCAGAATTACAGAGTAGGGTATACATGGGAGTGTATACTGTAAGCCCAGCACTCTGCCCAGGTAGCAGAGGCAAAAGGACTAAACTTCAAGAACGTCCTTGCCTACAACCATACCAAGTTCAAGATCATCTTAGAGTGCATGATACCTGTCCAAACAAAAAGTAAGAAGGAAGAGAGGGAGGACAGGTTAGAGGAAGGGAGGAAGGGAGGGAGGGAAGAAGAGTTATGAAAAAATGAAGAACTCGGTAGTGGTGGTACACACCTTTAATTCCAGCACTTGGGAGGCAGAGGCAGGCAGATCTCTCTGTGATTTTTGAGGCCAGCCTCATCTACAGAGTGAGTCCCAGGACAGTCAGGGCTACACAAAGAAACCTGTTTCAGAAAAACAAGCCAAAAACAACAAAAAAAAGAAGAGAAGGAGGAGGAGAAAAAAAGTCAGGACATCTCAAATTTGGTATGGTAGCTCACACCTATAATCCTAACAATTGAGAGGTTGAGGCAGGAGGTTTACCACAAGTTCAAGGTCAGCTGGAACTACAGAGTGAGACTGTCTCCAAAACAAAGAAAAGAAAAAAATAGTACATTCAGATAGATTTATACTTTAGGAACTGATCATCTACATTTACATGGATAGTGCCTTGATTTACTAACAAATATAAATAAGTCAAGATTTTTTTTAGTATCGTTTGTCTAGAATGTCAAAGCATTTCACAAATATTGGCTATGTTCAATTAAGTTTCCTGCTTTCCAGATGGGTAGGGGCAGTCAGACTTCAGGGTGAAATTCTGACGTCATTGCCAATTTTCATAATGGCTTCGGACAAGTGACACCTCCTCCCTGGCTCTGTTTCCCCACTGTACACAACTGTCAGCTGAAAGTTGTAGGCCCTCCTCCCTCTCCCAAAAGTATCTTCCAGCAGGTGGATTTCAGTTGTCAAGGCAACTGCAGCAAATAGATTGCTGATATACGGTAGCAAGAACGAGTATGCTATTTCTCAAGCACAGAAGACCTTCTTGCTGACTAAGTGCCAGGAGCCTCACTGATAGTTGACATTGGCAAGGGCCCCACACAGCTTCCCTGCTTGACAGCGTACGGATACCATTGTCTGCCAGTCCAGGCAAAGTTCAGGTTGTCTGGCCTGTGGGTGATGGGTATAATGAGGACATTTCAGAACCATGGATGAACAGAGAGAAATAGGGCACAGTGAACCGTTTGCCAGCTTTTCAGGATGCCCAGATATTACTTAGTTTCCTCCCATTCACCATTTCAACCCAGATTTGGTTTTAAACCCCATGTAGGACTTACTATAGCTCCATTTCGGTTTACAATGCTCTAACTTTACAATGGTAGAAAACTGGAATTTTGATCTTTTCCCAGGCAACATTTTGCATTACAATACTCTTGCTGCATGGGGCAGCAGTAGCACACCAGAGCCCGAGTCTCCATAGAGACACAAGAGGGATCAGCTGATGCTACCCAATGTGTTGTATTGCTAAGCCATGCTGTCTAGTAAGTTGTATTATGACCTGACCACTTGCTCCCTAGCTCATGACATTGTGTTGGGTGTTACAAAATTCTTTTTTTATATAGTTTTTTTTTTTCAGTTTAAATTTAGATAAGAAACAAGGTTGCTTCACAAGTCAGTTCCTGGTCCCTCTCCCTTTCCCTCCCCTCCTCCCGTGCCCTCCCCCAACTCCCCCCCATTACACCCTCATTTCCCCAGGGAGGGTGAGGCCCTCCATGGGGGTGTACATAGTCTGTCATTTCATATAGGGCAGGGCTTAGACCCTTCCCCAAGAGTTCAGGGTGAGAGTGCCCCTCACATTGTTGGATGGGAGTCCAAAGTCCGTGTGTATACTCGGGATGGGTACTGATCTGCTGTGGGTCTTAGGGTTTGATAGCCTTGACCACACTTCCTGTTTACTGTCTGTTCCTGAGTGTGTATGCAATATGACCAACCAACCCCCTCCTGCTGCCGTTACTATGGCTTCCCTTGCCTGCTGCCATACCTTCCGCAGTATTCCTCTGGATCTGTGAACCAAAATAAATTTTGCCTCCCTTACGTTGCTTTAGTCACATTTTGTTGTTGTTTTGTTTTGTTTTATGATCCAGGGTTTCTCTGTGTAATAATAGTCCTGGCTATCCTGGATCTCACTTTGTAGACCAGGCTGGACTCAATTTCATGGAGATCCACCTGCCTCTGTGTCCTGAGTGCGCCATCACCCAGACAGAGTATTTTAACACAGCATGAGAAGAGAAATTAAGTAAGTTTGGGCATAGCAAACACAACTTTGATTTATGACATTTTCTACCAGTGATGGGTTCCTTGGGACATTAACCTATCATAACCCAAGGATTGCATGTATTTATAAAACTTTATACCTATAATAACATGTTCACCACCCCAAGATAGACTCTGGTCCATGTAAGTGGGTCCTGGCTACAAACAGAGGCTGACTACCCAGTTGTATGAGTAAGCTATAAGAGTCAGCCACTGAGGTAACATGAGGTAAGTTCCAGGTCACTAAGCTCCTGGCCATCTCCAAACTCAAACATCGGGTGGTCTCTAAGGGTGACTTTGCACTGTACACACTGTTGTTGTCATTTCTATCGTGTTATTTCCTGTATGTACTAGCTGTATGTAACTTATTGTGAACCATATCCGCAGATTTATTATTCCTGTAAAACTTAGAGAATCCATCCCTCCATCCCTTTTGGAAATACCAGTTGGTTTTATAATTTTCTCGAAGACTCACTCTCAAATGATATATATACCTCACACTCGGAAACAAAACTCGAAGTCCCAAAGACCAAGGAATTATTTTTCCAACTTGTGTTCTTTATATCCTATAAAAATTCAAATTTTTCAAACTACATCATACAAATCGTAAAGTCAAGTTGCTCAGCCATAGATACCTATTCATGTGAACCCTTTAAACTGAGTTGAAACACAGTTTTCAAAAGTTGTTCTTATGTTGGGGTGAAAGTTCAATGATAGAGGGCTTCCTCAGCATGTGTGAGCCCCTGGGTTCCATCCTCAGTCATACACACACTCACACATGGGCACACACACACACACACACACACACACACACACACACGCCAGAGGACATCGGGTGGCTTCACTCTCAGCCCTATTTCCTGGAGACACGGCCTCTCACTGGACCTGAAGCTCTCTGGTTCCACTGGGCTGGCTAGCAAATGATCTTCAAAGATCTGCCTGTCTCCATTCCACAGCAACAGCGTTATGGGCACACATGGCCATGCCTGCTTTTATGTGAGTAGTGAGGATCTGAACTTAGGTCCTCACACTTGTGTAGAAAGCACTTTTACCCACTGAGTCATTTCCCCAGCCTGGCACAAAGGCCTTGTCTAGTTAAATACTAATACTAAAAATTAATACAAGATGAATGGTATTTTGACATCTGACCAAGTCTTAATTCTAGTACAACCAACTACACAGACTAAAACACCACTCACAGCAGATCCTGAACATTTTTATGTGACTGTTTATTTATACTTTTCCTCTCTTGGCTCCACAGGATGATATCTTGTTCCACATTAAGTATCCGAGTATGTTTATTTCCCCTTCACTGTCTGGGAGTCTATTCCAAGTGTCTGGCAGAAAACCTTGATAGAGGATTGCAGAGAATTGTCTGGCCATGACACAAGAGACTATGAACACCCATCACCATCCCAGAGACGGGGCTCACTAGGTGTTGAGTGGGCCACCCAGACTAGGAGATACTAGTTGGTTTCCCTCGGCTTTGGACTATAGTGGATTCCTTGGAAGCAAGGCAATGCTGTGGCTGACGTGGAGTTTGAACACCCGTGACCTGGAGCTGAACATTAACCCAGCCATTTCTTGCTGTGCAATTATAGGCAAATCACCTGAATTCCAACTGTTTTCTTCTATCACAGCAGATTGAGGTAAGAAACACATCCAGTAAAAACTACAGTGTACAAGTTGTTGCAAAGGTGGTACATAGATTAGTGCTTGGGAACCAGGCCTAACTTGGAGCTTCCTACTAACTCTTTCTAAGATTTGATGCAGGAAGTGTGGAGCCCAGTATCCTATCCCCAGGATAATTTCCAGGATGCGGTATGTTCAAATCAATAGTGTGCTGCTATACCAAAAGGCCTAAGGCTGAGTAACTTATAATGCATAGAAATGTGTTCTAGAGACTGGGAAGTTCCAGGTCAAGGGCTGCTGCTCCAGGGATGGCTCACTTGCTGTTAAAACATCGTATGGGCACAGAATGGGTGGGAGTGAGAAGGGAGTTAGCTCTTTCTTGGATATATTTGCAGCCTGATACTTCTCATTAAGTCCCACCTCCATGTATGGTTACATTGGGACTGAAGTTTCTAACACATGGATTTTGAGGTCACATTCAAACCAGAGAATTGTCCCAGGGGGGCTCAGTCCAAAAAGTTGACTCTCAAATATGAAAGACATGTAAGAACAGCACAGTGCCTAATTTGGGGCAAACCTTGAAAACCTGACAGACCTCTACTGTTTTATGTCTTTACGTTTTCATTCCCTTTGTGTGCTGTTAGAGACATACATCTTCAACTTCTTGCTTGGTTTCCTCTCATAATGACGTTTTAAAATTATATGAATTTGCATATTCTTTTACGTTAATAACTAAAATATTTCTCCGTAACTTTACATGTTTACCAAGGAGATAACTTCTGGTGAGCTCAAATACATACATAATACTCGGTGGTGGCACACACCTTTAATCCCAGCACTCGGGAGGCAGAGGCAGGCAGATCTCTGTGAGTTCGAGGTTGGGCTGGACCAACAGCCTCCAAAACAACACAGAGAACCCTTGTCTCATAAAAACCAAAAAAAATAAAATAAAATAAATAAAGAAAAATTAAAACTCTCTAGACTGGGACAATGGCTCAGTGGGTACAGTGATTGCCATGTAAGCATGAAGACTTGAGTTCAGATCTTCCTAGAACCACATGAAATGCCAAGAGTGGTAGCATGTGCCTGTAACCCTATGGCTGTGTAGGCGGAGAAAGGATGACGCCCGGAGCATGCTAGTCAGCTAATGTTTTGCAGTTAGTAAGCTCTGAGTTCAGTGAAGGATCCGTCCTCAAAAGCTATGGTGAAGAGCAATGGAGAAAGACACCTGCTTGAACCTCTGACCACTACATGCATGCACACACTCATTCACTACATGCACAAAAATATTAAAAATAAATTATATAAAGCGAATATAATTTGTCAGATGTTTCCTGTAAAAGTCAGGTGTTATGGTGCATGATTGGGAGACAGAGGCAGAAAGCTCAGGAGTTCAAAGTCACCCTCAATTATGTGGTTCACAGGCAGCCTCTAGGCTATATCATGATATACTGTCTCAACTTAAGTCAGAAGACAAATAAATATCTCCTGTGGGCATCAAATGCCATACCAAATTGATGTTAAGTATGAGTCATTTATATATGCAGACATAAGTTCATCTTTAATAGTCCAAAAATTATTTTGTTAACTTGGTTTTTTTTCTTCTTTCTTTTTTGTTGTTGTTGTTGTTATGTGTTGTTTTGTTTTGTTTTGAGGTGGGGTTTCTCTATGTAGCCCTTGCTGCTTGCTGTCCTGAAACTCATTGTACAGACTAGGTTGGCCTCAAACCCATAGAGATCTGACTGCCTCTAACTCCTAGGTGCTGGGATTAAGGTGTGCACCACTCTAAATTATTTTACGGGTCTCCCATAAGTGGCAAATAAAAATATGAATATAAATGGAATTAATTTTTAATTTCCTATGGCCTTTGGGATTGAAGGTGGCAAAGAAATAATTCTGGGCTGAATTGTTATGAGTTACTATTAGTAGGTAATTTCTT